>NC_053392.1:616097960-616405972 GCF_905171765.1 Bufo bufo
AAGTTTCCCCCCTCACATATACTAATGTGCCACAAACAGGAAGTTAATATCACCAACCATTCCCATTTTATTAAGGTGTATCCATATAAATTGCCCACCCTGTATTTTGATTAATATCAGAAAAACGAAAAATCTCAGCAGCAATCAAATACCACCAAAAGAAAGCTGTATTTGTGAGAAGAAAAGGAGGCAAAATTTATTTGGGTGCCAAGTTGCATGACCGAGCAATAAACCGTTAAAGTTGTGAAGTGCCGATTTGTAAAAAAGGGCCTGGTCACTAGGGGGGTATAAACCTGTGGTCCTTAAGTGGTTAAGAGACAGAATGTAAACATTTAATTCCTTATAAGAATTGTAAACAATCCACAAAATCAGGCACATTAGCAGGCATACTGGGTCCTAGAATTTGACCATTCTGTGGTAGTAGCTTGTAACTCAGTAAATTAAATTCCATGTTAAGAAAACTTGAGATATTTAATCACAGATCAGAGATGAAAAATAATCTTTACTACAGCAGTACTTCCCCCTTTAGTAGAGATTTTCTTATTTTTCTCAGACTAAACACTCTTGAACCATTTGTTTCAAAATTACATTCTGATAGTAGGGTTCTCCACATCTTCAGTTCTATAGATCATATCTTTTATTCAAGTAGCCATTGATAAATCACTTCCAGTATAAGTGGTTGTGATGTGACAGTCACCTGTTATGGCCACAATGACAACACCTTTAGCAGCAATTGACAACACCAGGGAACCCTGACGATCAGCTCAGGTAAGCCTTGCGGCTGCTTTCTACGCCAACCGTCTCATTCATCGTTAATATGTCCTAGATGCAGCTCAGTTTTATTGAATTGAATGAGACTGAGCTGCAATACCAAGCACATCTGCTATCCCATAAAAAGCATTGTGCTTTGTAAGTTGCAAGGAGGCCTCCTCAAACAGCTGATCGGTGGGGGTCTCGAGTATCGAAACCCCCCCCCAAATCTGATATTGATGACCTATCTTGAAGACAGGTCAGACTTCTCCATGTGAGCTTTCTGATGTCTAATCAAACTTGATTGAAGGATAAAACATATCCCACATTCTGAACACGAAAATTTCTTCTGTCCTAAGTGGATTCTTAGATGTTTCACAAGAGATGGTTTTCCACTAAAACATTTCCCACATTCTGAGCATGAAAATGGCTTCTCTCCTGTGTGAATTCTTCGATGTACTACAAGCATTGCTTTCATACGAAAACACTTCCCACATTCAGGACACAGAAACGACTTCTCTCCTGTGTGAATTCTCTGATGTGTAACAAGACTTGATTTTTGACTAAAACACTTTCCACATTTACTACATGAGAATGGCTTCTCTCCTGTGTGAGTTCTCTGATGATGAATAAAACTTGATTGTTCGGTAAAACATTTTCCACATTCTGGACATGAAAATAGCTTCTCCCCTAGATGGATTTTTAGATGTCTCACAAGACCAGATTTCTGACTAAAACATTTCTGGCATTCCGAACATGAAAATGGCTTCTCCTCTAAGTGGATAGTTAGATGTTTCACAAGATTTGATTTCTGACTAAAACATTTCCCACATTCAGAACACGAAAATGGCTTCTCCCCTGTATGAAGTCTTAAATGTGTCACAAGACCAAATTTATGACTAAAACATTTCCCACATTCGGGACATGAAAATGGCTTCTCCCCTAAGTGGATTTTTTGATGATTCACAAGATTTGAACTCTGACTAAAACATTTCCCACATTCAGAACACGAAAATGGCTTTTCCCCTGTATGAAGTCTTAAATGTGTCACAAGACCAGATTTATGACTAAAACATTTCCCACATTCAGGACATGAAAATGGCTTCTCCCCTGTATGAAGTCTTAAATGTGCCACAAGACCAGATTTATAACTAAAATATTTCTGACATTCTGTACATGAAAATGACTTCTCCCGTGTGTGCATTCTCTGATGACTCTTTAGAGAGCATTTCCACATAAAACATTTCCCACATTCTGAACATGAATACGGCTTCTCCCCTGTGTGATTTCTCTGATGTCCAACTAGAATAAATTTGCTGGTAAAACATTTCCCACATTCAGAGCATGAAAATGATTTTTTATCTCTGCAATTTCTCTCATGTAAAGATAGATTATATTTCTTCTTAAAAGGTTTCCCATGTGAAAATATTTTTCCACGCTTCTGTTTAGTTCTTGTTTTGCCAGTCAGTGATTGATTAGATGAAGGTTTCTTGTGACCAGCAGTATCGGTGGATAGATCTCCACTGTGAAGGACTGAGGGTACATTAGGAGTTATTGAATTAGCTTGTGTGGTATTGTTATCTTCTGCTTTATCATAGGAAGATAAATTAAGATTCTTATGGCATACTCTCATCCCGTTTTCATCTAGAAAATGAAACAAAAGATTTTTTTTTTTCCAAAAGCAAATTTTTTTAATTAATCAATCAAGCTTTTTTGAAACAATAGTAAGCCAGAAAACATAAAATAAATAAGACATGTTAGTAAACAGTATAGTGTACAGTTTCAGTAAAGGTAGATTTAAAGGAACCAATAATCATCTTGATTATTGGGAACGACAGTTCCTGCGAGCGATCTTCCCGATAATCTCGCAAAATGTTTGTTCTTCAGGTGATCCTGCTGTTCATGCAGGCACCAACAATCATCGTTTCTGGACAGCAGATCGTGTGGTCTAAACCGCCATCTGCTGCCCAGAAACAATGATTCTGTATGGGGATGAGGGATCTCTATAGGATCCCTTTTCCTCATACTGTGAAGGAGTTTGCTGCTTGAAAATGCAGCGTTCTCCTTCACTGAGCGAGCAGCCAGCTGTCCGGAAGGAACGCTTCCTTCCTGACAACCAGCCGATCTATCAGCCCGTCTAATCTTGTCTTGAGTTTTTAGGATTTTTTTGCTGTACAAGAATATAATACCTTGTAGAGATGATGACAGATGTTTCTATCCAGACCATACAGTTCAATACATCCCAATGTCAAGAGACAAAAAAAAGAATCCAGAAATTCAACAGATACCACCAAAAATGAATATAATAGATATCATGAGTGGAAGGAAATTCAGCATGAACATGTACACACCACCTGTGTAGACGCTTAAAGGGCTTCTGTCACCCCCCAAAACTCATTTTTCTTTTTTGGCCATATTAAAATCCTTATTGTATGACTTTTCCCTATATAGGGCTCTTACCTTGTTCTGTGGCTTCGTTTCATAAAAAAATCGAGCTTTTAAAATATGCAAATGACTTCACTACCAGCAAGTAGGGCGTTTTCTTGCTGGTAGCCGCCGCATCCTCCTTTTAAAAAAACGCCCCCTCCTCCTGTTGATTGACAGGGCCAGCGAGCGCTCTCCTCCTCTGGCTGGCCCTGTCTGCAATTCAAATCCCGCGCCTGCGCCTTACATGTCTTCTCTTTCGGGTTTAGAGGTGACGTCATCGGCGCAGGCGCACTGAGGGAGTGCTGAGGAAGCGAGCGTCCTTCTCTCAGAGCGCCTGCTCCGAATGAAGACATGTAAGGCGCAGGCAATTGCAGACAGGGCCAGCCAGAGGAGGAGAGCGCTCGCTGGCCCTGTCAATCAACTGGAGGAGGGGGCGTTTTTTTTAAAAGGAGGATGCTGCGGCTACCAGCAAGTAGACGCCCTACTTGCTGGTAGTGAAGTAATTTGCATATTTTAAAAGCTCGATTTTTAATGAAACGAAGCTACAGAACAAGGTAAGAGCCCTATATATTGAATAGTCGTACAATAAGGATTTTAATATGCCCAAAAATGAAAAATGAGTTTTGGGGGGTGACAGAAGCCCTTTAATGTATGGCCCTATTATGTGCTTTACAAAACCATATATCACCCAAGTGCTTAATGAGCTTTGAAGAAAATTATCAAAACTAGAGCAGGTGGCCACCATTCAGATTCCTATACATAAAATTAAATAAGTAATTTGATTGGTTGTCATGGGCAACAACATTTTCCTTTCAACAAGCTTTGATACATCTTCTCCTCCTTTTGTTTTGATCGCTGTTGTGCCCTATTTGTGCTTTTCATATTGTGGCAACTTTCTTCTTTATTTTTCTTACACCTTTCTTTTTTTCCATTTAAGCCCTTGTATCCCCCTTAACCCCTTTTTTCCCGTTCCATTGCTGTATTCTATATTTTTTAATTGCAATTTTAGGGCACATACAACTTAATGATTTATATTTCTTAACTCTTTTTGGGTTGGAATGTGAAAAAACAACAGCAATTCCACCACTGATTTTTGCATTTTACAATGTTTACCATGTGGCATAAAAAATATGTTTGCTTCATTCTGCAGATCAGTATGATTGCTTGAATACACTTGAATAAGAAGGAGCCGTCCCCTGGAAGTGAATGGGATGGCTTCTTGTAATTACACTGCTAACTGCTGCGATGTCGACAGCAAGCGGGTAAACAATAAAAGGAAGGCAGCACTTGCACGAAGCGCGGCTTTCTTTTCAATCAACCGATTGGCGGGGGTAAAAGGTGTCGGACCCCCGCCGATATGATATTGATGACCTAACCTCAAGAAAGGTCATCAATAGGGATGAGCGAATCGAGTTTGGATGAAACATCCGAAGTTGATTCGCATAAAACTTTGTTTCAATACTGTACGGAATGAGCGCTCCGTACAGTATTAGAATGCATTGGCTCCAATGAGCCGAAGTTATTACTTCGCAAATTCTTCGGGAAATAGGTTTTTACAGCATAAATTAATTTCTGAAGTTATTATTATGCGAAGTCTCGGGAGACTTCGCAAAGTAATAACTTCGGCTCTTTGGAGTCAACACTTTCCAATACTTTACGTAGCGCATGCCTTGTACAGTTTTGAAACAAAGTTTTATGCAAATCGACTTCGGATGTTTCATTCGAAGTTGATTTGCTCATCCTTACAAATCAATATTAAAATCCTGGAAAACCTCTTTTAGCTCAAGAACCCTGATCATGACGATTGGATTGTGAAACATGTAGGGGAACTTTAAGTTTGGTCTTTGTTTTAACGTAAATTCAAAAAACATGAGACTAAATAAGCTTATGCAGGCTAAGTGAATAAATATATTTACTAAATGTGATAAAAAATATAAAACAGACAAATCATATACAGAGTACTAAAAGTAAATAATCACTGGCCTGTAACACTATACAATATGGGGGGAACTCCTGTTGCCATGTAGTCGCACATGGCCAACACCATGTTTTGTTTTTATTACTGTCTGATATCATTGGCGGTGTTGTACTGCAGACGCACTGTCACCAACCATATAGGCAGGACTGTGAGTGAAAAAATTAAAGGGGTTGTGCAGCAATATATATTGATGATCTATCCTCAGGATAGGTCATCAATATCAGATTGGTAGGGGTACGACAGCCGCCACCCCCATTGATCAGCTGTTTGAAGAGGACGCAGCTGCAAGTGAATGGAGAGAGTACCTGTCATTACACTGCGCCGTCCAAACTTTGAAGATGACAGGCAGTAAAAATGAAGAAAAGCAGCACTCCTCTACAAACAGCTTATTAGCGGGGGTACCGGGTGTCAGACCCCAGCCAATCTGATATTAATGACCTATTCTGAAGATCAATAATATACACTGCTCAAAAAAATAAAGGCAACACAAAAATAACACATCCTAGATCTGAATTAATTAAATATTCTTCTGAAATACTTTGTTCTTTACATAGTTGAATGTGCTGACAACAAAATCACACAAAAATTAAAAAATGGAAATCAAATTTGAAACCCATGGAGGTCTGGATTTGGAGTCACACTCAAAATTAAAGTGGAAAAACACACTACAGGCTGATCCAACTTTGATGTAATGTCCTTAAAACAAGTCAAAATGAGGCTCAGTAGTGTGTGTGGCCTCCACGTGCCTGTATGACCTCCCTACAACGCCTGTGCATGCTCCTGATGAGGTGGCGGACGGTCTCCCGAGGGATCTCCTCCCAGACCTGGACTAAAGCATCTGCCAACTCCTGGACAGTCTGTGGTGCAACGTGAAGTTGGTGGATAGAGCGAGACATGATGTCCCAGATGTGCTCAATTGGATTCAGGTCTGGGGAACGGGCGGGCCAGTCCATAGCATCAATGCCTTCGTCTTGCAGGAACTGCTGACACACTCCAGCCACATGAGGTCTAGCTTTGTCTTGCATTATGAAGAACCCAGGGCCAACCGCACCAGCATATGGTCTCACAAGGGGTCTGAGGATCTCATCTCGGTACCTAATGGCAGTCAGGCTACCTCTGGCGAGCACATGGAGGGCTGTGCGGCCCTCCAAAGAAATGCCACCCCACACCATTACTGACCCAATGCCAAACCGGTCATGCTGGAGGATGTTGCAGGCAGCAGAACGTTCTCCACGGCGTCTCCAGACTCTGTCACAACTGTCACATGTGCTCAGTGTGAACCTGCTTTCATCTGTGAAGAGCACAGGGTGCCAGTGGCGAATTTGCCAATCTTGGTGTTCTCTGGCAAATGCCAATCGTCCTGCACGGTGTTGGGCTGTAAGCACAACCCCCACCTGTGGACGTCGGGCCCTCATATCACCCTCATGGAGTCTGTTTCTGACCGTTTGAGCAGACACATGCACATTTGTAGCCTGCTGGAGGTCATTTTGCACGGCTCTGGCAGTGCTCCTCCTGTTCCTCCTTGCACAAAGGCGGAGGTAGCGGTCCTGCTGCTGGGTTGTTGCCCTCCTACGGCCTCCTCCACGTCTCCTGATGTACTGGCCTGTCTCCTGGTAGCGTCTCCATGCTCTGGACACTACGCTGACAGACACAGCAAACCTTCTTGCCACAGCTCGCATTGATGTGCCATCCTGGATAAGCTGCACTACCTGAGCCACTTGTGTGGGTTGTAGACTCCGTCTCATGCTACCACTAGAGTGAAAGCACCGCCAGCATTCAAAAGAGACCAAAACATCAGCCAGGAAGCATAGGAACTGAGAAGTGCTCTGTGGTCACCACCTGCAGAACCACTTCTTTATTGGGGGTGTCTTGCTAATTGCCTATAATTTCCACCTGTTGTCTATCCTATTTGCACAACAGCATGTGAAATGGATTGTCACTCAGTGTTGCTTCCTAAGTGGACAGTTTGATTTCACAGAAGTGTGATTCACTTGGAGTTACATTGTGTTGTTTAAGTGTTCCCTTTATTTTTTTGAGCAGTGTATATTGCTGCATAACTGTAGTGTCTCACTACGTAAGGGTGGGCACTACACAAGGGTCAATTGGGTCACGTTGTTCTCCACCTCTTGTGGAACGTGGTCATGTATGTTGTCATATTATCTCCTGTGTACCAGGCCTGTTAGGGGTGTAATTCCTCCTCCTAGGCAGTAGAGGGAGCTAGGGAACCCCCTAGTATATATAGTCAGGTCTAGTCCAGAGAGGGGTGTGCGGTCAGAAGCCAGTGTGCACTTTAACCAGAAGATAGCTGGGAAGCAGCTTCTGACATGCAGCTAGATAGCCCAGGCTCCTAGCTTGTCACCAGGAGAAGAAGTTACCTCCTGAAGATAATTAGCACCTTAAGAAGTACAGAGCAGAGCCATTTTCATCCAGCCAAATAGAAAGCTGAAGGGCAGAAGGATATTTACAGCAAGAGTATATATACCAGAGGAAGGTTTCCCCTCCCAAGGATAAAGCCAGCTATAGGGCATACGGGCCTTGGAGAAAGCCAGACAGGATCTGAAGAAAGTACAGCCTGATCTGTAAGTGTTAGGCTGGGTTCACACGAGCGGATGCTGTAAGTGGCATCCGCTCCGTGAAAGAGTGCCAAGACCCGATGCAGACTGCAGAGGCACGGAGCATTAACATGACTGATAATGCTCCGTGCCTCTCTGTGACCTCTTTACTACGAAATCACAGTGACAACCGCTCGTGTGAACCCAGCCTTATTCCCTCTGAGTATCTTGCAAAGACTTTGGCTGCCATTTGTATGAAGCCTGCCTGTATTCAACATTATACATATGGAACTAACTGAAGACTGTATAAAGTTGGACTGTTCAGTAAAAAGAAGTTCTGGTTCACTGTAACTTTGTGTACCTCAATTATTTCTACCACAAATCGGTGTGCCAACGTTACCGGCACTGGCGTCACAAACTATAAGGGATCTTGCCACAGGCACACTAAACCTACAACACCCAGGGCACCTCACCTACCACCTGGCCTGATCCCTATACACAGAGAGTGCCCCAGAGGATCCATGTGCCAGCCTCTCCATCACTGCTGTACGCCTGCCCAGGGTATATAAAAACTGTGAGTACCAAGAGAAACCCTCGGTTTGTTAACTACCCCTGTGACCTCACATTCGCTCACCCTGCAGGGCTGCGTACTGCATAACCCCTTTAAGAAAGTGATGGCATTCTGGTCTATTATATGAAATAGGCTAGGGTACTGATCGGTGACATCGGTTCAGAGTTAGATATGACAAATACACAGATAATGATTAGATATCGATCGGCTCCCGGTTTTGGCGCTCTCAGATGCCATTGTCACATTTGACCACAGCATCTGGGAGAGCTAAAACTGGGAGCCGCGAGCTTCCCGGACTGGTCCACCGTCCCCTGGCTGAGATCAAGGAAGGAGTCCCATACTAGTAATAGGCCCGAGCCTTCACAAGGCTTCCAGGTCAATTACTAGTATATTCCAATGCTGGCCTGCAGGAGGCAGCATTGCATTGGAATATATTGAATCTTGTATATGCATAAATATCCATTACGGAATACAAGTGGCAATTTAATGATTGCTTGTTATAGTTACTTTGGGTGATTTAAAAAAAAGTTAAAAAAGTTTGAAAAGTTTGAAAAAAATATAAAGAAATTTTAAATTCAAATCACCCACTTCCCTAAGAATAAAAAAAGTAAACAATCAAATGAAACATCATGGGCATCACTACGTCCAAAAACACCTGTACTATTAAAATAATACAAATACAGTGCAAATAACACCTAATAATAATAATAACACCCCATGGGTCCATATACTACAGGTTTATAACTGAGGCCTATCATATCATCTGACCTTTACTCAGAAACGGCATTTACCCTCCAGTCTTTTTGTGATTGTTTCTGTCCATATTGTGTCACATTGTACCGGTGCCAAGGAAGATGATGAATATATTGGGGCACTATATCCAGGAGGAGGAGGTTTCTCTGAACTTCCGATCAGATTTCCCATTAATAAAGACATTTACAGTCAAACGAGATGTATGAAAGGTTCTTACCATTCACGGACACCGATCCGGGTTTTTTGAGCTCACTCGTCGTTCCACCTGAACTTTCCTGCAGTAAAGATCCCACATTAAAGACATGAGAAAACAGAAAACTATACTCCACTGCTAGCTTATCTTATATCCAGGCGAAGATCAAACACCCCTAGAAGACATGAACCTTTCTGCCCTGAAGAAGAAGGATCTCCTCACGTGGTGATCAGACAGGATCAACATTCAGACAAGTATCTTACACATATGAAATGTGACATTATTCTGCATGAAATGACCTGATCCTATCCTGGAGAGGACGCTGTGCTCATCACCTCCAGTTCTTACATTATTGTATGGTAAAAAGCCTGTCATTGCTTCTGGAAACGGAACCTTATATCCACTTGCTCTTGTCCTTTGTGGTGACCTGATTCTAGATGAGAAGGTAATAATGTTTTGCAAAAGCAGGAAGATTCTGTCCCTGATGAGTCAGTCACTGACTGTTAATACAGGACAGTATCTGCTGTAGATGCAGCTGACTGGCATTGTGCTGTCATTTAGTCTATGACTTACATCTACTCTGCAGGACTTTACTTTTACCCACATTGAATCTCAGTTGCCAAGTGGATATCCAAACAGGAGAACATTTAATACAATCTTTTATGACACCAGAAACCATTTGTACAGTATACTCACCTGCTGCTGGGGTTCCGGCATATGAGGAACCAAAGAAAATCAGATGCGGAAGCAGCAAAGAGCGATGGCCCCAAAGTAACCCAGAATGTCTGTAAGTGACAGTGTGTGTACTGTATATACTGTATAAATCCCATGCATCTTAAGGACCCTCTGATGTCACGGGGTCACATGACATTCTCAAGTGACGTAACTCTGAAGCAGGTGCAGGCTTATGTGGCAGGAAGACCCTTTCATACACTTCGGAGGAGTTTGAGCCGGGGCTGTTTTGAAGCACAAATTTGTGTGTGGAGAGATGGCAACAGATGGCGACCTGTGTACTGGTGGGGGTTGGGGGAGATGCCAACCTCCCATTTCTAGTTATGCCCCTGACATCAGTCTGTACAGGATAGGTAGAAACCTCAGCTGCACTTACTTGATGGTCCAGTGGGACATTGTGCTTTTCCTGTGGACAGTCCTGGGAATACAGAGGACTGGGACATCTCTCTGGTGGATTTCTCTGACTGGATCCATCTGTAGAAAATACAAACAGCGACTGAATACATTGTCTATATGTGATGATCAGATTATGGGGAATCTGACTCTCAGAACTGTTCTCATCTCTACAGTCATGGAAGGTCTCCTCTTACCCGGTGATATGAGGGACTGGTGATTCTCCATCATGATGTCTTTGTACAGATCCTTATGTTCTTCTAAATACGCCCACTCCTCCATGGAGAAATAGACAGTGACATCCTGACACCTTATAGGAACCTGACAACACAAGGACACAGTCATTACCAGACCCCTCCCTTGGCGTTATTGTATAATGTCCCAGCATTCCTAGCAGCGCTCACCTCTCCGCTCAGCAGCTCAGTGATCCTGGTGGTAAGTTCTAGGATCTTCTGCTCATGTATCAGGGAATCAGGTGGAGGCTCAGTGATGGGGCTCTGGGTCCTGCTCCATCCTCCTGACATACAGGTTGTCACACACTCACCAGATGACTTCACTATTGTATAATCCTGTGTACGGGGAGACACTGATCACTACAGAGATTCTAAGAATCCTTCACCTTTCCAGACATTTCCCTGTTTTATTACTAGAGATAAGAGTGATGTCATGTGAGACTCTCACCTCTACAGTTATCAAGGAGATGATCTCCAGGGTGAGGTCTAATATCCTTGCAGCCATGTGGCTTCTGTCCTCGTACAGACCCTTGTGTTCTTCTAAATACTCACACTCCTCCATGGAGAAATAGACAGCGACATCCTGACACCTTATAGGAACCTGACAACACAAGGATACAGTCATTACCAAACCCTCCCTTGGCGTTATTGTATAAAGTCCCAGCATTCCCAGCAGCGCTCACCTCTCCGCTCAGCAGCTCAGTGATCCTGGTGGTAAGTTCTAGGATCTTCTGCTCATGTATCAGGGAATGAGGTGGAGGCTCGGTGATGGGGCTCTGGGTCCTGCTCCGTCCTCCTGACACACAGGGTGTCACACACTCACCAGACGACTTCTTCACTACTGTGTAATCCTGTGTATAGGGAGACGCCGATCACTACAGAGATTTTAAGAATCCTTCACCTTTCCAGTCATTTCCCTGTTTTATTACGAGTGTAGGAAGGGGCAGTCATTGTTGAAAGGTATGTTGTCACCGAGGTTCCTGGCCTCGGTGAGGTAAAAGCCGGTAGTTTTAAGTGTCAGCGGCAGCTAGTGCTGATTGACACTATTATTTGTTAGAATGCCTGTAAAGCTGATCCGGGCCAGCTCTTATTGGGAGTAGCCAAAGTGCTGGGTGGGTGGCTATTCCCCACGCTCCAGTCCGGGTCTTTATTGGCCTATATAAACCCAGCCAGCAGCCTCAGCTGGGTGTGGTTGATCCTCTATCTGACAGAGAAGCTGTGGAGACTCTGGTTTGGGATCTGTGAATTGGTGTGCTAAAGTCTTGGAAGCTGCATGTTGGAAAACAGGCACCTAAAGCCTGCTGTGGACGGCTGAGGGAAAGACTGCTAACCAGCTGACGATTTTGTTCTATGGACATTGCATGGTGTGAACAAATCAAATTCCTTTGTTGACCGGGTATACTTATTCATTAAAATATAACTTTTACTAGATATGCCATAAAATGCTTAAAGGAATAAAAAACACCAAACGACAGTGAGCAGATGGACTGAACCACTACCAGCACATCCAACTTAGTTATTTACCGTCTAATTGCCCAAGGATAGAAAAAGTGTAATATACCGTCCTACAAACTACAAATTGGCGTGGTATTAAAAAGCAGGAAGTGCTCAACCCCATATGCAGTGGTGCATCTATACAGGGGGGCAGATCCTGCACTTGTGGCCCGTTGCTAATGGCAATCCCCAGCAAAAATGCATACAATGGAGGATGCCTGCAGCAGACCATAAGTACCACAATGAACATCCTACACAGGATAGCAATTGTGTGGATGTGATAAACAGTCAAAATAACATAACAAAAACAAAGACAGGTGCACTCTGCGGTCTTACTAACCCTCGTACTGGTGTAAAATTTAGAATTAGCCAACATATCCTGCTTGGAGGACATGTCTGAGCCCGAGCACCGCGCCAAGGTTTTCTCAAGTAGCTCGGGAACCTAAGGCTAAACCTACCTGGGCCGTATGGGCAATACCAGGAGCCAGTGGGCGAAATACAGGTGCGCAAGGTCCGACTCAAAGCAATCTCCCAGTAACCTCCAGCATGTGACCATGCATACAATGGGAGGAGGCAGAGAGCTCTGAGCTCTAGGATATTGAGGACGGGTGCTTGGTTGCACATGAGCAGCAACAATTAGTGACCCTAATCATAGGTTCCCTCGCAGTTATACTAACGAGGGGAACTAGTCCCTTTGATTGCCTAGCAGACACAGAGCACCCGACCTCATAAGGAACCTGTCCCTAGTTAGGGGCCTATTCCCTATGCTTGCCCTCCCTTAATCCCTACGTGCCACGTTTCGTCCTCATCATGGGACTCATCAGGGGAATATAGTAGTGAAGTTAAACTGAAAAACACAAGAGACAAACAACCATAATGACTACCAGTACTTAACAAGGTTCAGTCGATGAACACCATACATATAGTGCCCATTAAGCAGCCTTTTACTTACTAGTGAAGTGTCCCATCAACTCCTAACTCATAGGCGGCACAGTCCGACAGAGGTCCCGCTGTGTTCAGATGTTGGGAAGTGTCCCATGCATCCTGCCGCCTCACCGTCGGTGTAGCCGAGTGGGGAGGGCGCAGGACTGCGTCTCGTCCCTTTTTAAATGTGCCTCGTTCTTAGGCCCCTCCCGTCCTTCCTGTAATGTGTCTGTGGAACGCTTGGCGCGCGTTCCACAGACCGGAAGTCCGGGATCACACGATACTGGGGTCCCGGGTCACATGGCATCGCATGACTACGGCGTCCCCAGTTGCTAGATACGCACCGGGTCGCCGTTCCATGCCTGCCAGCTGCCACAGATAATGGACAGCAAGTTCACTTACATATCGAGTCATAGATCAGACTCCTGGGCAGATTTATTTGGTCAATTTCCTAATACCATCTCGCCCACCCCCCCCCCCCCCTCCTTTTTAGTGTATATATATATAAAGGGCTATTTTTTAGGGGGGTAGATATATAAATCAATGATTCTTACTGGGGATAATTCTAATCTGTATCTCCATGATGTTTTTGGGATACCAAAAATTGGTTTAAACAATTATCTATGACCAATCCGCGTGCGACCAAACTGTCCTCATTGCACACTGGATTGGTCAATTACAGGAACAACCTATTGGGGACATAGGAAGCTTTGAGGAGTGGGGGGGGGGAATTTATATTGTTATTACTATTATCTCAGACAATTCGAACAAGCGATGGTCACTGAAACCTGCCTTAAATAAAGCGGCTAAAATTCGGCTGCTCATTTAGTCTGTTAGGCTGTACAGTCTTAAGATAATAAATCCATTTGGCCTCACATTGGAGGAATTTCTGATCCCAATTGCCTCCTCTCATTGTTTTTTTTAATCAACTCTATGCCCATGAATGAGAGGCACTCAGGCCTCCCCTCATGGTCATTCTTCACGTGCCATGCGACCGTAGTGTCCCTGGAATTGGCTACATCCCCCAGATGCTCCCCCATTCTCCGCCTAAACTATGGTCTTTCCAATATATTCTTTGCCACAGGAACAAGTTATTTTGTAAATGACCCTTTTGGATCTGCAATTAATAAAATCCCTGATCTCATATTTTCTCCCAGTATTGTTGCTCACAAATGTTTTACTACATTTCATGTATTTACATGCCACACATGCTGAGCATCTAAAATTGCCACGCACCCTCCTGTCCAACCATGTACCTGGTTTTGGACCTGCCACAAAGTGACTTTTGACCAATTGGTCCCGCACACTCTGTCCCCTTCTATAGGCGATACTCGTATACTCTTTAATCACCTCTCCGATATCTGAATCCATTCTCAAAACATGCCAGAACTTATGGGTCACTTCCCTCACACTTGTGGAGGCCTCATCCTATATACTGATAAGTCAGATCTCCCGTTTCTCCTTCGGGGCCCCTGCCGCAGTTAATCTTTTAGGGTTAAGTAGAGGTGTACGGTCCTGAGCCATCGCCGCTTGAAATGCTGTTTTAAGTGTACTGAGGGGGTAACCCCGTTCTAGGAATCTGGCTCTCAGGTCCGCCGACTTTTCCAGAAAGTCGGACTGCCGAGAGCAGTTCCGTCGCATTCTTAAGTATTGACCACGTGGGATACCCTTATGCAGTGGGAAAGGGTGGCTACTCTCCCACCGTAGCAGGGAGTTTGTGGATGTTGGTTTACGAAATATTGATGTTTCTAATGTGCCATTCGATTTTTTTAAGGATACAGATATCTAAAAAGGGTAATTGTGTGGTATTGCTTTCAGAGGTGAATCTCAGGCTTATGTCATTCCTGTTTAAACTGTGTGCCCATGGACTGAATGACTCTGGTTCACTTTCCCAAATAACAAACATGTCGTCAATAAATCGTGCCCACATCAGAATTAGTGTTGAGCTCGAATATTCGAATAGCGAATATTAATCGCGAATATCGTAACTTCGTAAATTCGCAAATATTATGAATATAGTGCTATATATTCGCTATATAGAATATTCGCAATTTTAAGCAGGGAGGAATCATGTTTTCATATGGAAAATAAAATGACCAATATTCTAAAAAACGAATATATAGCAATATAGTGAATATATTCGTTATTTAGAATTTTCGCATTATTTTTTCCTATCTGTACAGTTGTTCGCATGCTCCTCCCCGACAAGCGTCCCCGTCACCATGGGAACACCTGTGGGTTAGAAAATACCATCGGATCGGAGTTTTCCCTGAGATCGTGAAAACTCAGATCCGATTGTATATTCCAACCCACAGGCGTTCCCATGGTGACGGGGACGCTTGTCGGGGAGCAGTACGCCAAAGTGGAGTAACAGTACACATTGGAAAAAAAATATACGAATATTCTAAATAACTAATATATTCGCTATATTGCTATAACTTTGTCTTTTAGAATAGTACGAATATTCAAAAAAAACTAGGATATGTTGGTTTGTGGTGGCTCACCCCACTGTTGTATATGGAATGGGTGCTCCCACTCTAAGGGAAGCAAATCAGATTCTGATTAGTGATGAGCGGGAGGTGCCATATTCGATGTCGCAATATTTAGCGAATATACGATTGAATATTCGTCTTATATTCGTCGAAATAAAATATTCGTCATTATTCTATTTATCGCGAATAATATGCGATTTAATTATTCGTGTATTGCGAATCTTCTTTTAACTGTATAGGGCAACTTTCCTATGGCTATGGCTAGGCTAATATGTGTAGTTTACGAATATTCTCTATATTGCTATAACTTTGTTTTTTAGAATATTCGTAATATATCGAGTCACAGAAGAAAAGCCGGGCTGTGCGATCAAGTGGATTAAGGTGAGTTAAATTATTTTAATTTTTTTTAACCCCTCCAGCCCTATTGTTCTATGCATTCTGTACTCAGAATGCTATTATTTTCCCTTATAACCATGTTATAAGGGAAAATAATAATGATCGGGTCTCCATCCCGATCGTCTCCTAGCAACCGTGTGTGAAAATCGCACCGTATCCACACTTGCTTGCGGATGCTTGCCATTTTCACGCAGCCCCATTCACTTCTATGGGGCCTGCATTGCGTGAAAAACGCACAATATAGAGCATGCTGCGATTTTCACGCAACGCACAAGTGATGCGTGACACCGCTCATGTGCACAGCCCCATAGAAATGAATGGGTCCGAATTCAGTGCGGGTGCAATATGCGTTAACCTCACGCATCGCACCCGTGCGGAAATCTCGCCCATGTGAAAGGGGCCTAACGGACTTAATGAATAGCAGAATTTTAGCCCTTTATATATACTAAAAAGGAGGGGGGGGGGGGGCGGCGAGATTGTATTAGGAAATTGACTATCTGCACTAGGAAACTGCCCTAAATCTGCCCAGGAGCCTGATCTATGACTCGATATGTAAGTGAACTTGCTGTCCATTATCTGTGGCAGCTGGCAGGCATGGAACGGCGACCCGGTGTGTATCTAGCAACTGGGGACGCCGTAGTCATGCGATGCCATGTGACCCGGGGCCCCATTATCGCGTGATCCCGGACTTCCACGCACGCTGAGCGTTCCACAGACACATTACAGGAAGGACGGGAGGGGCCTAAGAGCGAGGCACATTTAAAAAGGGACAAGACCCAGGCCTGCGCTCTCCCCACTCGGCTACACCGACGGTGAGGCGGCAGGATGCATGGGACACTTCCCAACATCTGAACACAGCGGGACCACTGTCGGACTGTGCCGCCTATGAGTTAGGAGTTGATGGGACACTTCACTAGTAAGTAAAAGGCTGCTTAATGGGCACTATATGTATGGTGTTCATCGACTGAACCTCGTTAAGTACTGGTAGTTATTATGGTTGTTTGTCTCTTGTGTTTTTCAGTTTAACGTCACTACTATATTCCCCTGATGAGTCCCATGATGAGGACGAAACGTGGCACGTAGGGATTAAGTGAGGGCAAGCATAGGGAATAGGCCCCTAACTAGGGACAGGTTCCGTATGAGGTCGGGTGCTCTCTGTCTGTTAGGCAATCAAAGGGACTAGTTCCCCTCATTAGTATAACTGCGAGGGAACCTATGATTAGGGTCACTAGTTGTTGCTGCTCATGTGCAACCAAGCACCCGTCCTCAACATCCTTTATCTAGTACACACCGTATATCCATCTGCAATCTACACGTCTGGAGGCGGTAGGACGGTATGCAGCACGCCAGACCTGCAGGGTATAGCGAAGCGAGGTCACGGTTATGGGCAATCGAGGGTTGCTCACTGTATTGGAGAACCCTGGGCAGGCATGCGGCAGTGAAGGAGAGGTAGACACAGTTCCTCTGGGGCACACTCGGTATGTAGGGACCAGGCCTGATGGTGGATGAGGTGCCCTGGATGTTACAGGTATTTTGAGTGCCTGGGGCAAGGTCCCTGTTGGATTCGTGACGCCAGTGCCTGTAACGGTGGCACACCGATTTATAGTTGGAATAACTGAGGTACACAGATGGTATAGTGAACCAAACGTTGCTTTACTTAATAGTCCAACTTTGTACATACAGATGGTAACACAGTCCTTTAGATCACAGCTTTACAAGCAGGCTTACTCCACAAGATGGCAGGTATTAATTATGCAAGATACTCAGAGGGTAAATCCACAATGCACTCAGAATCAGGTTGTACCTTTCCTCAGAAATAGCGTACACTGTTCTTTTCTAGAACTCCTGTCTGGTTTCAATCCCAAGGCCCGGATGCCTAAATGGTGGCTTAAATCCTTGGTATATATATATCTTCCTCTCGTATTAAATCCTTGCTTTGCTTCCTATATAGCATCTGCCCATCAGTGTTACTTATCTTTGCTGGTAAGATCCTGACTGGTCTTGATAATGACTGTGGGTTTCTCCCAGGAGGCTCGGTCCTGCAACTGGGGTGTCTCTACTGAGCTAATCCTAGCCTCAGGAGCTTCGGGTGGACGAAGTAACTCCTCTAGTCCCCTGGAATGAACTACCACTCCCCTGTCTGGGCCTTCCTATATATATCTAGGGCTCTCTAGCTCCCTCTAACGTCTGGGAGGCTAAACTACACCCTGACAGGCCTGACACCCAGCTAACACAGGGAAATGCATACACATAACATTAAAGGTAATAAAGACACATTAACCCCTTTTGTGCAGTGCCCACCTTTATCTAGTGGGACACTACATACCACCACGCTATAACGTTGCCCGTCCTCGGCGCAACATGGAGGGGCCCTGCCCGGCTGGATACTGCAGCCTGAAAGACAAAATAGAGAACCGGCATGCATGGCAATCATCACAGCAACAATACAAAGATTAACAAACAATATAACTGCAGGGAATGGTGAAAAGGGACGTCGTTCTCTTCTCTCAGGATAATGGAAGGGAACAGGGGCGCTGACCTGGTGCAGCGTATCAATAACCAGGATAGTCCATGAAAACATAATTAAACATAAGTCCTTGGAGGCTCAAAGGATCAACATGAGTCCGTACCCAGGCTTGCAACAGGGTTAAACAGGGGTTTCCCGTGAGGGGCTACCTGGGCCCATGATGTAGTCCTCAAACCTCACAGGTGGGTGTCCCCTGGTAGAACATGTAGACCTCCTTAGTGGCAGAGATTCTTCCTGCCTGGACTCAGGAAGGTCAAGGGAGCTCACCACCTCTGGAACTTCTTCAGGAGCTCTCTGAGGTAAGGTCTCCTGAGACGGGAGACCAACAGGAACAGGAGCAGGAACCAGCAAATTCAGCCAAGGCGTGAGGGCCCAGTGGAGTGGCTCTTTATCATAGATCAAGTTCTCCACAGCCTGCATAGGGTCCATAGGTGGAGCCGGCAATTCTTCCTCGGAAGGCTCAGGCTCCATCTCCTCCGCTGCTGGTTCTCCTTCTATACAGGGCTTGAGGCGGTTCCTGTGAACGACTTGGGGACCTTTTCCTTCTCTGGAGACCTGGTAAATGTGGGCTGCAGCATTGGGTATGGCAGTAATAAAGGTAGGGAATCCTTTCCCACTTGCTGGTCCGGTGGTTGTTTCTCAACCATACCTTGTCTCCCAGAAACAGGGGTCCCGCATGGGCAGTCTGGTCATAGTCCTTCTGCTGCCTCTCACGAACAATCTCCATCCGTTCTTGGACAATCTCCTTAGCATTGAGGAGACGCCTTTGATGCTCCACTACCCAATCAGTCCTGGGCAGTGGGTTGATTGCATCCGGTACTTGGACACCCAGGGAGTGATCCGCAGGCAATCTCCCTTGTCGGCCAAACATCAAATAAAACGGGGTGTAACCGGTGGAACAATGGATGGTGTTGTTGTAAGTGTACATGAGCTGCGGCAACAGAGTAGGCCAATCACCCCTCGTCTCAGGGGGTACTGCTCTCAACATTTCAATGAGAGTCTTATTCATTTTTTCGAGTCCGTTACCTTGCGGATGGTAGGCGGTGGTCCGGACTTTCTGGCAGTTGTGCAGCAGGCACATCTCATGGAACAGCTGTGACTCGAACGCAGACCCTTGGTCGGTGAGGATCCTTTCTGGGCAGCCGTAGGGCAACAGGAAATGCTTCCAGAACGCCTCCGCTGTGGTCTTGGCTGTCAGGTCTTTCACAGGCACTGCTACGACAAACTTGGTGAAGTGATCAATTATTGTCATGGCATAAGTATACCCAGAGCGACTCGGCTCCAACTTCACATGATCAATCACGACAAGTTCTAAAGGAGCTGTACTTACAATAGGATGGAGAGGCGCCCTCTGGTCATGGCGTTCAGTCCGCCCCACAGCACAGGCAGTGCATTCTCGGCACCATTTTTCGATATCCTCTCTCATCCCAATCCAATAGAATCTTCTCCGTATGGTGGCCTCAGTCTTTTGCACACCGAAGTGTCCGGACTGGTTGTGGTACATGTCCAGTACCAGGCTGGCATCCCGACGTGGCAGGAGAATTTGGTAAACTCTATCACAGGACACTGGATCCAGACTCCTTCTGAGCAACAGGCCTCTTTGAAGGAATAGTTGGTGGCGATGTCTCCACAGTCTCACTAGTTCTGGGTCTGCACTCTTCCTGCGGATTCTCTCAGGGATTTTCCCACTGGTAAGGAAGTCGAGCAGTTCACCGAGGACTCTACTTTCAGACTGGAGCTTAATCCATCTTTCTTGATCGCCTCTGGACTCAGGATCATCTGATGAGGGAGGATCAGCAGCAGGGAGATTTTCAGTACGGATATTATCCTGCTGGGCGAATTTATTGTAGAATGCGGGCATATCCACTTCTTCCCAGGCATCTTTCAGCTCATCTGGGGCCTCTGTAGTGGGAAGCCGCGACAGGGCATCAGCATTATCATTGGAGCGGCCGGCCCGGTACTTCACAGTAAAGTCATAGTTGGCAAGGCGGGAGGCCCATCTTTGCTCAAGTGCCCCTAACTTGGCCGTGTTCAGATGCGCCAGGGGATTATTGTCTGTGAAGGCAACAAATGGTGTGGCAGCGAGATAGTCTTTGAACTTTTCAGTCACAGCCCACACTAAGGCAAGAAACTCCAGCTTGAAAGAACTGTAATTCTGGTCATTCTTTTCAGCTCCCTTCAGGGATCTGCTGGCGTAGGCAATTACCCTTTCTTTGTTGTCTTGCACTTGAGCCAACACGGCCCCCAGGCCTCTTTTACTGGCATCCGTGTAGAGGAGGAATGGCTTCTGATAATCTGGGTAACCCAGAACAGGGGGTTCAGTCAACTTCTTCTTTAGGAGTTGAAAGGCAATTTCTCGTTCTTGGTTCCATTCAACAGGAATAGGAGTTTTCGGGCTCTTCTTTGGATGCCCCCTCAACAGTTCCTGGATGGGATCCGCAATTTGTGCGAAATGCGGGATGAAACGCCTGTAGTACCCTGCAAAACTGAGAAAGCTTCTCACCTCTTTCACGGTCGTCGGAGTAGGCCAGTTGCGGACAGCAGCAAGTTTATCAGGATCAGGCTGTATTCCTTCGGCACTGACAACGTGCCCAAGGTATTAGACCGCTGGTTTCAGCAGGTGGCACTTGGATGGCTTGATCTTGAGGCCATATTTAGCAAGAACTTGAAACACCTCACCCAGGTGCTTTAAATGGTCCTCATACGTCTTGGAGTATACAATGACGTCATCCAGATATAAGAGTACAGTCTCAAAATTCCTATGGCCTAAACAACGTTCCATCAGCCTCTGGAACGTCCCTGGAGCGTTACACAGTCCAAACGGCATATAATTGAATTCAAACAGGCCCATAGGTGTAGTGAAAGCAGTCTTTTCTTGATCTTCTGGGGCCATGGGTACTTGCCAGTACCCACTGGTTAAGTCCAAGGTGGAGAAATGGGCTGATGACCCCAGGGCAGTCAAGGACTCTTCAATGCGTGGTAATGGATATGCATCTTTGTGGGTGATTTGATTAATTTTTCTGTAATCCACGCAGAAACTTATGCTGCCATCTTTTTTTCGTACAAGAACTAGGGGCGCAGCCCAGGGACTATGGCTGTCCCGGATTATATTAGAGTCTTTCATCTATTTTATCATCTCTTTCACGGACTGATAGGTAGTAGGTGGTATGGGTCGGTGTCTCTCCTTAATAGGAGGATGAGAGCCAGTGGGTATGGTGTGTTTGATTACACTGACCTCTCCGTAGTCCGTGGAGTGTTTGCTGAAGGCCTGGTGGTGCTCCTTCACCAGCTTCAGGACTCCCTCTATTTGCTCTTTTGGGGCGGATTCGTTCCCCACATGTAGTTCTTCCCACCAGGATGTTGTAGGGGTGCTGCTGCTCTGTGTGGTCTGGAACGCCTCCGTGGCAGGCAGACGAATCACATCCTGGAAAGACACTTGAAAAAGCTGAGCAACGGGGCAGTGTTTAAGGAGAGTAACGGGATGATCACCAAAGTTAATTAAACGGACAGGCACTTTACCTTGAGACACGGTCACCAGGCTCTTGGCTGTCCGTACGAAGGGATGATTTTCAAAGGGAATAGGTTCCACTAGGGCTTGATAGTCCTGGCCCTGGATCCCTAACACAGCACGGCACCACAGGATGATCTGGGAATTTGGAGGCAGGATTACCGGCCGGTTATCCCGGATCCGGACAGTGCAAATTTCTCCTTTCTTTTTGGCGAACCTTTGCTGAGCACACAGCACACTAATAGTCTTTTGAATAACTCTTCTGGAAGCAGGTGAGGCTGAAGATATAGTTTGATTCAATGCTTCAAGCACTTCGGAGTAGCAATTTTTTAGAACGTTAGTCCCTAAGATCACAGGGTGTCCTCCTTTATCTCCTGCTTGCACCACAATCACGCCTTGCTGTGGTAAGGTGGCTTCTCCCACCTGAAGGGTAGGTTCCCAATACCCATGCACTTTCACTGGCTTACCGTTGCTGGCAATGATATCTAGCCAGGACTCTGGTGGCTGGGTGAGGAGACTTGGATCCCAGAATTTGTCAAAGGCAGGCCGTTGAATGGTGGTGACCTGTGACCCAGTGTCCAACAGGGCTTCAAAGGGTATCCCGTTGATACATATATTAATTTTTGGACGGGATCCTACATACTTAGGCATCCAGCTTGGATCCTTTGGACCTACTGTTCTACATCCCGAGGGGCGGTCCTCTGCCTCAGGGGTTGCCCGGTTTAACTGCCAGCACATGGATTCAGTATGTCCATATTTCTTACAATGATGGCAGACAGGCTGCTTTCTACTTCTGGACCGGTAACTCGGTCGCCCATCAGGTTCTTTTGGATATACATCCCTATAGGCAGGTGGGAGCCTTGGAGGAAAAGGGCCTTCATCCTCCAGTAACAATGGTCTCTCCCACTCCTCTATCTTCTTACACACCTTCTCTAAGCTTAGAGTAAGATGGTTCACTTGCTCCATTAATGCTGCCACTACATCGGTGACTGGAGCTTGGGTGGCCTGACTGACTCCTGCAGGTCCCACATTAACAGTCTTTGGCTGGCAAGCCTGAGGTTCTGGGAAGGCTGCTGGCCCTGGAGCAGGGTTCTGGCCTAGTATGCTGATGGCCAATTCCTTAAAATCCAAAAATGTACAGTGGGGGTGTTGAGCTGACAACATCCGTAGCTGGCCCTTTAAGTGCTCAGTACCTATGCCCGCAATGAATTGCTCCCTAAGAGTCCGGTCCTGGTCCTCAGCTTCTTTAGGATCCACTTGGACTACAGCTCTCAGTGTCTCTTGTAAGGACAGGGCAAAATCGCGGAGCGACTCTCCAGGCTGCTGCTTTCTGCTGAAGAAGCGCATTTTAACTTCTGATACCGTTCTGGCCTCAAACGTGGTGCCCAAGCGATCAAAAATCTGTTCCAGGCTACTCTTCTCAGAGCGGGGCCACGACATGACTTCCCTGCGGGCGGCCCCTTCTAACTGGGCTAGGAGGATCTCCATTTGTTGTTCAGCAGTTATGGGGTAAAGCCGGAACAAGGCCAGTATCTGTTCCCTAAAGTCCTTTAACTTGTGGGCTTCCCCTGAATAACGTGGGAACCAGGGGGCCCCAAAATAGTACGGCATGGTTAGCGGCATCAGGCTTGGCGGTGCCGCGGCGGCAGGGGCCCTAGGGTCGGCTGTGGATACTTCCGAAGGCACGACTGGGGTCACCCGTCTGATTTCCTCCGGTGTGGACATGGCGTTGCTAGGGGGGTATGGCCCTTTAAATGTAGCAGAGCGGACCGGAGCGGCAATGGTAACAACTTTTTTTTTTTTCACAGTAAAGTCTCTGGTTACCAGCAGGGGTCCCTCCGGTACCCTGGCAGGGGTCGGGAAGATTCCGGTAAGGTGATCAGGGGAGCCGGCAAAAGTTCTAAGTCGGTACTCACTCCGGTGGTGCTCGCTCCAAGTCTCGCGAGATGCGTGGCTACGGGCGTCGAACGTCCTGCGTACAGCGTCAGCAGGTGGGCGCGGCCTCTCGTAGCTCCAGGACTCAGGTAGGCGGCACCTTTTCTTCCAGGCAGGGCAGCGTTCTTCCTCCTCGCTGGCTGGGTGATGACTCCGCCTGGTTCTTTTCGCGCCAAAGTCCTCTTTTTCGCGCCAAACGGTTCACCAGGCGCACTTGCAATCCACCTCAGGTTTAAGTGGCAAAATGGCTGTCTATTCACTGACAGCAAGCGGTGGCTCAAATAAGCAGCAAACAGTCCAGAAAATATTATCTTCACACCGCTAATTCTTTTCAGTTCTTTGGCCCAGCAATTTTTAATAAAACAATAGGGCTTGGTCACTTTAAGGCAATTTTCAGCACACAGTTTTATATCCGCAATAGCGCAGGAACATTCCGTAAATCCTGTTTGTGACGCCAATTTATGCAGCACGCCAGACCTGCAGGGTATAGCGAAGCGAGGTCACGGTTATGGGCAATCGAGGGTTGCTCACTGTATTGAAGAACCCTGGGCAGGCATGCGGCAGTGAAGGAGAGGTAGACACAGTTCCTCTGGGGCACACTCGGTATGTAGGGACCAGGCCTGATGGTGGATGAGGTGCCCTGGATGTTACAGGTATTTTGAGTGCCTGGGGCAAGGTCCCTGTTGGATTCGTGACGCCAGTGCCTGTAACGGTGGCACACCGATTTATAGTTGGAATAATTGAGGTACACAGGTGGTATAGTGAACCAAACGTTGCTTTACTTAATAGTCCAACTTTGTACATACAGATGGTAACACAGTCCTTTAGATCACAGCTTTACAAGCAGGCTTACTCCACAAGATGGCAGGTAGTAATCATGCAAGATACTCAGAGGGTAAATGCACTCAGAATCAGGTTGTACCTTTCCTCAGAAATAGCGTACACTGTCCTTTTCTAGAACTCCTGTCTGGTTTCAATCCCAAGGCCCGGATGCCTAAATGGTGGCTTAAATCCTTGGTATATATATATCTTCCTCTCATATTAAATCCTTGCTTTGCTTCCTATATAGCATCTGCCCATCAGTGTTACTTATCTTTGCTGGTAAGATCCTGACTTGTCTTGATAATGACTGTGGGTTTCTCCCAGGAGGCTCGGTCCTGCAACTGGGGTGTCTCTACTGAGCTAATCCTAGCCTCAGGAGCTTCGGGTGGACGAAGTAACTCCTCTAGTCCCCTGGAATGAACTACCACTCCCCTGTCTGGGCCTTCCTATATATATCTAGGGCTCTCTAGCTCCCTCTAACGTCTGGGAGGCTAAACTACACCCTGACAGGCCTGACACCCAGCTAACACAGGGAAATGCATACACATGACATTAAATGTAATAAAGACACATTAACCCCTTTTGTGCAGTGCCCACCTTTATCTAGTGGGACACTACAGGTATATTACACTTTTTCTATCCTTGGGCAATTAGACGGTAAATAACTAAGTTGGATGTGCTGGTAGTGACTACACACCTCTGCACGTTCAAGTGCACTTAGGTGTTGGATTAGATTATGGTGTGAACCAACACCAAGGTTGGGAACGGTCATCTTGTGTCTCCTTATGTGTGAATTAACACCGAACTGTTTAAGTTAAAGACTTTGTGATTGCCTCTATACTGCGTCCGCTAGCCTGTCTACTAGAGAAAACCCATCACTAGACATAAGAGTGATGTCATGTGAGACTCTCACCTCTCCAGTTATCAAGGAGACGATCTCCAGGGTGAGGTCTAATATCCTTGCAGCCATGTGGTCTCTGTCCTTCTCCATCCTTGGTGGGTCATTGATAGAAAGGACCAGTGTCTTTCAGAGAAGTGAGTCCTGCACCTAAGGAACCTGAGGGAAACAAGTGAGTGCAGGTTAAGAGTGCACAGTCAGTGACTTGTAGGTCAGGGACACATTGTAGATTAATCTGGCCCACAGGCTATGGGCATTTCTCCGTTTGATTAACTTAAAGGGAGACTGTATTACTATGTTATTTTATGTTTTCTTATTTGTAGATTATAACCTGGACCTACGGAGAATATAACTGATATAATCTGCTGATCTTCTGATTTGTTATCCTTTTAACCTCACTACTCTAAAAAGGAAGCATATGTGGATTTATCTTTCTACAATAATATGGAGATCTGCTGGTCAGTTTTGGCTTGGACATTTCTGGTGTTGGAATTCAGCTTTATAATGTAATCTACTTATTTACATGTGTAATTTTATGTGTTTCTATTTTGATTTTTGTCCCTCATTGTCCCCGGAGGAACCAATAGTAATGAGGAAAAGTGTTGGGACCCAGAGGAGACCTCGTGGCTCAGTTAGTCATGTAGGTGTATTGGGATCTCCACTGGGGACATTGATGATCTTATGGTCATCACTGGGATCTTTATGAATACACTTTCACACTTGGTGTTTTTGTTAGTGTTGTGTATATCACCAATACATCTTGTGTTTTATATTTCAGAACAGCTCGGTGCCTCTGGTATTTATTGGGGGGATTCTTCTGTGCCTATAGTCCCATTATCTCTGCATTATGCAACGTTCACCATGATCTGTGTTTAGCAGATGGCTTATAGTCCGTTTCTCTGTAACCTGTAATCAATTTAAATAACAGTCCCAGATATTGTCGGCTGTTCAGGTAAGACCGCAGCGTGTCCCAATACGGAGGCAGATACGGTAGAATACAAGGGTGAGGCGAGGAGTCGTCAGCTCCCTGCTCCACCATTCCCCGGCCTGTGCTCTCCCTAGCAGGCAGGCGCGATGCAGTGACATCATCTGTGTCTGCGGAGCAGAGAGGCAGAAAGCACAAGCCGACAAGCCGGGGGGCGATGTGCTCCATTCACCGGGGGGACGGGGCTAGGTAGGACTTTTATATTTTATGAAAAATACAGGGGCAACACTATTTAAAGGGGGCAACTCTACGCTGAGAGGAACTCTAAGGCCGCCTGCACACTATGTGGGTGATCTCACATAAGATCTGCATGAATTTCCGTGCGGATTTCTGTACGTTTCTGCTCCATATCCGCACCAGAATCCGGAATCTCTAATTGCGGATTTTGATGCGGATTAGATGCAGTTCTGCCACAGATCTCACACTTCATTGGAAAAGGGTGAAATCCGCAGTTATAACTGCAAACATTATTGACATTCTGCGGATTTGGAAACCTGCACGGCAGATCAATTCCCGCATGGAAACAATCCGCAAACTGTACATGAGATTTGGGTCACCTCATCCGTGTTTGGCTGATCTGCAATTTGCGGAGCGCGAAACACCCAGCGGTCGTGTGCATGAGCCCTTACTGTGAGAGGGTATGACTACTGAGTGGGCACTAAGGGGAGTAACTACTGTGTGTGTTACACTGGTGTTCTGTGTCCGCCGCTGCCCCGCACTTCTTTTTCTCCAGCATTGCAAGGGTTAATCGCTCCTTGAGTTCTGTGTGGAGCCATCAGGCTGCTGCTGATGAGTTAGGGTGCACGCACACGGACGTAGTTTTGGTTCTCAGCCGATCCATTCATCTCAATCTGTAAGTGTGTTCTGCGGCCCCGGGCGCCAAAAAAGATAGAACATAGAAAAAACTAATATGCGACATGCGCTCGGCCGCTATCCGTGTTTTCGGATTTGCAATTTGCGGACCGCAAAAGACTTACAGCCGTGCGCATGAGCCCTTAACCAGCTTCTGTTATAAGCCGGGCTGTTTGGCTCACGGGGGGGGGCGGTCTACGTTCTCCGGTGCTGACCTGCCTATCTGTGCCTGATGCCAGTCTGCCCGCCACGTGGATTCACGTGGCTTAGTGTAAAAAACTGGAGCGGATATTCTCCCTCCTTGGGCTTTTCAAAAGTTATTTATATGAAGGGAAATGTAAAAAATAAAAACAAGCAGTGTCTCCGGAAAGGCTGGAAGTAACCAAACAGAAATGCTGAAGGGGTTAATGTCTAGTAATACAATCGGCCCCATTACATGTCTATGGACACACAGGTATATAGATCCTTACACTATAGCGGTCTACACACCTGTATTATATAACTCCAGATACACAGATAATAGCGTCACCAGCGCTGGAAATAGTCATCTATGGGGGAAATAACCTGGGGGGTCTGATTAACCCCTTAATGATCTGACAATTTTGGGCTTTCACCTGTCAATTTTCTCATCCTCAATTTCTAAAATCCATAATGTATAGATGATATTGTAAATGATTCTGTGGAATACAAGGATTGCAGCGATACCAGGGTCATTGTATTCTTTACAGTTAAGACACTTTCTGGAATAAAATAATTCGTTTTTGTGTCGCTTTGTATTGAGAACGACGACTTATCTGTTCTCCCATAAATAGAGCAGTGGGGGGGGGGGGGGGAGTTGATGGTATCATGGGTACCAATCTGGGAAGATGACCTAAAAACAGCAATCCTGGCATTATGTCATCCATCATTAACCCCTTCCTGACCAGTGCCGCCGTAGTACTACGGTGGCTGATCGAGCCGGTGCAGGAGCTGCGCCAGCCCAATCAGCTTGTGAGTAACTAAAAATATACGTTTAATCGTGAAAGCTGGCTGCATCTATTAACTATGCAGGCCGGAAAAGGCAAAATTATGTTCTTTATATAAAGTTCTGAGGACACAGCTTTGATTACTTCCACTGAGACATAGCTTCAATTGTTTCTATTGGGACTCACCCATATATATGGGTTTACTGCACTCGGACTTCAACTGAAAAAAACTCAGGTCTCCAGAAAAATCGAGTATTTATCGATTAAGGATATTGCATTTTATTTGTATTTTAACCTATTCGATTTTATTGGATCGATTCATTTTTTATAATCGATATTCGATCGATAAAACTGTATTTTTGATGCCAATATACACTCTCGATTTATTTTATTGTACTTAAATAAATAAGTTTGAATCCACATTTCTCTGGGTGTTTTGAGTGCTGGTCCAATTTTACTTTCCAATTTATCTCAACAAGCGCAAGGGGTGGCTCTTCTTGTCCAGAGCACCTAGCGTGATTACTCATAGTGAGCCATCTGTTTAATCATTCCAAAGGAAGCTGTTAGTGTATTACAGTGTGTAATACACTTACAGCCAATGCATGACAATACAGAAGTATTGTAATGCATTGTACAGGGGATCAGACCCCCAAGAGTTGTGGGGGGGGGGGGGGGGGGAGTAAAAAAAATAAATATATATATATAAAAAAGTTCAAATAATGTTTTGCATAATAATAATAAAAAAGCTTTATTTTTCCATAATTACCGTATTTTTCACCCTATAAGACGCACCTAGGTTTTAGAGGAGAAAAATAAGAAAAAAAAAAATTTCATTCGACTTTAGGTCAGAACAGCAGTCAGACCCCCAATGTTAATCAGACCTCAGCTCACAGCCCCTATCAGACCCTTAATGTTAATAAAACCCCAATAAAACCTCAGATCAGACCCCCAATGTGAATGACCTCCAATCAGAATTCAGATAAGAGCCCCATGCCTCTTATCAGCCCCCATTGCCTCATATCAAACCCTATATGAGCCCCCATGCCTCTCTTCAGCCCCCATATGAGCCACATGCCACAGAGAACTTGAAAAAAAAACCTTACCTCTCCTGCTCTGGACGCCGCCGCTCCTCACCCACAGCGAGATGCTGCTGTCAGCTGTGCTGTGATCTGATGCGCACAGTGTAAGGTCACAGAGCGCCCTAACACTGTGCGCAGCCACTGCACCGCTGACAGCCGAGGACTAGTGATGAGCGGCAGGGGCAATATTCAAATTCATGATATTTCGCTAATATTTGGGCGAATATTCGCAAATTCGTTATCTCAGTCATTATTTTATTGATTGCGTAAACTGCCAATTGAAAAATTTGCTATAAAAATTCACAGTATGAAAATTTGCAATCAACACTACTCCTAAAGTCAAACATATTGCAGCCTTCACATTGGCCCACAAGCTAGAAGCAGGGAGGGATCATGTGTACTGTTTAAAAAAAAATCTTGAATATTTGAAATTACGAATATATATCACTATATCGAAGTGCTGATATTCGCAATAAAAATTTGCAATTCGAATATTCGTGATCAACACTAACGAGGACCAGAAAGAGGCGAGTACACAGCCTTCACCGCTTCCTGGTCCTCCGGTACTAATGGGCGCTACCATAATGGAAGCGCTCATTAGTATTTGCCCCATAAGACGAAGGTACATTTTCCTCCCTTTTGGGGGGAAAAATGCTTCTTATGAGGCAAAAAAATACGGTAAGTAATAAAAAAAAAAAATAGTATGTATTAGGGATCGACCGATATTGATTTTTTAGGGCCGATACCGATACTTTGTGAACTTTCAGGCCGATAGCCGATCATTTATACCGATATTCTGGGAATTTTCATATTTTTTTTAAAATTATTTTCTACACAAATCTGCTGAAAATTAATATGTTTATTGTTAACGTGTATTTTTTTTTTGTAAATCTTTCTTTTTCATTTATACTTAATATTTTTATATATTTTTTTATTTTTTACTAACTTTTAGCCACCTTAGGGACTAGAACCCTTGTCCTATTCACCCTGATAGATCTCTATCAGGGTGAGAAGGATCTCACACTGTCCCTGCTGCTCTGTGCTTTGTACACACAGCAGCATGGAGCTTATCATGGCAGCCAGGGCTTCAATAGCGTCCTGGCTGCCATGGTAACCGATCGGAGCCCCAGGCGCAGGAGAGAGGGGATCCTGTGGCCACTGCCACCAATGATTAATACTGGGGGGGGGGCTTGGGTGGAGGGGCGCACTGCGCCACCATTTTTAATACTGGGATGGGGGTGGGGGGCGCACTGCGCCACCAATGATTAATACTGGGGGGCTTGGGGGGGCGCACTGCGCCACCAATGAAGAGAAATCTCTCATTAATTCATATACAGGAGGCGGGAGCTGGCTGCAGAATCACATAGCCTGCTCCCGACCTCTATGAGGGGTAGCTGCGATCCGCGGCACCTAAGGGGTTAACTACCGCGGATCGCAGCTACCGCTCATAGAGGTCGGGAGCAGGCTATGTGATTCTGCAGCCAGCTCCCGCCTCCTGTATATGAATTAATGAAAGACTTATCTTCATTGGTGGAGCGGTGGCCACAGTCCCTCCCCTTCTTTTGTCCTCTCTCCTCTAATTGGCGGCAGCAGCATCACAGGGGGAGGGAGACACTGCTTCCTTCTCCCCTGTGCTGCTGAGGGAACACAGAGAGCGCTGAGAGCAGCGCGTTCTGTGTTCCCAATACGTTATCGGTATATCGGCAAAATAGATGCCGTTACCGATAACGTTCAACATCCTGAATATCGGCCGATAATATCGGTAAAACCGATAATCGGTCGATCCCTAGTATGTATGTATGTATGTATATATATATATATTTATTTATTTATTTTTATTTGGTATTGCCGCATCCATATCGACCGGCTCTATAAAAGTATCACATGATCCACCCTGTCAGGTGAAGGCAGTAAAAAAAAAAAAAAAAAAAAAGGAAGATTGCTAAAACAGCCATTTTTGGTCACCTTTCCTCACAAAAAGTGTAATACCAAGCGATCAAAAAGGCGTATTTAGCCCAAAATGGTACCAATCAAACCACCATCTCATCCCACAAAAATGAGCCCCTACCTAAGACAATCGCCAGAAAAATAAAAAAATAGGGCAGTCAGAAAATGGCAACACAAAAACAAGATTTTATTCTGTTAAAAAATGCAATGTAAGACTTAACAAACTTAAATATAATAGACATATTGGGTATCACCGCATCCGTAACAACCTGCTCTTTAGAAATATCCCATTATATGCCCCCTCAGGTAAATACTGTAAAGATTTTTTTTTTTTTTAAACGACGCCTTTTTTTCACCTTGCCTCACAAAAAGTGTAATACTGAGCGATCAAAAAGTCTTTTGTACCCTAAAATGGTACCAATGAATACATCACCTCATCCCCCCCAAAAATGAGCCCCCACATAAGACAATCACTCAAAAAATAAAAACCAATTGCGCCCATAAACCAATCCATCAAAATCTGCGCTGCAAAAACCATATGGCGCTCCTTCCTTTCTGAGTCCTGCCATGTGCCCCACAGCCGTTTACCACCACATATGGGGTGTTGCCGTATTCAGGAGAAAATGGGTAATAAATTATGGAGTGCTTTTTCTCCTGTTACCCCTTGTTAAAATGAAAAATTTGGGACTAGAGCAACATTTTATTGGAAGAAATAAAACTTTTCATTTTCATAGCCAAGTGTTTTCAAATTCAGTAAAACGCTGAGGGGGTCAAAGTGCTCAGTTCCCCCCCTTAATATATTCTTTGAAGGGTGTAGTTTGCTGCTGACCATTGCTGTGTTGCAAGAAAAAAATTTATATCATGAAAAATCTGCATAAAAAATTAATTTTAAAATATTGACTCCATTTTTATTTAAATCTTGTCGAACACCTAATGGGTTAACAAAGTTTGTAACATCAGTTTTAAATAATTTGATGGGGGTAGTTTCTAAAATGGGGTCATTTATGGGGTGTTTCCATTTTGTAAGCCCCTCAAAAACATTTTATAACTATATTGGTGCTTAAAAAATGGTTTTGGAAATTTTGTGGAAAATTAAAAAAAATGGCTTCTAAACTTCTAACGTCCTAAAAAAATAAAACGACATTTACAAAATGATGCCAACATAAAGCAGACATATGTGGAATGATGCTGATAACTATTTTATGAGGCATTACTGTCTGTCTTAAAAGTAGAGAAATTAAAATTTAGGCTACTTTCACACTGGCATTTCTGGGTCCGCCGGTGAGATGCGTTTCAGGGCTCTCACAAGCGGCCCACAACGGATCAGTTTTTGCCCCAATGCATTCTGAATGGATAAGGATCCGTTCAGAATGCATCAGTTTGCCTCCGTTCAGCCTCCATTCCGCTATAGAGGCAGCTTGCAGCGTTTTGATGTCCGCCTGACTATGCGGAGCCAAACTGATACGTCCTGACTTACAATGAAAGTCAATGGTGACGGATCCGTTTTCACTGACACAATATGGTGCAATTGAAAACGGATCCGTCCCCCATTGACTTTCAGTGTAAGTCAAAACCGATCCGTTTGTTCATTGTAAAAGCAAACGGATCCGTTCTGAACGGATACAATCGTTTGCATTATAGGTGCGAATCCGTCTGTGCAGATACCAGACGGATCTGCACCTAACGCAGGTGTGAAAGTAGCCTTAGAAAATTGTGAATTTTTCCAAATTTTTGGTAAATTTGGGATTTTTTTTATGTATAAAGGAAAAATATATTGACTCAAATTTCGTGAAGTCCAATGTGTCACGAGAAGACAGTCTCAGAATGGCTGGATAAGTAAAAGTGTTCCAAAGTTATCACCACATAAAGTGACACATGTCGGATTTGCAAAAAAATGGCCCGGGGTAGAAAGGGTTAATAGACCTCGCTGTTGTCAGCCATGTTTCCATTACATTTCCTGGGAAAGAAATAACTGAAACCTGATGAAACCGACACAAACTGAGCGCAACTGACGCTCCGAACAACTCATCCAGACAGAACAGAACTGAGGAGACGAGCCCTTATGTGTTACACGCTGGTCGCTGCGGTCACGGTGATACAACCACAGACAGAACTGATGGAACTTGTGTGTAAAACCATCCGTTCTCTCAGCTCCTGACACAATCCGTATCCCCCTGCTGGCTGGACCTGCTATATGTCACCTATAGAACCGCTCCATTCTAATAAACCCAGAACCAAGACCAATAACTGACCTGCAGATCTCACCTCCTGGGGCTGCAGGACCTGCGATGACGTCACACTGGTCACATGACAGGAAGTGCTGCACAGGGAAAAACCTCCACTGCTTTACTCCTCCCCTCATGTGACTGATCACATGACCATGACATCATCAAAGGTCCTGTAGGGTAATGTCTAAACTCCATGCTTGGTAGAGACGAGGGTTGAGCTTCTGATTACTAATTTATTATATTTTTAAATATTCAGAAATGAAAACCGAATTAATTCACCAAAGTCTCACGTGACTTCAGGTGAAAAGATTTTTGGCTCCACGGAGACGGCATTAAAATCGAAGACCTTCTGATGTCTGACCACAGCACATGGGATGTAGATATGACCCTTCTGCTACATTCCACAGCTGCTTCAAACCAGTAGCGTTGCTAGGGCTGGTGTCACCCGATGCGGTAGAAAATGGTGTCACCCCCCCCCTCCCCATATATGGGGGCTATGGTGGTGCTACTGCCATAGGGGGCATCCGTTAGCTCAGCAGACCCCCCCTAGCAGTCAGAGCCTGGTCTCGGGAGGGGCACTTCCAGATTATTTTCTGTCCGCTGCCACAAAACAATGGTGCTTATAGAACAGACTACACAGTGTAGAGGTATACTGTATATTGTGGGGCACAGTGTAGAGGTATACTGTATATTGTGTGGCACAGTGTAGAGGTATATAAAATATAAAAGTAAAAACAGGCACTCACCAGCTGGCAGGTCTATAAGTAGTAGCTTTATATAATACTAAAATATATATATATATATAAAATTTCACATAAAATACATAAATTGTTTAAAAAACACATAAATTGTTTAAAAACATGAAATACACTGGGGACAGTAAACAGTTATATTCCTATATATTTCCTGTAATGGCTATCTAAATGGATATAATGCTTTTGGTCATTTCATGCAAATGTGCCAGTATAATAGATGTGCAAATAATACAAATCATACACTTATAAATGAATTGAGTTAGATATCCTGTGAGAAAAATATATATACAGGGAGTGCAGAATTATTAGGCAAGTTGTATTTTTAAGGATTAATTTTATTATTGAACAACAACCATGTTCTCAATGAACCCAAAAAACTCATTAATATCAAAGCTGAATATTTGTTGGAAGTAGTTTTTAGTTTGTTTTTAGTTTTAGCTATTTTAGGGGGATATCTGTGTGTGCAGGTGACTATTACTGTGCATAATTATTAGGCAACTTAACAAAAAACAAATATATACCCATTTCAATTATTTATTTTTACCAGTGAAACCAATATAACATCTCAACATTCACAAATATACATTTCTGACATTCAAAAACAAAACAAAAACAAATCAGTGACCAAGATAGCCACCTTTCTTTGCAAGGACACTCAAAAGCCTGCCATCCATGGATTCTGTCAGTGTTTTGATCTGTTCACCATCAACATTGCGTGCAGCAGCAACCACAGCCTCCCAGACACTGTTCAGAGAGGTGTACTGTTTTCCCTCCTTGTAAATCTCACATTTGATGATGGACCACAGGTTCTCAATGGGGTTCAGATCAGGTGAACAAGGAGGCCATGTCATTAGATTTTCTTCTTTTATACCCTTTCTTGCCAGCCACGCTGTGGAGTACTTGGACGCGTGTGATGGAGCATTGTCCTGCATGAAAATCATGTTTTTCTTGAAGGATGCAGACTTCTTCCTGTACCACTGCTTGAAGAAGGTGTCTTCCAGAAACTGGCAGTAGGACTGGGAGTTGAGCTTGACTCCATCCTCAACCCGAAAAGGCCCCACAAGCTCATCTTTGATGATACCAGCCCAAACCAGTACTCCACCTCCACCTTGCTGGCGTCTGAGTCGGACTGGAGCTCTCTGCCCTTTACCAATCCAGCCACGGGCCCATCCATCTGGCCCATCAAGACTCACTCTCATTTCATCAGTCCATAAAACCTTAGAAAAATCAGTCTTGAGATATTTCTTGGCCCAGTCTTGACGTTTCAGCTTGTGTGTCTTGTTCAGTGGTGGTCGTCTTTCAGCCTTTCTTACCTTGGCCATGTCTCTGAGTATTGCACACCTTGTGCTTTTGGGCACTCCAGTGATGTTGCAGCTCTGAAATATGGCCAAACTGGTGGCAAGTGGCATCTTGGCAGCTGCACGCTTGACTTTTCTCAGTTAATGGGTAGTTATTTTGCGCCTTGGTTTTTCCACACGCTTCTTGCGACCCTGTTGACTATTTTGAATGAAACGCTTGATTGTTCGATGATCACGCTTCAGAAGCTTTGCAATTTTAAGAGTGCTGCATCCCTCTGCAAGATATCTCACTATTTTTGACTTTTCTGAGCCTGTCAAGTCCTTCTTTTGACCCATTTTGCCAAAGGAAAGGAAGTTGCCTAATAATTATGCACACCTAATATAGGGTGTTGATGTCATTAGACCACACCCCTTCTCATTACAGAGATGCACATCACCTAATATGCTTAATTGGTAGTAGGCTTTCGAGCCTATACAGCTTGGAGTAAGACAACATGCATAAAGAGGATGATGTGGTCAAAATACTCATTTGCCTAATAATTCTGCACGCAGTGTATAAGTGTCCTGTGAGAAAATATATATATATATCCTGTAAAGGGTATAATTGTGCCAGAAAAATAACAATCCTGTGTGGTTGATGTTTGGTGAAGAAAGTCTTGTGAAGACCTAGTAGCAGTTCCTTAAATAAGAAGGTATAATTGTTTCCATTCAATATAGCAATTTTGTATCGATTCCTCTGTGCATCAAATATACAATTAGGGTTAGGTACAATGTGGTCGGGTTTTTAAAACTGGGGCGTCCCCCTGGTTATTCAAACCCTCTTACCTTCCCCTAGTTGTGACTGTCCTCTATGGGGGTGCCACTCTGATAGACGCTGGATTTGAGTGGCTTCTATAGATGTGGGAGATGTGGAATTTGCAAGCTCACATCATTTCCCAAGAAGACCACGGAAATTCAATCAAGGGTAAACTCCTTTGCGTGGAAGATAAAAGAATTTCTGACCTGCAGCTCAAACAATATTCTATATATGATAGAATGCCAGTGTAAGAAACAATACATTGGGAGAACTAAACGCACATTGAAAAAAAGATTGGCAGAACACATCACCAATATAAAAAACGGTTATGAAAAACATTCTTTGTCATTACATTATAAACAATACCATAACAAAAATCCTGAGGGTATGGTCTTCGCGGCCTTTGAAAAGGTGGATGTACACTGGCGAGGCGGAGACCATATCGCTCGGATGTCCAGACAGGAATCCAGGCGAATCTTTGATTTCCAAACCCTCCTTCCACAAGGACTGAATTCAGATTTTGAATTGTTCGGTTTCTTGTAGACAATGGAGAGGGGTGCCTTCCTCTGATGGGACATCCTGAGTCAGGCTGGTTAGCAGAACCAGGATCTCCCCTCGGGGGCAGGCCCCCCTCCCCCTATACTTCAAATGAAAACTCCAAATGAAAATTTCAAATGAAAAATTCTACATAAATGAAAAATTCATTGAAGATTATAAATGTCTAATGACTATTGGATGAATAAGTATATAATATTCAATATCCAGTATTTAATACTCACTGTAACTTTGTGAACTATGTCCCTATAAAGGAGGAAACCTAAAAACCGATATGGGCCCCTTTTGGATGGATGTAGTAGGTGAGATCCATATAAAACGCACGGAAAACGCATATGCGTTTTTGGGCATGTGATGCGTTTTTGGTGCGTTTTTTTGGATTCTTTGTTATTTTTGATCCCCATCTCCTAAAATATATTAAACATCTATTTATATTGAAGATGAAGAGAATTGGGTTGATAAATGGAAATTCAACAGAAAACAGCTTAATTTCAACCCATAAACAGGGAAGAATAATTGAAAAGACTGGAGTTCGGGGGATTGTGTTCTCTAGGTGTAGCTTATACTGGATTTATTTATATTTTTAGATGTATTTTAATAAATAAAGAATAATTAATGGTATAAAATTAAGGAGTCTATATATATATATACACATATGTAGTAGCTTGCACTGAGGATATAAATAATATAAAATAGTAAAATGTGAATAGGAGAAATCCATAACGGGTTTTGGTGGGGTTCTTGAGAATCGCAGTATATAAGGAAGAAGGGTAGTACTCGCATTATAGCCACTGAGGAAGAGGGCGGACCCTCGAAACGCGTCTGGCTGGTCCTGCGAGTGTTAAACTACCCACCTGAACCCGAATATATCTACCATTGGAAGTTTACTATACAGTTCGGAAGATTCCAGTGCAAACAAAGCTGGCCCGAGGTATCGCGAGACTACGCGAACTCTGCAGTTCACTTCCTGATTGCTGACACGCAAGGAAGCATCCTCGTAGAACGCCGAGACCAGCGAGCGGCAATTCTATAGTGTCGGATCCTGTGTTAATCCGGGAGACACAAATAATCCAGCGTCTATCAGAGTGGCACCCCCATAGAGGACAGTCACAACCAGGGGAAGGTAAGAGGGTTTGAATAACCAGGGGGACGCCCCAGTTTTAAAAACCCGACCACATTGTACCTAACCCTAATTGTATATTTGATGCACAGAGGAATCGATACAAAATTGCTATATTGAATGTAAACAATTACACCTTCTTATTTAAGGAACTGCTACTAGGTCTTCACAAGACTTTCTTCACCAAACATCAACCACACAGGATTGTTATTTTTCTGGCACAATTATACCCTTTACAGGATATATATATATATTTTCTCACAGGACACTTATATATATATTTTTCTCACAGGATATCTACCTCAATTCATTTATAAGTGTATGATTTGTATTATTTGCACATCTATTATACTGGCACATTTGCATGAAATGACCAAAAGCATTATATCCATTTAGATAGCCATTACAGGAAATATATAGGAATATAACTGTTTACTGTCCCCAGTGTATTTCATGTTTTTAAACAATTTATGTGTTTTTTAAACAATTTATGTATTTTATGTGAAATGTTATATATATATATTTTAGTATTATATAAAGCTACTACTTATAGACCTGCCAGCTGGTGAGTGCCTGTTTTTACTTTTATATTTTATATATTTCGCTACATGGGATGAATAGGTGAATCATCTAAAAAAACAGAGCACCTTTACCATATTATCAGATACGGGTGAGCCACGATATATTTATATATATATCATACAGTGTAGCGGTATACTGTATATTGTGTGGCGCAGTGTAGCGGTATACTGTATAGTGTGGGGCACAGTGTAGAGGTATACTGTATATTGTGTGGCAAAGTGTAGAGGTATACTGTATATTGTGTGGCAAAGTGTAGAGGTATACTGTATATTGTGGGGCACAGTGTACGGTCGTGGCCAAAAGTTTTGAGAATAACACAAATTTTAGTTTTCACAAAGTTTGCTGCTGAACTGCTTTTAGATCTTTGTTTCAGTTGTTTCTGTGATGTAGTGAAATATAATTACACGCACTTCATACGTTTCAAAGGCTTTTATCGACAATTACATGACATTTATGCAAAGAGTCAGTATTTGCAGTGTTGGCCCTTCTTTTTCAGGACCTCTGCAATCCGACTGGGCATGCTCTCAATCAACTTCTGGGCCAATTCCTGACTGATAGCAACCCATTCTTTCATAATCACTTCTTGGAGTTTGTCAGAATTAGTGGGTTTTTGTTTGTCCACCCGCCTCTTGAGGATTGACCACAAGTTCTCAATGGGATTAAGATCTGGGGAGTTTCCAGGTCATGGACCCAAAATGTCAACGTTTTGGTCCCCGAGCCACTTAGTTATCACTTTTGCCTTATGGCACGGTGCTCCATCGTGCTGGAAAATGCATTGTTCTTCACCAAACTGTTGTTGGATTGTTGGAAGAAGTTGCTGTTGGAGGGTGTTTTGGTGCCATTCTTTATTCATGGCTGTGTTTTTGGGCAAAATTGTGAGTGAGCCCACTCCCTTGGATGAGAAGCAACCCCACACATGAATGGTCTCAGGATGCTTTACTGTTGGCATGACACAGGACTGATGGTAGCGCTCACCTTTTCTTCTCCAAACAAGCCTTTTTCCAGATGCCCCAAACAATCGGAAAGAGACTTTATTGGAGAATATGACTTTGCCCCAGTCCTCAGCAGTCCATTCACCATACTTTCTGCAGAAGATCAATCTGTCCTTGATGTTTTTTTTGGAGAGAAGTGGCTTCTTTGCTGCCCTTCTTGACACCAGGCCATCTTCCAAAAGTCTTCGCCTCACTGTGCGTGCAGATGTGCTCACACCTGCCTGCTGCCATTCCTGAGCAAGCTCTGCACTGGTGGCACTCCGATCCCGCAGCTGAATCCTCTTTAGGAGACGATCCTGGTGCTTGCTGGACTTTCTTGGATGCCCTGAAGCCTTCTTAACAAGAATTGAACCTCTTTCCTTGAAGTTCTTGATGATCCTATAAATTGTTGATTGAGGTGCAATCTTAGTAGCCACAATATCCTTGCCTGTGAAGCCATTTTTATGCAACGCAATGATGGCTGCACGCGTTTCTTTGCAGGTCACCATGGTTAACAATGTAAGAACAATGATTTCAAGCATCACCCTCCTTTTAACAGGTCTGCCATTTTAACCCAATCAGCCTGACATAATGATCTCCAGCCTTGTGCTCGTCAACATTCTCACCTGAGTTAACAAGACGATTACTGAAATGATCTCAGCAGGTCCTTTAATGACAGCAATGAAATGCAATGGAAAGTTTTTTTGGGATTAAGTTAATTTTCATGGCAAAGAAGGACTATGCAATTCATCTGATCACTCTTCATAACATTCTGGAGTATATGCAAATTGCTATTATAAAAACTTATGCAGCAACTTTTCCAATTTCCAATATTTATGTAATTCCGAAAACTTTTGGCCACGACTGTACAATGTTATAATATACTTTCTATGTTAGAAAGTATATTATAGTGCATTTGTATTGTGCGGCAGTTGTGTGCGGTTCTGCAGGTATATAGAGGGACAATCGTTATTGGAACAAATAATTTCTACTGGTGTGATATACCAGTCCCCCCCAAAAAAAAGATTGAAGCAGGGTGTTATATACCAATATACTTTCTTTATAGTGCATTTGGGTACTGTATAGTGCATTTGCGCATGCGAAAATTATATTGCCGATATTTTGCATTGAAAAAATAATGAATGGAGATCGCAAATTCGAAAAATTCATCTGGTATGTCACTGTCCATGTTGTGGGACTATTTGTGCACTTCTAGTAATTATTTCTTGGCTGCAAATATGAGCTGAAGGTTTTTCAGGTTCGCCTGCCATTAAAATGAATGGGATCCGCCGCGAACTTGCGGTTCGCAAACATTTGATTGCGTTCGCGAACTGTCCCGGCAGATGTTCGTCCATCACTAGTTGTAGGCACCACAAAAAAAAACTCAGCTCCGGCTGGTGATAAATATTTGTGAATAAAACCTCTGTCCAGGTTTTCTATAATATAGACTTCAGTAGGTTGAGTCTCCAGAAAAGACAATGGGTGTGCAAGGTCCCTAGGAGGTGTGGAGCCAGGAATTAAATCTTTGTTACAGTCATGAGGTTGATGGGATAGCAGGGATTTCGCTTTTTTCTTGTCAAAACCTTCAGCAAAAACATAATATGCTTCTGGCAGACCATGAAGGTTTTGTGTTACAGTTTGAGGTTGAGAAGGCTGTACAGGAGTCAAGCACTTGAAAAGGCAGGATGAACCCCAGTGCAGAATTTCACTGGAACTCAATCCAGGATGACTATGCTTACAGAGCCAGGGCAGCCCTAGCTGGAGGATTTTGGCAGAACAAGCAAAAAGATCTTCTAGGAGTGCCACACTCCTACTTGCATATTCGAAAGCATGGTCACAAACTGAATGGTCTCAGGAAGAATCCTCCTATCCATAGATGTCACCACCAAGGGTCATTCCGATCGCTACACAGGGATCTGATATTGATCCACTATTAGCTGCTGCAGGAAACATCCCACGGAGTCCAAGAAGGCTGACGTGATAAACTGGTTAGCAGCAAATGATAAGTTCATTGGTAATGTCAATCTTAGAGAGGACTGTTCTTCACCCATGGTCATCTCTCCGACTGACATAGGTCCAGGAGTCTGGACTTATGAGGACAACATGATCTTTGCCTCCACAGTACATACACAGACCATTAGCATGTCTATATGAGTATATACCTCTTCTCACAGCCTGACTCTATCTCATCTTTAATTTGTCCAGAAAGACCATCCCAGAAGGCCGAAACCAACACTTTTTCATTCCAGGCCATCTCTGAGGCCAAGGTTCGGAACTGTATAATGTACTGGTTGACTGAGAGCCTTGGTGAAGGCTAAGTAGTGCAGAGGCCACAAAAGAATAATGTCTCAGTTCCTTAAACACCTTCCGAAATGAGCTAAATGAGTTTCAAATTTCTTGTGATTGATCCACTTCTCTCCTATATAGGATCTGCCCAGGCTAGGGTGTCTTCAGTCAATCGAATCAGATAAGAATTGATCAGACAATTATTCAAAATAAATGATTTAATAAGCCATAGCATAACTTTGGTTCTCCATCATAATGTGGAGGAGGAGATAGTCTGGGACCAGAACATCTAGTAGATGTAGCTTGCGGAGTAGGAGCAGGAGCTAAGGCTGTAGCAGGTGACTGTGGTACCGCAGTGACTTTTGAAATAACTTCCGGGCGAGTGCAGACATCATATATAAATGAGTGGATCTTTCTTTTTGCTGTGACAGTTGGAAGAGTTCTGGTAGTCCTATCTGGCGTGCCTCAGCAGGATGTATGGCCTCAGCTTACTGTAATATACACTGAGTGTGGACCCACTGTGCCAACTAACCGATTTGGCTACGGGCTAAACTAAAAGGACGTTGTCCTGGTGGTACCCTGGTATTCACCATTTAACCCCTATACAGAGATCTTGACTTTGCAGGAATATTCCTGTATGCTGTTTGTGGCAGCTGACTGACGGGGATCAGAGACACCGATGCAAAGCACTTAAGGAACAGGCAATATGTGTAATCAGGCTGAGTTCAGGGCAGGCAGTGTGCTAGTGTATACGAGAAAGCAATCCAAAGTTAGGTCAGGCAACATTCGTACGTATCCGAGAAAGCAATCCTAAGTCAGGACAGGCAGTGAAGAATCAGAGTTGAGAAACAGGCGGGATTTGTATACAGGATGACAAACAGATCCACAGGTCCACACTTTGTCTAAAACTGGCCCTGCCATGGGCATTTTGTCCAGAGAAGTTCAGATCCTTGAATACAGGTTAAATAATAAATACTAGATAGTTCTTTTTTTTTTTTTTTCACACCGGGTTTTAAAGGGTTTCTATCACTTTGTTTCACCTATTTAGCTTTCAGACACTAGCGATCCGCTAGTGTCTGCTTTATCTAACCATCCTAATATAAGAGCTTATTGTCCTGCCGTTTAGCTAAAAAAATAACTTATATAGATATGCAAATGAGCCTCTAGGTGCTATGGGGGCGTGATTAGCACCTAGAGGCTCCGTCTACCTTAACAAACTGCCGCCGCCCAGCGCGTCCCTCCAGCCCGCCCATCTCCAGCTGAAGCGATCCTCTCCGTGCGCGTCTCTGTTCTGCGCATGCGCAGTGAATGTCTGATCGCTTCCCTGCTCAGACATCTCCACTGCGCCTGTTCCTCGGAGCACTATGACGTCATCGGCGCAGGCGCAGTGGAGATGTCTGAGCAGGGAAGCGATCAGACATTCACTGCGCATGCGCCGAATACGAGGAGCATCGCATTCCGGAGGAGATGGGCGGGCTGGAGGGACGCGCTGGGCGGCGGCAGTTTGTTAAGGTAGACGGAGCCTCTAGGTGCTAATCACGCCCCCATAGCACCTAGAGGCTCATTTGCATATCTATATAAGTTATTTTTTTAGCTAAACGGCAGGACAATAAGCTCTTATATTAGGATGGTTAGATAAAGCAGACACTAGCGGATCGCTAGTGTCTGAAAGCTAAATAGGTGAAACGAAGTGATAGAAACCCTTTAACCAGTGCTAATTGGAATGCAGCTGGGAGGGCCCACTGCTAGGATTAGCTAAAGCTTTTCAGACCACCTACTGCAGTTTCATGGGACATATGTCCCTCCTGGACTTTACCTAGACCCGCTCTTACAGATGCTAAATTGCAAAAAAATAAAAAACGTTATCATTTTTGGGGTTGATCCTGTGTTGTCATGTATGAAGACAAACTGCAGGTCCTTAGCATCTCTATGAACTTTTCCTTCTATGGACATTTCTGGCTGGTCAGTTTTCTACTATATTTGATGTTTCACACAATTAGGCATCCTGCACATGGCCGTTTTTTTCCCCCGTTTACTGGCAGTTTTTTGCGTTCCGTATACAGTCCGTATACGGAACCATTCATTTCAATGGTTCCGCAAAAAAAAATGGAATGTACTCCGTATGCATTCCGTTTCCGTATTTCCCTTCCGTTTAAAGATAGAACATGTCCTATTATTGCCCGCAAATCACGTTCCGTGGCTCCATTCAAGTCAATGGGTCCGCAAAAAAACGGAACACATACAGAAATGCATCCGTATGTCTTCCGTTTCCGTTCCGTTTTTTGCGGACCCATCTATTGAAAATGTTATGCCCAGCCCAATTTTATCTATGTAATTACTGTATACTGTATATGCCATACGTAAAAACGTAAAAAGCCATACGGTCGTGTGCAGGAGGCCTTACTGCTACAATTTTATCACAGTTATATGGTCATTTATTTTTTATATTTTCTTTAACCCCTTCACGCAATCTCACGTACATGTACATGAGGGAATGCGGCTCCTTGCCGCATCCTCACGTGCATGTACTTGATGGGATTGGGCGGTTGCAGAAGCTGCATCCGCCCGATCTGCAGCATGGGCCCGGCTGTTACTAATAGCCGGGCCCCTTCTGCATCTGCCGGCATCACCGCACACAGCGATTAACGCTGTCACATGCCGCGGTCAGCGCTGACCGCAGCAAGTGCGGGGTTTACAGAGGGAGGGGGCTTTTTCTGACTCCATTGGCCCCCCTGACACAGGCATCGGGGCTTGCCAGCTACGGAAGCGCAGGAAATCCAGCCTGAGCGTTGGGTCTCCAAGGTAACTGTCAGTGTCTTACTGTGTAAGATGCTGACAGTTCAATTCAGTACAATACATTCTGCTGCCTAGGAGGCCCAGCAAAGGTAAAGTCCCACAGTGGGACAAATATAAAGTAAAAAGAAAAGTGAAAAAGGGTTTTTTAATTAAAAAAAAAATTAAAAAGCTCACTCACCATAAAATAGTGAGGCATATTAGATATTGCCGCATCCGTAACGGAGTTCTCTTTAAATATGTCACATAATCTCAGGGGAACGGCGTAAATTCCACCTCAGAGGAACTCTGTAAAACATAAAAACTGAGCAAAAAAAGCTATTTTTTGTCACCTTACATCCCAAAAAGTGTAATTCCAAGCAATCAAAAAGACATATGTAACCCAATATAGTTTCAAACCGTCATCTCTTCCCGCAAAAAATTAGACCCTTTTTTCCTTCAAAAATGCTTTTATAGTGTAAAACTGAAATAAATGTAAAAAAAGTATACATATTAGGTATCCCCACGTCCGTAACCACCAGCTTTACAAAAATATCACATTGCCTAACCCCTCAGGTGAACGCCGTAAAAAAAATAAAACTGTGCCAAAAGTGCAATTTTTTTTGTCACCTTCATCAGAAAAAGTGTAATACCAAGCGATCAAAAAGTCATACACACCCCAAAATGGTACCAATCAAACCGTCATCTCTTCCCGCAACAAATGAGACCCTACTTAAAGAGGACCTTTCACTTGTATACAAACTAAAAACCATCTATATCTGTGGGCAGAGCGGCGCCCAGGGGTCCCCCTGCACTTACTAGTATGTCTGGGCGCCGCTCCGTTCGCCCGGTATAGGCTCCGGTGTCTGCGCTCACTGGACTGATTTTTTTGTATGAGGCGTGTCCCTTGCTGCAGCGCTGGCCAATCGCAGCGCACAGCTCATAGCCCTTTAAGACAATCGCCCCCAAAAAATAAAAAAATATGGCTTTTAGAAAATAGGGACACTAAAACATTATTTTTTTTTCTCTTTCATAAATGCTTTTATAATGTAAAACTAAATAAATTTTTTAAAAAGTATACATATTATTAGGTATCACCACGTCCATTACAACCAGCTCTATAAAAAGATCACATGGCCTAGCCCCTCAGGTGAACACCATAAAAAAATTTAAATTTTACCAAAAATTCAATTTTTTGTCACCATACATCACAAAAAAGGAGATTTTTGTGAAACTCACCTGTAAAATCTTTTTCTCGTAATTTCCATTGGGGGACACAGACCATGGGTATAGCTTAGAGATATTACTAGGAGGGACACTATGCAAAAAAAGAAGCTCCTCCTCCTCGGGCTATACCCCCAGGCACCTCCAGGAGAACTTCAGTCGTTGCAAAAGCAGTAGGAGAAGGAGAACGGAAACAAAACATTATGGAAACCATCACACAGCACACCCTAAGGCGTAAACCAAAAAAGGGGGCGGGAGCTGTGTCCCCCAATGGAAATTACGAGAAAAAGATTTTACAGGTGAGTTTCACAAAAATCTCCTTTTCTCGTTCATTCCATTGGGGGACACAGACCATGGGACGTCCCAAAGCAGTCCATGGGGTGGGAAAAAAGAACAAATCCAACACCGCCAGGAATAAACGTCCAGTAGTCAAACCGGAACCACAGCCTGCAATACCCTGCGCCCAAGAGCAGCATCAGCCGAGGCCAGAGAGTGTAACTGATAAAACCTTGTGAAAGTATGTAAGGACGCCCAAGTGGCCGCCTTACACAACTGGGAAACGGATGCGCGATTGCGTCTAGCCCAGGAAGCACCCACTGCCCTTGTGGAGTGAGCGGTAATCCGCGACGGCGGAACGTGGCCGCGAGCGCGATATGCCGCAGCAATAGCGGAACGGATCCACCGCGCCACGGTGACCTTGGAAGCCGCCAGGCCCTTACGGGACCCTTCAGGAATCACAAAGAGAGAGTCTGAACGCCGGAAGGAAGCGGTAGCCCCCAGGTACACCTTCAGGGCCCTGACGACGTCCAGGGAGTGGAGAGCACATTCCTTGGGGTTCACCGGAGAAGGACAAAAAGAGGGCAGGACAAGATCCTCGTTAAGGTGGAAGGGAGAAACCACCTTGGGCAAAAAAGAAGGCACCGGCCTGAGCACCACCTTATCCTGGTGAAGGACCAGAAAAGGTTCCCGGCAGGAAAGTGCGGCCAGCTCCGAAACTCGCCTGATGGAGGTTATGGCCACCAGAAAAACTACCTTCCAGGTGAGTAAAACCAGAGAGATCTCCCTCAGAGGTTCAAAAGGCGCCGCCTGAAGGGCGCGCAGAACCAAGTTGAGATCCCAGGGGGGCAAGGGAGGCACATACGGAGGAACCGAATGCGCCACCCCCTGCAGGAAGGTTTTTACAGGTCTCAAAAAGGCAATGGACCTCTGAAAAAAGATAGCCAAAGCAGAAACCTGACCCTTTAAAGAACTGAGCGACAGACCCATGTCGAGGCCGGACTGGAGAAAAGACAGCACCACTGGGACAGAGAAACGTAGGGGCGAGTAGCCCGATTTCTCACAAAACACCAGGAAGGCCTTCCAGGTGCGATAATAGATTCGTGAAGAAGCCGGCTTTCGAGCCCTGATCATGGTTCTTACCACCGCATCAGAGAAGCCTCTCTTCCTCAGGATGGCGGTCTCAACAGCCACGCCGTTAAACGCAGCTGCCGTGAATTCTGGTGGAAGAGCGGCCCCTGAGACAAGAGATCCTCTCTGTCGGGCAGAGGCCACGGGACGTCCGCCAACATACGAGCAACGCTGGAGAACCAGGCGCGACGAGGCCAATCCGGAGCGACGAGAATGGTTGGTATCCCCTCCGCCTCGATCTTGCGCAGCACCTTCGGCAACAGAGGAATCGGAGGGAAGACGTAAAGGAGGCTGAACCGCTGCCATGGAAATACCAGCGCGTCCACCCCGTCCGCCCGTGGGTCTCGAGCGCGGGCAAGATACACCGGCACCTTGTGGTTGAGCCGGGAAGCCATCAAATCTACGTCCGGACGGCCCCATCGGTGGCAGATGTCCTCGAACACCTCCGGATGGAGAGACCACTCTCCCGGATCCACCTTGGTGCGACTCAGAAAATCCGCCGTCCAATTGTCGACTCCCGGGATGTACACTGCCGACAATACTGGAACATGAGACTCCGCCCATAAGAGGATCCTCGCTACTTCCCGCATTACTGCCCGACTGCGAGTCCCGCCCTGATGGTTGACATAAGCCACAGCCGTGGCATTGTCCGACTGAACCCGCACCGGGCGAGTCGCCAGGAGAGGAGTCCAATGGGAGAGGGAGTGGAAAATCGCCCTCAATTCCAAAACGTTTATCGGGAGACGGGATTCCTCCGTCGACCAGACACCCTGAACTGTGAGGTTCCGGAGAACACCTCCCCAACCGATGAGGCTGGCGTCGGTGGTGACTATCGTCCAGGAGAACGGAAGGAAGGACTTTCCTGACGATAGGTTCAGGGGAGACTGCCACCAAGGGAGAGACGCTCGAACTTGCCGGGACAGACGAACAGGAGTGTCTAGACCCCGAGGGTTCTTGTTCCAGAGGGCAAGGATCATCTGTTGTAGCGGACGAGTGTGAAATTGGGCGTACGGAATCGCCTCGAAAGAGGAGACCATAAGGCCCAGCACCCGCATGCACTCCCGAATGGTGGGACGTGGAGAGCGTAGAAGGAGCACCATTGCCAGACGAATCTGGGAAGCCTTGGAATCTGGAAGAAACACCCGAGAAATCGAGGTGTCCAAGATCATCCCCAGGAACGAAAGTCTCTGGGAGGGGTGCAGAGAGGACTTGGGGAGATTGATCAGCCATCCGAACCGTTCCAGGGATTGAACCGTGATTCGGATGCTGTCCTCGGCCTGTGGAAGAGACGGAGCTTTTATCAAGATGTCGTCTAGGTATGGTAACAAAGAGATGCCCCTGGTGCGAAGAAGCGCCATGAGAGGCGCCAGAATCTTCGTAAAAACTCGAGGGGCGGTTGCCAACCCAAAAGGTAGGGCGACGAACTGGTAATGACGCCCCCCTATGGCAAAGCGCAGAAAGCGATGGTGGGACTCTGCAATAGGGACGTGCAAGTAGGCGTCTTGAATGTCCACAGACGCGAGAAATTCTCCTGGACTCAGAGAAGCAATAACGGAGCGAAGGGACTCCATGCGAAACTTCCGCACCCGTAGAAACTTGTTGAGAAGTTTTAGATCCAAGATTGGACGTACTGACCCCTCTTTCTTTGGAACAACGAACAGGTTTGAGTAAAAACCTGTCCCTTGCTCTTCTGGGGGAACGGGGGAAATGACACCACGGTCCAGAAGAGAGGAGACTGCAAAAAAGAGGTCCGAGGCCCTGGCTGGATCCCCCGGAACGCGAGAAGGGAAAAAACGTTCCGGCGGGCTGGACGCGAACTCCAACTTGTAGCCGGACGTCACCACTTCCAGAGCCCAGGCGTCCTGAACGTGAGCCCTCCAGACCTGTTGAAAGGAGAGCAGACGGCCCCCCACCACGAGGGGTGGGGGCACCCCTTCATGCGGAGGGTTGCTTGGGAGCAGGAGGACGGGCTGACTGCGCCCGAGGCCGCCAAGAAGGCTGGGGCTTGAAGAAAGGCTTCTTGCGGGAGTCCTGGGCCCCCCCTGCCGATGAGGATGACGGCGTCCTGGCAGTGGAGAAGCGACGAAAGGACTGGCCCCGGAAACCTGAAGGCCGAGACCGAAAGGGACGCTTGGTCCTGGGCTGGGGTAGATGAGTGCTCTTGCCCCCTGTTGCGGCAGAAATGAATTCATCTAGTTGAGCCCCAAAGAGCCTGGACCCTTCAAAGGGAAGGTTAGCGAGGGATCGCTTGGATGAGGCATCAGCATCCCACACCTTCAGCCAGACCTCCCTGCGCTGAATGACAGAGAGGGCCGAAATACGGGCAAAGAGGGAGCCGATGTCCATTGAAGCCTCACAGAGATATTTAGACGCTTGAGACATCTGGATGATAAAATCCAGAGTATCTGCAGAGGCGTCCTGCTCTGACAGATCCTGGTGGTGGCGCTGCAACCACGTTGTAAGGGCTCTGGCGACCCAAGCCGACGCAAAGGCCGGTCGCAGGGAAGCGCCCGCCAGCGAGAAGATGGACTTGGAAAGTGAATCCAAACGTCTGTCCACCGCATCCTGCAGAGAGGAACCGTCTAGGACGGGAAGGGCCGTGTTCTTGGCTAACCTGGCCACCGGAGGATCTACCTTAGGGGAAGAAGTCCACTTTTCCACTGTGTCAGCTGGAAAAGGATAAAGCGTATCCATACGCTTGGTGGCCGAAAATTTTTGATTAGGTCGATCCCAAGCTTTTGATAGGACCGCAGTGAATTCCTCGTGAATAGGGAACACGGCGGACTCCTGTTTCTTGGGTGGAAAAAGGGAGAACTCCCGACTAGTGGAGGGAGGAGAATCCCCTTGTATATTAAAAGTGTCACGGACAGCTGCCACCAACTCGGTTACCATGGTGGAAAGCTTAGGCAGGGGTTCCCGCTCCGTGACTTCGTCCGATCCGGACAATTCCCCATCGGATTTGCGCTCCCTGCGAGGGGGAGAGTCAACCGGGCATGCCTCAAGGCGAGGGGGAGAAGCGGAGTCATCCGAGGAGGAATGCTGCCGCTCACGCTGCCTTTTAGAAGTCAGACGCCCTCTGTGAGAGTCGCTGAGAGGGGATGGAGTGGTGGATGCCACTGGAGTAGTAGCCGCCATGCGCTCCATGAAGGACATGGCTGCCTTGGCAACTAAGGCCAGATCAGCTGCCGCATTAGACATGGCGGAGGCCCAGGCGGGTACCGCTGGATCCGCAGGGGCAGAGGGAGGACCGGGCTGAGCAAGAGAAGGAGGCTGATCCTGTCCGGGAGCAGGGCATGAGTCACAGGAACCAGTGACAGAAAAAGGCCTAAGGCATATTTTACATGACTCCAGTGGAGCCTGAGAGGAAGCCTTGGAAGGCTTAGGGGCCCCAGGTTTAGGCATGATGGTATTCCAAAAAAGATTTCCTACCAGGTTGCTGCAATTCCTACCACCCAGGCAACAGCAGAAGTCTCCGGTCACCGAGAACTGAGGAGCTGCACGGCCGCAATCCAGCAGAGTCTCCGGCGTAGGGAGAGACAGAGCTGGACGCCGAGGCTCCGCCCCCTTGGACGCGTCATTGCGGCGCGAAATAAGCGCGCGAAATAAGCGCGCGCGCGCGCGCGCACTTCAAATACACCCCTTCGCCAGAAACGGCGCAGCGGGGGTTAATATCGGGAGGAGCAGGCCGGCGGGAGCTGCAGAGAGCGCAGCGGCCATAAGATAAAATACACTCCTTCAGTGCCAAGATTGCCGCCGGTGCGGCCATAGTCTGAGCTGCAGGCAGGTATCAGTGGAATCACCAGCCCTCCCCAGAAGGGCCCCCTCCCAACGGGAAAAAATGCCCCCAGCCGGTCCTTCTCTAGCTCACCTCAGGTCACAGAGCGCCAGACAGACGACATGAAGGGGTGGGGGGAGGGGGGGGAAAGGAGGGAGATTGAAGCAGGCAATACTTATCTGCACAGCATGCTCCCTCGATGTCCAGACCAGCAGGGATTCACCTCTTCAGACGTCTGACTCCAATCAAGGAGAGCAGTGCTCTGGTGGAGGGCAGGCAGCAGGTGTCCCAGCAGCTGGTGGGATGCCAGAGCTAACATGTCGAGCCTGGATCCACTTTTCTTCTGTGGGGGAATGGGAGGTAGCCAGGAACCTTCAGAAGACCGTGGCAGACCCTCCACAGGGGCCAGGAAAGCGCAATGCTGACCTGCGTCCCCATCTGAAACCAGAAAAAAATAACAAACAGGAGAAGAATAAATGTCAACCTCCTTGAACGGACACTAAGCAAAGACTGAAGTTCTCCTGGAGGTGCCTGGGGGTATAGCCCGAGGAGGAGGAGCTTCTTTTTTTGCATAGTGTCCCTCCTAGTAATATCTCTAAGCTATACCCATGGTCTGTGTCCCCCAATGGAATGAACGAGAAAGTATAATTCCAAGCGATCAAAAAGACATATGTACCCCAATATTGTACCAATTAAACCGTAATCTTTTCCCGCAAAAAATGAGCCCCAACACTAAAACATGATTAATTTATTTTCAAAAATGCTATTATAGTGTAAAACTGAAATACATAAAAAGAGTATACACTGTATAGTGTATATTGATGTTTCCCGAAATAAAAGTGTTTTTAAAAAAAAAAAAAAAAAAGTATACATAAATTTCACATGAACTACACCTTCAGTTGAATGATGTTAAAAAAATTAATAAAAACGGTGCCATTAATAAAAAAAAGTAGCCATTTTTGGGTCACTTTGCACCCAAAAAGTGTCATATTGAATTATCAAAAAATCATATGTACCCAAAAATTGGACAAATAAAAATGTCAGCTCTTCCTGCTAAAAAAAGATCCCCTGCACAAGACGATCGGCAGAAAAATAAAAGAAATTTAGTTTTCAGAAAATGAAGACACAAAAACATACACATATTTAGTATTGTCACGTCCGTATCAACCTGCTCTATAAAATCAACACATGATCCATCCTGTCAGGAGAACTCCGTAAAGAACGAAAAAAAAAAAAAACTGTGTCTCAACAGCCATTTTTTGGTTACCTTGACTCACAAAAGCGTAATATTGAGCAATCAAAAATCATATGTACCCCAAAATAGTACCAATAAAACTGTCACCTCATCCCGTAGTTTACAAAATAGAGTCACTTTTTGGGAGTTTCTACTCTGGGGGTGCATAAGGGGTAGTGATGGACGAACCTCGGCCGGGACGATTCGCGAAAAAAAAGTTTGCGAACCGCAAGTTCGCGGTGGGCCCCATTCACTTTAATGGCAGGCGAACCTGAAAAACCTTCAGGTCATATTTGCACACACCAAATACTTACTAGACGTGCACAAATAGTCCCACAACATGGACAGTGACATACCAGAGGGGGATCAATGACAAAAATTCCCACAAAAAATAATCATTTTAATCAGGGGCCATTTTTATGCGTCTTAAAGGGAATTCTCAAAAATGTGCCCTGCTGGAGCCTAGAAAATTTTTATTTTAGGCCACGGGAGTGCGTGCCCTAAAAATTAGGCATTCACCTGACAATAAATAAATTGTGATTATGTGGCTCGAGGTACATGGATAAAAAATGTACTGTAGCCCACTGGAGCACAGGCCCCAAACATTAGGCATTCACTGTACAGAAAAGATTAAGTAATTATGTGGCTGGAGGTATAGTAGACGGTCATTGGACATCGATTTTACTGCAGGCCAATACAAATACATGTCAAATACATATGTTTAAAAGAACTAAAAATATAAAATTGGATTAAAAACATGGCTAACGAAATCCCTCCTCTTGAATCAACCCCAAATGATAATAGGTGAAATTCGATAACACGTGGTCGTCACAAGTGTTGAATTCCTCCGAGGCACCAACAATTAGGCATTCACCTTACAGAAAAGATCAATTGAGTATGGGGCTGGAGGTATATTAGACGGTCATTGGATATCAATTTTACTGCAGGCCAGTGGAGTACAGGCCCCAAACATTAGGAATTCACCGGACAGAAAAGGCCTTTTATGCCGCTGTATTTACATAAGACAGGGACCATTCATGTTCTGGGTGGTGGCGGATATGTGTGGGCTGTCATGAGGAAATTCAATTAAAACGTGGTTGTCACAGGTGTTGAATTCCTCCGAGATCCACGTTTCATTAATTTTTAGAAATTTTAGGTAGTTCACACTGTTGTGAGCTAGGTGAATGCGCTTATCGATCATGATCCCCCTTCTGCACTGAACGTCTTTTCGGACAGGACACTTGATGAGGGGCAAGCCAAGAGTTCTATGGCAAATTGTGCCAGCTCTGGCATAAGGTCAAGCCTGCACACCCAGTAGTCCAGGGGTTCCTTGCTTCTCAGCAAATCTGCCCTCCAAAACCCATATGGCCCTCCTTTCCCTCTAAGCCCTGCCAAGTGCCCGTACAGCAGTTTACGACCACATATGGGGTGTTTCTTCAAACTGCAGAATCAGGGTAATAAATATTGAGTTTTATTTGGCTGGTAAACCTTGCTGCATTACAGGGAAAAATTTATTAAAAAGGAAAATCTTAAAAAAAAAGTGAAATTTAGAAATTTCACCTCCATTTTCCTTTCATTCTTGCGGAACACCTAAAGGGTTAACAAAGTTTGTAAAAGCAGTTTTAAATAACTTGTGTAGTTTCTAAAATGGGGTCATATAGGTGGTTTCTACTATGTAAACCTCACAAAGTGACTTCATAACTGAAGTTGTCCTTAAAGTGGGTTTTGGAAATTTTCTTAAAAATTTTATGAATTGCTTCTAAAATTCTAAGCCTTCCAACGTCCTAAAAAAATAATATGACGTTTACAAAATGATGCCAACATGAAGTAGATATCTGGGAAATGTACAGTAAAAACTATTTATGAGGTATCACAATCTACTTTAAATGTAGAGACATTCATATTTAAAAAATTGTGAATTTTGCAATTTTCGGTACATTTTTGATTTTTTTTAAAATAAAGGTGAAACATATTGACTCAAATTTACCACTAACATGACGGTATGTCACGAGAAAACAATCTCAGAATCGCCTATATAAGTAAAAGTGTTCCAGAGTTATTACCACATAAAATGAAACAAGTCAGATTTGCAAAATATGGCTTGGTCCTGAAGGTAAAAACTGTCTCGGTCTTAAAGGGGTTAAAATACCTGACAACAAAATATACATTGCATTTAATAACTAGAAATATAATGGAACAATATGGAATGATCGCTCTTAATATCTTAAGACATGATTATCCCATAGAAAGGAAACAGGATGATCATTACAGAGGGAAACTCAAGTCAACATTGTGAGTCTCTTCATCCACAAAGAAGGGACCTTCATCATGGACACCAAAATACTTTCTTTCATATAATCTGTTCTGTGAACTAGAAATGAGGAATTCAATTTGGTAACATTAAGAGACAGAATGTAAACATTTTAATCCGTATAAGAATTGTGAACAATACACAAAATCAGGCACATTAGCAGGCATACTGGGTCCTAGAATTTGACCATTCTGTGGTAGGAGCTTGTAACTCAGTAAATTAAATTCCATGTTAAGAAAACTTGAGATATTTAATGACAGATCAGAGATGAAAAATGATCTTTACTACAGCAGTACTTTCCCCCTTTAGTAGAGATTTTCTTATTTTTCTCAGACTAAACACTCTTGAACCATTTGTTTGAAAATTAACATTCTGATAGTAGGGTTCTCTACATCATCAGCTCTATAGATCATATCTGTAATTCAAGTAGCCATTGATAAATCACTTCCAGTATAAGTGGTTGTTGGTTGTGATGTGACAGTCACCCGTTATGGTCACGATGACCACACCTTTAGCAGCAATTGACACCAGGGAACCCTGCCGATCAGCTCAGGTAAGCCTTGCGTCTGCTTTCTACGCCAACCGTCTCATTTATAACAATATAAATAATACAATTTATTTATATAGCGCCACCATATTCTGCAGCGCTTTACAAATTCATAGGGTTCATGAAAAAACAAAAGTAACTGGCTAATATGCAACTGAAACACTAGGAGTCAGGGCCCTGCTCGCAAGACCTTACAATCTATGAAGAATTGGGCGTGATACGTAAGGTAGTTGATTGTAATAAGTAGGATTTGAGCTATTATTGAACTGACAGGAGTGGTGCCGGACGATCTGCTTCGGGTTTGGGACTACTAGAGGATCGAGTTTAGGTCAGAGGAGTTGGTGGGGGAAAGGTTTAGTCTCGGAAAAGTCATTTTAGGTAGCTTGATAAGCCTGCCTGAAAAGATGTGTTTTTAAGGCACGTTTGAAGGTGAAGTTATGAATTGACCTAGTATTCCGGGCAGAGTATTTCAGAGGGTAGGTGCAGCTCGAGAAAAGTCTTGGAGACGGGAGTGAGAGGTACGAATTATGGAGATTATTAATCTTAGGTCGCTAACAGAACGGAGAGCACGAGTAGGGTGGTAGATGTAGATGAGATATATGGAGGTACAGCACTGTGGAGAGCTTTGTGGGTGAGGGTGAAAAGTTTGAACTGTATTCTGTAGTCTCATTCATCGTTAATATGGCCTAGAAGCAGCTCAGTGATATTGAAGCGAATGAGACTGAGCTGCAATACCAAGCATTAGAAAGCATTGTGCTTTGTAAGCTGCAAGGAGGCCTCCTCAAATAGCTGATCAGTGGGGGTCTCAAGTTTTGAAACACCCCCAATCTGATATTGATGACATATCTTGAAGACAGGTCAGACTTCTCCCCTGTGAGCTCTCTGATGCCGAGTTAAACTTGATTGAAGAAAAAAACATATCCCACATACTGAACATGAAAATGTCTTCTGTCTTAAGTGGATTGTTTGATGTTTCACAAGACCAGATTTATCAGTATAACATTTCCCACATTCTGAGCATGAAAATGGCTTCTCTCCTTTGTGAATTCTTTGATGTACTACAAGATCAGATTTATCACTAAAACACTTTCCACATTTAATACATGAAAATCGCTTCTCCCATGTGTGAGTTCTCTGATGCTTAATTAAACTTGATTTCTGACTAAAACATTTCCCACATTCTGAGCATGAAAATGGCTTCTCTCCTGTGTGAATTCTTTGATGTACTACAAGATCAGATTCATCACTAAAACACTTTCCACATTCAATACATGAAAATGGCTTCTCCACTGTGTGAGTTATCTGATGCCGAGTTAAACTTGATTGAAGGAAAAAACATATCCCACATACTGAACATGAAAATGTCTTCTGTCTTAAGTGGATTCTTTGATGTTTCACATAGCCAGATTTATCAGTAAAACTTTTCCCACATTCTGAGCATGAAAATGGCTTCTCTCCTGTGTGAATTCTTTGATGTACTACAAGATCAGATTTATCACTAAAACACTTTCCACATTCAATACATGAAAATGGCTTCTCCCCTGTGTGAGTTCTCTGATGCTTAATTAAACTTGATTTCTGACTAAAACATTTCTCACATTCTGAGCATGAAAATGGCTTCTCTCCTGTGTGAATTCTTTGATGTACTACAAGATCTGATTTATCACTAAAACACTTTCCACATTCAGGACACATAAACGGCTTCTCTCCTGTGTGAACTCTTTGATGTGCTGCAAGGATTGATTTCACACGAAAACACTTCCCACATTCAGGACACAGAAACGGCTTCTCTCCTGTGTGAATTCTCTGATGTCTCACAAGACCAGCTTTCTGACAAAAACATTTCTGACAATCTGAACATGAAAATGGCTTTTTAACTCTGCAATTTCTCTCATGTAAAGAAAGATTAGATTTCTTCTTAAAAGGTTTCCCATGTGAAAATATTTTTCCACAATTCTGTTTATTTCTTGTTTTGCCAGTCAGTGATTGATTAGATGAAGGTTTCTTGTGACCAGCAGTATCGGTGGATAGATCTCCACTGTGAAGGACTGAGGGTACATTAGGAGTTATTGAATTAGCTTGTGTGGTATTGTTATCTTCTGCTTTATCATAGGAAGATAAATGAAGATTCTTATGGTATACTCTCATCCCATTTTCACCTAGAAAAGTAAACAAAAAGTGTTTTTGTTCCCCAAAGCAAATTTTTTTTGTTAATCAATCAAGCTTTTTTGAAACAATAGTAAGCCAGAAAACATAAAATAAATAAGACATGTAAGATAACAGTATAGTGTACAGTTTCAGTAAAGGTAGATTTAAAGGAACCAATAATAGTCTTAATTATCTGGAACGACAGTTCCTGCGAGCGATCTTCCCGATAATCTTGCCTTCTAAATGTGCCGCTGGGTACCCGATAAACGATAGCAAAACACTTGTTCATCAGGTGATCCTGCTGTTCATGCAGGCACCACCAATCATCGTTTCTGGACAGCAGATCGTGTGGTCTAAACAGCGATCTGCTGCCCAGAAACAATGATTCTGTATGGGGATGAGGGATCTCTATAGCGATCCCTCGTCCTCATACTGTGAAGGAGTTCGCTGCTTGAAAATGCAGCGTTCTTCTTCACTGAGCGAGCAGCCAGCTGTCCAGAAGGAACGCTTCCTTCCTGACAACCAGCCGATCTATCAGCCCGTCTAATCTTGTCTTGTTTTTAGGAGTTTTTTGTTGTCCAAGAATATAATCCCTTGTAGAGAAGATGATAGATGTTTCGATCCAGACCAAACAGTCCAATACATCCCAATGTCAACAGACAACAAAAGTTCCAGAAATTACAGATACCACAAAAAATGAATATAATAGATATCATGTGTGGAAGGAAATTCAGCATAAACATGTACACACCACCTGTGTATACGCTTAAAGGGAACCTGTCACCGGGATTTTGGGTATAGAGCTGAGGCCATGGGTCGCTAGATGGCCGCTAGCACATCCGCAATACCCAGTCCCCATAGCCCTATGTGCTTTTATTGTGTAAAAAAAACGATTTGATACATATGCAAATTAACCTGAGATGAGTCCTGTCCCTGACTCATCTCACATACAGGACTCATCTCACATACAGGACTCATCTCAATGGTTCTTACCATTCACGGACACTGATCCGGGTTTTCTGAGCTCACTCGTCGTTCCACCTGAACTTTCCTGCAGTAAAGATCCCACATTAAAGACATGAGAAAACAGAAAACTATACTCCACTGCTAGCTGATCCAGGCGAAGATCAAACACCCCTAGAAGACATGAACCTTTCTGCCCTGAAGAAGAAGGATCTCCTCACGTGGTGATCAGACAGGATCAACATTCAGACAAGTATCTTACAGATATGAAATGTGACATTTTTCTGCATGAAATGACCTGATCCTATCCTGGAGAGGACGCTGTGCTCATCACCTCCAGTTCTTACATTATTGTATGGTAAAAAGCCTGTCATTGCTTCTGGAAACTGAACCTTATATCCACTTGCTCTTGTCCTTTGTAGTGACCTGATTCTAGATGAGAAGGTAATAATGTTTTGCAAAAGCAGGAAGATTCTGTCCCTGATGAGTCAGTCACTGACTGTTAATACAGGACAGTATCTGCTGTAGATGCAGCTGACTGGCATTGTGCTGTCATTTAGGCTACTTTCACAATTGCGGCATAGTGATCCGGCAAGCAGTTCCGTATGCCAACTGATGGCATTAGTAAGACTGATCAGTCTTAAAAATGCCTGATCAGTCAAAAAAATGCATTGAAATGCCAGATCCCTCTTTCCGGTGTCATCCAGCAAAACGGTTCGGGCATTTATTTATTTTCACTTTTTTTCGGACGGGTCCGGCATTTCGGCACTAATACATTCCTAATGAAAAAAATGCCGGATCCGGCATTCAGGCAAGTCTTCTCAGCAGTTTTTTTCACCGGAGATAAAACCGTAGCATGCTACGGTTTTCTCTTTTGCCTGATCAGTCAAAATGACTGAAGGGAAGACATCCCTATGCATCCTGAACGGATTACTCAGAATGCATGGGGATATACCTGATCAGTTTTTTTCTGGCATTGAGCCCTTTTGACGGAACTCATTGCCGGAAAAGAAAAACGCTAGTGTGAAAGTACCCTTAGTCTATGACTTACATCTAATCAGCAGCAAAGAGCAATGGCCCCAAAGTAACCCAGAATGTCTGTAAGTGACAGTGTGTGTGTACTGTATATACTGTATAAATCCCATGCATCTTAAGGACCCTCTGATGTCACGGGGTCACATGACATTCTAAAGTGACGTAACTCTGAAGCAGGTGCAGGCTTATGTGGCAGGGAGACCCTTTCATACACTTAGGAGGAGTTTGTCCCAGGGCTGTTTTGAAGCCCAAATTTGTGTGTGGAGAGATGGCAACAGATGGCGACCTGTGTACTGGTGGGGGTTGGGGGAGATGCCAACCTGCCATTTCTAGTTTTGCCCCTGACATCAGTCTGTAGAGGATAGGTAGAAACCTCAGCTGCACTTACTTGATAATCCAGTGGGACATTGTGCTTTTCCTGTGGACGGTCCTGGGAATACAGAGGACTGGGACATCTCTCTGGTGGATTTCTCTGACTGGATCCATCTGTAGAAAATACACACAGAGACTGAATACATTGTCTATATGTGATGATCAGATCATGGGGAATCTGACTCTCAGAACTGTTCTCATCTCTACAGTCATGGAAGGTCTCCTCTTACCCGGTGATGTGAGGGACTGGTGATTCTCCATAATGACGTCCTTGTACAGATCCTTATGTTCTTCTAAATACTCCCACTCCTCCATGGAGAAATAGACAGCGACATCCTGACACCTTATAGGAACCTGACAACACAAGGACACAGTCATTACCAGACCCCTCCCTTGGCGTTATTGTATAATGTCCCAGCATTCCCAGCAGCGCTCACCTCTCCGCTCAGCAGCTCAGTGATCCTGGTGGTAAGTTCTAGGATCTTCTGCTCATGTATCAGGGAATGAGGTGGAGGCTCGGTGATGGGGCTCTGGGTCCTGCTCCATCCTCCTGACACACGGGGTGTCACACACTCACCAGACGACTTCTTCACTACTGTGTAAACCTGTGTATGGGGAGACGCCGATCACTACAGAGATTCTAAGAGTCCTTCACCTTTCCAGACATTTCCCTGGTTTATTACTAGAGATAAGAATGATGTCATGTGAGACTCTCACCTCTCCAGTTATCAAGGAGATGATCTCTAGGGTGAGGTCTAATATCCTTGTAGCCATGTGGTTTCTGTCTTTGTACAGATCCTTGTGTTCTTCTAAATACTCCCACTCCTCCATGGAGAAATAGACAGCGACATCCTGACACCTTATAGGAACCTGACAACACAAGGATAGTCATTACCAGACCCCTCCCTTGGCGTTATTGTATAATGTCCCAGCATTCCCAGCAGCGCTCACCTCTCCGCTCAGCAGCTCAGTGATCCTGGTGGTAAGTTCTAGGATCTTCTGCTCATGTATCAGGGAAAGAGGTGGAGGCTCGGTGATGGGGCTCTGGGTCCTGCTCCGTCCTCCTGACACACGGGGTGTCACACACTCACCAGGCGACTTCTTCACTACTGTGTAATCCTGTGTATGGGGAGACGCCGATCACTACAGGGATTCTAAGAATCCTTCACCTTTCCAGTCATTTCCCGGTTTTATTACTAGTGTAGGAAGGCGGAAGGGGCCGTCATTGACAGAAGGTATGTGTCACCGAGGTTCCTGGCCTCGGTGAGGTAAGAGCCAGTAGTTTTAAGTGTCAGCGGCAGCTAGTGCTGATTGATACTATTATTTTTTTAGTATGGCTGTAAAGCCAATTCGGGCCGGCTCTTACTGGAAGGCTTTCTCCGCTTTGAAGTCTGCCCTGTCTGGGTCCCCGGTATTGGTGACGCCTGACTTCAAGAGGTAGTTTGTGGTACAGACCGATGCCTCTGAAGTAGGCCTCGGAGCTGTACTCTCTCAGGACATCAATGGGGAGTAACATCCAGTTGTTTTCCTGAGCCGGAAGCTTACCCCAGCCAAGACTAGGTACAGTATAGTGGAGAGAGAGTGCCTGGCCATCAAATGGTCACTCGAGTCTCTCCGCTATTATCTGTTGGGGAGAAAGTTTAATCTGGTGACCGACCACTTCCCTCTCAAGTGGATGAGCCAGGCCAAAGAGAGGAATGCTCGGGTCACCAGGTGGTTTTTGTCATTACAAAACTTTAAATTTTCCGTGGAACATAGGGCAGGCAGGTTACAGGGAAACGCAGATACCCTGTCCCGGGTAAACTGTCTGGCGGGTGTTCACCCCCTCAGGGTTGAACAAAGGAGGGAGCTATGTAGGAAGGTGCAAGGGGCCGTCATTGACTGAAGGTATGTGTCACCGAGGTTCCTGGCCTCGGTGAGGTAAGAGCCGATAGTTTTAAGTATCAGCGGCAGCTAGTGCTGATTGATACTATTATTTGTTAGTATGGCTGTAAAGCCAATCCGGGCCGGCTCTAACTGGGAGTAGCCAAAGTGCTGGGTGGGTGGCTTCTCCCCACGCTCCAGGCCAGGTCTTTATTGGCTTATATAAATCCAGCCAGCAGTCTCAGCTGGGTGTGGATGATCCTCCATCTGACAGAGAAGCTGTGGAGACTCTGGTTTGGGATCGGTGAATTGGTGTGCTAAAGGATTGGAAGCTGCATTCGGGAAAACAGGCACCTAAAGCCTGCTGTGGACGGCTGAGGGAAAGACTGCTAACCAGGTGAAGATTTTGTTCTATGGACATTGCATGGTGTGAACAAACACCAAGACTGTGAACGGTCATCTTGTGTTTCCTTATGTGTGAATAAACACCGAACTGTTAAAGTTAAAGACTTTGTGATTGCCTCTATACTGCGTCCGCTAGCCTGTCTACCAGAGCAAAACCCCACAATAGAGATAAGAGTGATATCATGTGAGACTCTCACCTCTCTAGTTATCAAGGAGATGATCTCCAGGGTGAGGTCTAATATCCTTGCAGCCATGTGGTCTCTGTCCTTCTCCATCCTTGGTGGGTCATTGATAGAAAGGACCATTGTCTATCATAAGAAGAGAGTCCTGAACCTAAGGAACCTGAGGGAAACAAGTGAGTGCAGGTTAAGAGAGCACAGTCAGTGACTTGTAGGTCAGGGACACATTGTAGATGAATCTGGCACACAGGCTATGGGCATTTCTCCGTTTGATTAACTTAAAGCAAGACTGTTTTACTATGTTATTTTTTTTTTTATTATTTGTAGGTTATAACCTGGACCTACGGAGAATATAACTGATATAATCTGCTGATCTTCTGATTTGTTATCCTTTTAATCTCACTACACTAAAAAGAAAGCATATGTGGATTTATCTTTCTACAATAATATGGAGATCGGCTGGTCAGTTTTGGCTTGGACATTTCTGGTGTTGGAATTCAGCTTTCTAATATAATCTTCTTATTTACATGTGTAATTTTATGTGTTTCTATTTTGATTTTTGTCCCTCATTGTCCCCGGAGGAACCAATAGTATTGAGGAAAAGTGTTGGGACCCAGAGGAGACCTCGTGGCTCCGTTTGTCATGTAGGTGTATTGGGATCTCCACTGGGGACATTGATGATCTTATGGTCATCACTGGGATGAGGGCTGAAACGATTACTCGATTTAAATCGAGTAATTAGACACAAAAAAATCCTCGATGCAAATTTTTTTGAATCCAGGATTCGTTTGCGTCATGTGACCACGAAGCGGGAGTGAAGCACTTGCTATTACTTACCGCTCCGTGGTCACGCGCCGCCCCGTACCGCGCTGCACTGGATCCTGACACATCAACAGTTAGGGTTGGGCGATATCAAAAATATTCAGATGATAACGATATTAAGAAATTTATCGCGATAAATACCCGTTTAAATGAAAAAAACACAAGGAGACGTTATACTGTATGGGGGCAGCCACAAGGGTACGTTATACTGTATGGGGGCAGCCACAAGGAGAAGTTATACTGTATGGGGGCAGCCACAAGGGGACGTTATACTGTATGGGGGCAGCCACAAGGAGACGTTACACTGTATGGGGTCAGCCACAAGGAGACGTTATACTGTATGCGGGGAGCCACAAGGAGACGTTATACTGTATGGGGTCAGCCACAAGGAGACGTTATACTGTATGGGGGCAGCCACAAGGAGACGTTATACTGTATGGGGGCAGCCACAAGGAGACGTTATACTGTATGGGGTCAGCCACAAGGAGACGTTATACTGTATGGGGGGCAGCTACAAGGAGATGTTATACTGTATGGGGGCAGCCACAAGGAGACGTTATACTGTATGGGGGCAGCCACAAGGGGACGTTATACTGTATGGGGGAAGCCACAAGGAGACGTTATACTGTATGGGGTCAGCCACAAGGAGACGTTATACTGTATGGGGCATCTACAAGGAGACGTTATACTGTATGGGGGCAGCCACAAGGAGACGTTATACTGTATGGGGGGGGCCACAAGGAGACGTTATACTGTATGGGGGCAGATACAAGGAGACGTTATACTGTATGGGGGCAGATACAAGGAGACGTTATACTGTATGGGGGCAGCCACAAGGAGACGTTATACTGTATGGGGGCAGCTACAAGGAGACGTTATACTGTATGGGGGCAGATACAAGGAGACGTTATACTGTATGGGGGCAGCCACAAGGAGATGTTATACTGTATGGGGGCAGCCACAAGGAGATGTTATACTGTATGGGGGCAGCCACAAGGAGACGTTATACTGTATGGGGGCAGCCACAAGGAGACGTTATACTGTATGGGGGCAGCCACAAGGAGACGTTATACTGTATGGGGGCAGCCACAAGGAGACGTTATACTGTATGGGGCAGCCACAAGGGTACGTTATACTGTATGGGGGCAGCCACAAGGGGACGTTATACTGTATGGGGGCAGCCACAAGGGGACGTTATACTGTATGGGGGCAGCCACAAGGAGACGTTATACTGTATGGGGGCAGCCACAAGGGGACGTTATACTGTATGGGGGAAGCCACAAGGAGACGTTATACTGTATGGGGGAAGCCACAAGGAGACGTTATACTGTATGGGGCGGCCACAAGGAGACGTTACACTGTATGCGGGGAGCCACAAGGAGACGTTATACTGTATGGGGTCAGCCACAAGGAGACGTTATACTGTATGGGGGCAGCCACAAGGAGACATACTGTATGGGGGCAGCCACAAGGAGACGTTATAGTGTATGGGGGCAGCCACAAGGAGACGTTACACTGTATGGGGGCAGCCACAAGGAGACGTTACACTGTATGGGGGCAGCTACAAGGAGACGTTATACTGTATGGGGGCGGCCACAAGGAGACGTTATACTGTATGGGGGGCAGCTACAAGGAGACGTTATACTGTATGGGGGGCAGCTACAAGGAGACGTTATACTGTATGGGGCGGCCACAAGGAGACGTTATACTGTATGGGGGCAGCCACAAGGAGACGTTATACTGTATGGGGGCAGCCACAAGGAGACGTTATACTGTATGGGGGCAGCCACAAGGAGATGTTATACTGTATGGGGGCCGCCACAAGGAGACGTTATACTGTATGGGGGCAGCCACAAGGAGACGTTACACTGTATGGGGGCAGCCACAAGGAGACGTTACACTGTATGGGGGCGGCCACAAGGAGACGTTATACTGTATGGGGGCGGCCACAAGGAGACGTAATACTGTATGGGGGCAGCCACAAGGAGACGTAATACTGTATGGGGCGGCCACAAGGAGACGTTATACTGTATGGGGGCAGCCACAAGGAGACGTAATACTGTATGGGGCGGCCACAAGGAGACATTATACTGTATGGGGGCAGCCACAAGGAGACGTTACACTGTATGGGGGAAGCCACAAGGAGACGTTATACTGTATGGGGGCAGCTACAAGGAGACGTTATACTGTATGGGAATAATGGGGGCCACAAGGAGACATTGGCTTGGGGCAGCGGTCAGGCAGCCTCAACTTGGAGACATTATTTGTCACACTGTATGGTAGTGTTCGCCGGGGCAGCAGCCACAAAGAGACATTACAGTATGGGGGCAACAGCGCAGCCACAAAAGGAGACATTACAGTGGGGGCAGCAGCCACAAAAGGAGACATTACAGTGGGGGCAGCAGCCACAAAAGGAGACATTACAGTGGGGGCAGCAGCCACAAGGTGCTGCCCCCCCCCCCCATGTCTTATGGCCACCTGTGTGGCCTGCCTCCCACCACCATACAGTAATTCCTTCTTGTTGGTCATGGGGGGAGGGAGGGACTCGTGATGGCTCATTCCCTGCCTGCTGGCTGCTACTTCAATGTGCAGTGCGGACAGAAGACATATAATTGGGGCAGAGACATTACACCTTTAATAGCTGCCCGTCCGGCAGCTGTGATAAAGTTCAACTTCTGACTGACTTTCCCGCCACTCGCTCGCTGCTACTGCGCTGCTCGGCCTGGGCGTCATATGATTCCGACGTTAGACGTCGATGGGCGGAGACTGCACCATGGGAGCAAGCGAGGAGGAGCCTGGTCGGCCGCTGCGGGAGGCAACTGGTGTGTAATGATGCCGGGGCGGGCGGCCGCGGACGCAGTTTTTGAAGCGGTCAGCACACATGACCGCTTCGTGTGACGTCACAAAATACAGCGGTAATTAGGAAACAGCGATATCGCCATTTTTTAATACCCTGGTATATCGTGAACACCGGTATATCGCCCAACCCTATCGTCAGTTCATAATGCACGTAAGCGCGCATTATGACCCGATGCTGCGTGAAGTCAGGACAACAATGCAGCGCGCAGAGAAGAAAATGGAGGCGCTGTGGAGCAGCGCCCCTACAGGAAAGGTAGGGAGGCAGTGAAGATACCAATAAATGGCATAGTAGTTCCAAAAATAAGAGAGGTAATGGCGTCTTCAAGTGGGTCAGTGTGGCCTTGTTCTTCACAACACCCGTGGTCCCAGGAGAATGAAGTGGGGAGCTCTCCTCGCCTCCTCCGCACACTCCAACAAACGCCTAGCAAATAGCTTGGTAGATTGGGGGCAACTCTACGCTGAGAGGAACTCTAAGGCCGCCTGCACACGATGCGGGTGATCTCACATAAGATCTGCATGAATTTCCGTGCGGATTTCTGTACGTTTCTGCTCCATATCCGCACCAGAATCCGGAATCTCTAATTGCGGATTTTGATGCGGATTAGATGCAGTTCTGCCACAGATCTCACACTTCATTGGAAAAGGGTGAAATCCGCAGTTATAACTGCAAACATTACTGACATTCTGCGGATTTGGAAACCTGCACGGCAGATCAATTCCCGCATGGAAACAATGCGCAAACTGTACATGAGATTTGGGTCACCTCATCCGTGTTTGGCTGATCTGCAATTTGCGGAGCGCGAAACACCCAGCGGCCGTGTGCATGAGCCCTTACTGTGAGAGGGTATGACTACTGAGTGGGCACTAAGGGGAGTAACTACTGTGTGTGTTACACTGGTGTTCTGTGTCCGCCGCTGCCCCGCACTTCTGTTTCTTCAGTATTGCAAGGGTTAATCGCTCCTTGAGTTCTGTGTGGAGCCATCAGGCTGCTGCTGATGAGTTAGGGTGCACGCACACGGACGCAGTTTTGGTTCAGAACCGATCCATTCATCTCAATCCGTAAGTGTGTTCTGCGGCCCCGGGCGCCAAAAAAGATAGAACATAGAAAAAACAAATATGCGACATGCGCTCGGCCGCTATCCGTGTTTGCGGACCGCAAAAGTCTTACAGCCGTGTGCATGAGCCCTTAACCAGCTTCTGTTATAAGCCGAGCTGTTTGGCTCACAGGGGGCGGTCTACGTTCTCCGGTGCTGACCTGCCTATCTGTGCCTGATGCCAGTCTGCCCGCCGCGTGGATCCACGTGGCTTAGTGTAAAAAACTGGAGCTGATATTCTCCCTCCTTGGGCTTTTCAAAAGTTAGTCATATGAAGTGTCTCCGGAAAGGCTGGTAGTAAACAAACAGAAAAGCAAAAATGGAAAATTGCAGGTTACTGAAGGGGTTAATGTCTAGTAATACAATCGGCCCCATTACATGTCTATGGACACACAGGCAGTGGCGTGCCCAGGGTGTTTGGCACCCAGGGCGGGTCATTTCTCTGGCACCCCCCTTCCCACACAATACTCAACCACATGCCTCTTACATCCAGTGACATCTCCTGTCATGTAGACCTTCTCTTTCCTCTTCTCCTCCGTTAGACCGCCGTGAGAAATTCTTTCAGCCGCATCTCGTCTCTACAGTTTGTAACACAGACACGTTAGATTTCTCAGTTTTTTCATCAACCTCCCCATCCTGGTGTCCCCACAGTGTCATCCTGCTGTCACCCCCAATACTGTGCCCGTTGTGCCCCCCAATGCCCCAGGTACTATACAGCTGAAAAAATAGTCACCCCAGTAGACATAATTGGGGTCATTTATCAAACTGGTGTAAAGTAGAACTGGATTTCCAAAAGAGCTGTCAAATATGAAAGGTGGAATCTGATTGGCTGCTATGGGCGACTAAGCCAGTTCTACTTTACACCAGTTTGATAAATCTCCCCAAATGTTCCTATAGTGTCCACAGCAGCTATAATGTCCCTTAGAGACCCCCAGTAATAATAACACCCTATATTGTGCTCCGGGTAATAATCCCTGTATAGTGTCCCCAGAAATAATAGAATGGCCTCTACAGTGCCTCCCCAATAGAAAGGCCCCCACACAGTAGTGTCCCCCACACTGCCCCCACACAGTAGTGTCCTCCACACTGCCCCCACACAGTAGTGTCCCCCACACTGCCCCTATACAGTAGTGTCCCCCACACAGCCCCCACACAGTAGTGTCCTCCACACTGCCCCCCACACAGTAGTGTTCCCCACACAGTAGTGTCCTCCACACTGCCCCCATACAGTAGTGTCCCCCACACTGCCCCCATACAGTAGTGTCCCCCACACAGTAGTGTCCCCCACACTGCCCCCCACACAGTAGTGTCCCCCACACTGCCCCCATACAGTAGTGTCCTCCACACTTCCCCCCACACAGTAGTGTCCTCCACACTTCCCCCCACACAGTAGTGTCCTCCACACTGCCCCCATACAGTAGTGTCCTCCACACTGCCCCCCACACAGTAGTGTCCCCCACACAGTAGTGTCCTCCACACTTCCCCCCACACAGTAGTGTCCTCCACACTGCCCCCATACATTAGTGTCCTCCACACTGCCCCCATACATTAGTGTCCTCCACACTGCCCCCCACACAGTAGTGTCCTCCACACTGCCCCCCACACAGTAGTGTCCTCCACACTGCCCCCCACACAGTAGTGTCCTCCACACTGCCCCCCACACAGTAGTGTCCCCCACACTGCCCCTATACAGTAGTGTCCCCCACACTGCCCCCCACACAGTAGTGTCCCCCACACTGCCCCCCACACAGTAGTGTCCCCCACACTGCCCCCCACACAGTAGTGTCCTTCACACTGCCCCTATACAGTAGTGTCCTCCACACTGCCCCTATACATTAGTGTCCTCCACACTGCCCCCCACACAGTAGTGCCCCCCACACTGCCCCCATACAGTAGTGTCCTCCACACTGCCCCTATACAGTAGTGTCCTCCACACTGCCCCCACACAGTAGTGGCCTCCACACTGCCCCCCACACAGTAGTGTCCCCCACACAGTAGTGTCCTCCACACTGCCCCCCATACAGTAGTGCCCCCCACACAGTAGTGTCCCCCACACTGCCCCCATACAGTAGTGTCCTCCACACTGCCCCTATACATTAGTGTCCTCCCCACTGCCCCTATACATTAGTGTCCTCCACACTGCCCCCCACACAGTAGTGTCCTCCACACAGTAGTGCCCCCCATACAGTAGTGCCCCCCACACTGCCCCCATACAGTAGTGTCCCCCACACAGTATTGTCCTCCACACTGCCCCTATACAGTAGTGTCCCCCACACTGCCCCCATACAGTAGTGTCCTCCACACTGCCCCTATACAGTAGTGTCCTCCACACTGCCCCTATACAGTAGTGTCCTCCACACTGCCCCTATACAGTAGTGTCCTCCACACTGCCCCTATACAGTAGTGTCCTCCACACTGCCCCCCACACAGTAGTGCCCCCCATACAGTAGTGCCCCCCACACTGCCCCCATACAGTAGTGTCCTCCACACTGCCCCTATACAGTAGTGTCCCCCACACAGTAGTGTCCTCCACACTGCCCCTATACAGTAGTGTCCCCCACACTGCCCCTATACAGTAGTGTCCCCCACACAGTAGTGTCCCCCACACTGCCCCTATACAGTAGTGTCCCCCACACTGCCCCTATACAGTAGTGTCCCCCACACTGCCCCTATACAGTAGTGTCCCCCACACTGCCCCTATACAGTAGTGTCCCCCACACTGCCCCTATACAGTAGTGTCCCCCACACTGCCCCTATACAGTAGTGTCCCCCACACTGCCCCTATACAGTAGTGTCCCCCACACTGCCCCTATACAGTAGTGTCCTCCACACTGCCCCCATACAGTAGTGTCCTCCACACTGCCCCCATACAGTAGTGTCCTCCACACTGCCCCCATACAGTAGTGTCCTCCACACTGCCCCTATACAGTAGTGTCCTCCACACTGCCCCTATACAGTAGTGTCCCCCACACTGCCCCCATACAGTAGTATCCTCCACACTGCCCCTATACAGTAGTGTCCTCCACACTGCCCCTATACAGTAGTGTCCTCCACACTGCCCCTATACAGTAGTGTCCTCCACACTGCCCCTATACAGTAGTGTCCTCCACACTGCCCCCCACACAGTAGTGTCCTCCACACTGCCCCCATACAGTAGTGTCCCCCACACTGCCCCTATACAGTAGTGTCCCCCACACTGCCCCTATACAGTAGTGTCCCCCACACTGCCCCTATACAGTAGTGTCCTCCACACTGCCCCCATACATTAGTGTCCTCCACACTGCCCCCATACATTAGTGTCCTCCACACTGCCCCCCACACAGTAGTGTCCCCCACACAGTAGTGTCCTCCACACTGCCCCCCACACAGTAGTGTCCTCCACACTGCCCCCCACACAGTAGTTTCCTCCACACTGCCCCCATACAGTAGTGTCCCCCACACTGCCCCCATACAGTAGTGCCCCCCACACTGCTCCCCACACAGTAGTGTCCCCCACACTGCCCCCCACACAGTAGTGTCCTCCACACTGCCCCTATACAGTAGTGTCCTCCACACTGCCCCTATACAGTAGTGTCCTCCACACTGCCCCCCACACAGTAGTGCCCCCCATACAGTAGTGCCCCCCACACTGCCCCCATACAGTAGTGTCCCCCACACTGCCCCCCACACAGTAGTGTCCTCCACACTGCCCCTATACAGTAGTGTCCCCCACACTGCCCCTATACAGTAGTGTCCTCCACACTGCCCCTATACAGTAGTGTCCTCCACACTGCCCCTATACAGTAGTGTCCTCCACACTGCCCCCACACAGTAGTGTCCTCCACACAGTAGTGTCCCCCACACTGCCCCCCACACAGTAGTGTCCCCCACACAGTAGTGTCCTCCACACTGCCCCCCACACAGTAGTGTCCCCCACACTGCCCCCACACAGTAGTGTCCCCCACACTGCCCCTATACATGAGTGTCCGCCACACTGCCCCCCCACACAGTAGTGTCCTCCACACAGTAGTGCCCCCCATACAGTAGTGCCCCCCACACTGCCCCCATACAGTAGTGTCCTCCACACTGCCCCTATACAGTAGTGTCCCCCACACTGCCCCCATACAGTAGTGTCCCCCACACTGCCCCCATACAGTAGTGTCCTCCACACTGCCCCTATACAGTAGTGTCCTCCACACTGCCCCTATACAGTAGTGTCCTCCACACTGCCCCTATACATTAGTGGCCCCCACACTGCCCCTATACAGTAGTGTCCTCCACACTGCCCCTATACATTAGTGTCCTCCACACTGCCCCCCACACAGTAGTGCCCCCCACACTGCCCCCATACAGTAGTGCCCCCCACACTGCCCCCATACAGTAGTGTCCCCCACACAGTAGTGTCCTCCACACTGCCCCTATACAGTAGTGTCCCCCACACTGCCCCCATACAGTAGTGTCCCCCACACTGCCCCTATACAGTAGTGTCCCCCACACTGCCCCTATACAGTAGTGTCCCCCACACTGCCCCTATACAGTAGTGTCCTCCACACTGCCCCCATACAGTAGTGTCCTCCACACTGCCCCCATACAGTAGTGTCCTCCACACTGCCCCCATACAGTAGTGTCCTCCACACTGCCCCCATACAGTAGTGTCCTCCACACTGCCCCCACACAGTAGTGTCCTCCACAATGCCCCTATACAGTAGTGTCCTCCACACTGCCCCTATACAGTAGTGTCCTCCACACTGCCCCTATACAGTAGTGTCCTCCACACTGCCCCTATACAGTAGTGTCCCCCACACTGCCCCCATACAGTAGTATCCTCCACACTGCCCCCATACAGTAGTGTCCCCCACACTGCCCCCATACAGTAGTGTCCCCCACACTGCCCCCATATAGTAGTGTCCCCCACACTGCCCCCATATAGTAGTGTCCCCCACACTGCCCCCATATAGTAGTGTCCCCCACACTGCCCCCCACACAGTAGTGTCCCCCACACTGCCCCCATATAGTAGTGTCCCCCACACTGCCCCCATATAGTAGTGTCCCCCACACTGCCCCCATATAGTAGTGTCCCCCACACTGCCCCCATATAGTAGTGTCCCCCACACTGCCCCCCACACAGTAGTGTCCTCCACACAGTAGTGTCCCCCACACTGCCCCCATAAAGTAGTGTCCCCCACACTGCCCCCCACACAGTAGTGTCCCCCACATTGCCATCCCTCCCATAATAATTTGTTCCCCACTATGCCAAACAGTTTCCCACCATGTCCCCCCCCCCCCACACACGTCCCCCTGTGTCCACCTCCCTCATGTCCCCCACACAGTATCCCACCATATTTTCCCCCGACACGTCCTCTGTCCTGTGTGCACCCCGGCCCCCTCATGTCCGCTAAATACTTACCTGCGCTTGCTCGCAGAGTCCTGGCACTGTGATGCTGCTGAGACCCGGCACAGGCGCGCGCGATGACATCATCACGCTTGCCTGCGCCGGGATTTCACAACCGCATAGGCTTCAGGCCTACTAGGTCGGCGGCGGGGCAGGGAACTATGCGCTGGGTCACGGGTGTCAATGCTTCAGTAATGAGCGCTTCCACCTGTATTGATGGAAGCGCTCATTGCTTCTGGGCCTGCTGGCACCCCCATCAGAGCCGGCACCCGAGGCACACAGCCCCTTCCCCTGGGCACGCCACTGCACACAGGTACTGTATACACCCTGTACAGAATTATTAGGCAAATGAGTATTTTGACCACATCATCCTCTTTATGCATGTTGTCTTACTCCAAGCTGTATAGGCTCGAAAGCCTACTACCAATTAAGCATATTAGGTGATGTGCATATCTGTAATGAGAAGGGGTGTGGTCTAATGACATCAACACCCTATATCAGGTGTACATAATTATTAGGCAACTTCCTTTCCTTTGGCAAAATGGGTCAAAAGAAGGACTTGACAGGCTCAGAAAAGTCAAAAATAGTGAGATATCTTGCAGAGGGATACAGCACTCTTAAAATTGCAAGGCTTCTGAAGCGTGATCATCGAACAATCAAGCGTTTCATTCAAAATAGTCAACAGGGTCGCAAGAAGCGTGTGGAAAAACCAAGGCGCAAAATAACTGCCCATGAACTGAGAAAAGTCAAGCGTGCAGCTGCCAAGATGCCACTTGCCACCAGTTTGGCCATATTTCAGAGCTGCAACATCACTGGAGTGCCCAAAAGCACAAGGTGTGCAATATTCAGAGACATGGCCAAGGTAAGAAAGGCTGAAAGACGACCACCACTGAACAAGACACACAAGCTGAAACGTCAAGACTGGGCCAAGAAATATCTCAAGACTGATTTTTCTAAGGTTTTATGGACTGATGAAATGAGAGTGAGTCTTGATGGGCCAGATGGATGGGCCCGTGGCTGGATTGGTAAAGGGCAGAGAGCTCCAGTCCGACTCAGACGCCAGCAAGGTGGAGGTGGAGTACTGGTTTGGGCTGGTATCATCAAAGATGAGCTTGTGGGGTCTTTTTGGGTTGAGGATGGAGTCAAGCTCAACTCCCAGTCCTACTGCCAGTTTCTGGAAGACACCTTCTTCAAGCAGTGGTACAGGAAGAAGTCTGCATCCTTCAAGAAAAACATGATTTTCATGCAGGACAATGCTCCATCACACGCGTCCAAGTACTCCACAGCGTGGCTGGCAAGAAAGGGTATAAAAGAAGAAAATCTAATGACATGGCCTCCTTGTTCACCTGATCTGAACCCCATTGAGAACCTGTGGTCCATCATCAAATGTGAGATTTACAAGGAGGGAAAACAGTACACCTCTCTGAACAGTGTCTGGGAGGCTGTGGTTGCTGCTGCACGCAACGTTGATGGTGAACAGATCAAAACACTGACAGAATCCATGGATGGCAGGCTTTTGAGTGTCCTTGCAAAGAAAGGTGGCTATATTGGTCACTGATTTGTTTTTGTTTTGTTTTTGAATGTCAGAAATGTATATTTGTGAATGTTGAGATGTTATATTGGTTTCACTGGTAAAAATAAATAATTGAAATGGGTATATATTTGTTTTTTGTTAAGTTGCGTAATAATTATGCACAGTAATAGTCACCTGCACACACAGATATCCCCCTAAAATAGCTAAAACTAAAAACAAACTAAAAACTACTTCCAAAAATATTCAGCTTTGATATTAATGAGTTTTTTGGGTTCATTGAGAACATGGTTGTTGTTCAATAATAAAATTAATCCTCAAAAATACAACTTTCCTAATAATTCTGCACTCCCTGTATAGATCCTTACACTAAAGTCATCGTTCTCAGTACAAAGCGATCGCTAATCTATTCTTCCATAAATAGAGAAGTGGGGGGGGGGGGGGTTAGGGGAGAGTTGATGGTATCATGGGTACCAATCTGGGAAGATAAACCTAAAAACAGCAATCCTGGCATTATGTCATCGGAGGACGGTTCCAAGCAGAGCACCTTCCGCTTCTCTCCACCATTAATAGACCTCGCTGTTGTCAGCCATGTTTCCATTACTTTTCCTGGGAAAGAAATAACTGAAACCTGATGAAACCGACACAAACCGAGCGCAACTGACGCTCCGAACAACTCGTCCAGACAGAACAGAACTGAGGAGACGAGCCCTTATGTGTTACACGCTGGTCGCTGCGGTCACGGTGATACAACCACAGACAGAACTGATTGACCTTGTGTGTAAAACCGTCCGTTCTCTCAGCTCCTGACACAATCCGTATCGCTCGTGTGACATAAGCCGAATACAGACGACTCCTGCTGATCTCACAAGTGCATCGACCGCAGCCACCAGATCCACCAACATGTCCATCATCAGCGCAGGTCAGGAAGGAGATAAAGAGAAGTCCTGTCCCCGTCCTGTCAGTCGCCTCTTTCCTCTAATCGCTGGTGTTCTGCTCCGGGGTCAGTGATGGGTCCGGGGTTTGTCCTGCTGCTCGCACAGCTGCAGGTTTGTTACTATCACATGTGTGTGCAATTATTTACCCCCAACTGTGCAAACCCCAATCCCTGCGGCCATCACTGAACCCCCAATATCACCAGCATTAAAGCGCTATTCCCGTCACATAACGTGAGGTTCTATCGCTAGGACTGGTCATCAGTGTGCGGTAGGTGGGGGCTCGCCTCTATCAGGACCCCACTAATCCTGGGAATGGAGGGGCTGCAGAGCTGCTTTACTGCTGAATCTCCTCCACAGTCCCTGCTCATTAGAGCTCCGGCCTCCGCTGTGCAGGGACAGTGAGGAGAGGACACAGCGCTGCAGCCCCTTCATCTAGAAGAGGTTGTCCCCACCGACCACACACTGACTCCATATCCTAGTGATATCACAGAACAGTGTGTGATGGAAGACCCCTCTAATCCAGGAGAACAGCCCCTCTTACAGGGGTCTGGGGGTCTCCTAATATTCCAGGGGGAGAGCAGACATGTCTGAGGAGAACTCCCCTCCTGACCTCCAGACTGTGTGAGCAGAGACTCTCTATGGCCGGTGCTGCCCCCTGCTGGCTGGACCTGCTATATGTCACCTATAGAACCGCTCCATTCTAATAAACCCAGAACCAAGACCAATAACTGACCTGCAGATCTCACCTCCTGGGGCTGCAGGACCTGCGGTGACGTCACACTGGTCACATGACAGGAAGTGCTGCACAGTGAAAGACCTCCACTGCTTTACTCCTCCCCTCATGTGACTGATCACATGACCATGACATCATCAAAGGTCCTGTAGGGTAATGTCTAAACTCCATGCTTATTGCTTGGTAGAGATGAGGGTTGAGCTTCAGATTACTCATTTATTATGTTTTTAAAGATTTAGAAATTAAAACCGAATTAATTCACCAAAGTCTCACGTGACTTCAGGTGAAAAGATTTTTGGCTCCACGGAGACGGCATTAAAATCGAAGACCTTCTGATGTCTGACCACAGCACATGGGATGGAGATATGACCCTTCTGCTACATTCCACAGCTGCTTCAAACCCATGTAACTTCAGCATGTCATGTGACCCTGTAACGTCACAAGGTCCCTTGGATATAAGATCTACAGATAAGTTACTGTATTCTCCTCCAATATACAGCAGAGACTAGAAGGAAATGGGTAAAACTGCTCCCCATGGTTCCCCCTCTCTCACACAGACCGCTCCCCATGGTTCCCCCTGTCTCACACAGACCGCTCCCCATGGTTCCCCCTCTCTCACACAGACCACTCCCCATGGTTCCCCCTCTCTGTCACACAGACCGCTCCCCATGGTTCCCCCTCTCTCACACAGACCGCTCCCCATGGTTCCCCCTCTCTCACACAGACCGCTCCCCATGGTTCCCCCTCTCTCACACAGACCGCTCCCCATGGTTCCCCCTCTCTCACACAGACCGCTCCCCATGGTTCCCCCTCTCTCACACAGACCGCTCCCCATGGTTCCCCCTCTCTCACACAGACCGCTCCCCATGGTTCCCCCTCTCTCACACAGACCGCTCCCCATGGTTCCCCCTCTCTCACACAGACTGCTCCCCATGGTTCTCCCTCTCTCACACAGACCGCTCCCCATGGTTCCTCCTCTCTCACACAGACCGCTCCCCATGGTTCCCCCTCTCTCACACAGACCGCTCCCCATGGTTCCCCCTCTCTCACACAGACCACTCCCCATGGTTCCCCCTCTCTCACACAGACCGCTCCCCATGGTTCCCCCTCTCTCACACAGACCGCTCCCCATGGTTCCCCCTCTCTCACACAGACCGCTCCCCATGGTTCCCCCTCTCTCACACAGACCACTCCCCATGGTTCCCCTCTCTCACACAGACCGCTCCCCATGGTTCCCCCTCTCTCACACAGACCACTCCCCATGGTTCCCCTCTCTCACACAGACCGCTCCCCATGGTTCCCCCTCTCTCACACAGACCGCTCCCCATGGTTCCCCTCTCTCACACAGACCGCTCCCCATGGTTCCCCCTCTCTCACACAGACCGCTCCCCATGGTTCCCCCTCTCTCACACAGACCGCTCCCCATGGTTCCCCCTCTCTCACACAGACCTCTCCCCATGGTTCCCCCTCTTTCACACAGACCGCTCCCCATGGTTCCCCCTCTCTCACACAGACTGCTCCCCATGGTTCCCCCTCTCTCACACAGACCGTTCCCCATGGTTCCCCCTCTCTCACACAGACCGCTCCCCATGGTTCCCCCTCTCTCACACAGACTGCTCCCCATGGTTCCCCCTCTCTCACACAGACCGTTCCCCATGGTTCCCCCTCTCTCACACAGAGACCGCTCCCCATCGTTCACCCTCTCGCACTATACAGGGAGCATGCGTTATTTCCCCAGGTTCTACGTGGCCACTATTCTGTGGTACAGTCGATGACCATATTGTCCAGTTGAAGGTGGCAGAGAGACAGCCAGCAGGATGTTTGCTGCTTAATGCACTTTAGCAAGTGATCGGCTGTGCAGCCACAACACTGCATGGCAACACCTGACTTTACATATGTGATAGGAGGGAGGGGGAGGGGGAGCGACACTCTTCCCTGTGGTTGTTGGGTAAAAGATGTGTTGCAACTTGCCCGTTTAGAGACTCGATTTGCGATTCCAAACGGGTAATTTGCTCCGATCTTGAACAAAGATATACCCCCTCGAACGGCTGTTCCAGGACTGCATACATCATGCAAGATGTGCACTGGACTGCGCTGTCAATTGTGCAACACATACTAGATGGGGATTAGACCACAAAAACGAAAAATACAATATAATGTAGTCATAAGTATATCAGTATATTGGGCAGACTAGATGGGCCAAATGGTTCTTATCTGCCGACACATTCTATGTTTCTAAGAAACTGGCTAATTGCAGTCCCCCACTGAAGTCCCTGAATCTAAAGTCACTTAATCTTAAGTCACACAGTTACACAACCACACTTAATCAACCACGCGTCGCGGTCAAACTTGCGTTATATATCTCCTTATATTAATATAAATGAAGCTCACTAAAACAGCCTGATTTGTTTTCCCTCTGGATTCAAAAAGGCTGCGCTGCCCTCAGTGCTGAGTTTTTATAGTCTCCTAAATAGACAGCCACACCCTAATTAGACAGCCACACCCTAATTACTCACCTGTGCAACCCCTGGAGAAGGAAAAAATAAGTGTTATCACAGCACACAATACAGTCAAACACAGCCACTCATCAATGTCCACAAATAATTTAGCTCTCAGATACTCCCTCACTTAATCTTCTTAGCGCTTTTGTATACAGGTTAAAAAACAAATACTAGATATTTCCTTTTATTTCACAGCCTGTTTTAACCAGTGCTAATTGGATTGCAGCTGGGAGGGCTAAAGCTTTTCGGACCACCTACTGCAGCTTCATGGGACATATGTCCCTCCTGGACTTTACCTAGACCCGCTCTTACAGATGCTAAATTGCAAAAAAAAAAAAATCTTTATAATTTTTGGGATTTATCCTGTGTTGTCATGTATGAAGACAAACTGCAGGTCCTTAGCATCTCTATGGACTTTTCCTTCTATGGATATATCTGACTGGTCAGTTTTCTACTATATTTGACGTTTCACACAATTACTACTACGATTTAATTACAGTTATATGGACATTTATTTTTTATATTTTCTTTAAGAAACCTGACAACAAAATATACATTATATTTAATAACTAGAAATATAATGGAACAATATGGAATGATCGCTCTTAATATCTTATGAAATGATTATCCCATAGGAAGGAAACAGGATGATCATTACAGAGGGAAACTCAAGTCAACATTGTGAGTCTCTTCATCCACAAAGAAAGAACCTTCATCATGGACACCAAAATACTTTCTTTAATATATACAGTATTTTTTGCTTCATAATACACACTTTTCCCCCCCCTAAAGTGTGGGGGGGGGGGGGAAATGGCTGTGCGTCTTATAAAGCGAATAGTGCGCTTTTTAAATGTCTGACACTGAAACACTATTCTGCACAGCGCGGCCTGCAATGTATCAGCGGGGAGGGAGGAGGGGCTGGCGGCCGGCAACTGCTGTTTCACTCGGAGCGGGGCCCATTACACCGGGCCCTGCTCACAGCAGTTTTCATATACAAAGTCCATTCATGTAATCTTTAAGCAGTAGCTCTGCTTTAAACTTGCGCAATCCTCTGTAGCAGTACTCGCTATCAAAGCGGCAGGCAGGACGGCAGCGTAACCTCAATCACTCATTCACGCTCCTGCTCCTGCTTCATTAATGCCTGCCACGTTGATAGTGAGCACTACTACAGAGGAACGTGCTAGTTTAAAGCAAAGCCACTGCTTGAAAATTACATGAATGGACTTTACATATGAAAACTGCTGTGAGCGGGGCCCGCGGCAGTCACTGTACTCCATTACACTGGGCCCCGCTCACAGCACTCTTTATATGTAAAATCTTTTTATGTAATGCTCCAGCAATGGCTCTGCTTTCTTCTGTAACAGTACTCGCTGTCAAAGCAGCAGTCGGGCCGGCGCGTGATGTCACCCACTCGGTCATGCTCCTCTCACTTCTTTAATGAAGATGATCTTATGCTGGTCGCAGTATCATATGTGTCACAGTATATTGTCCCTGTTTGAATAGTGACCCCTATTACATAAGATGCTATATGTGTGTCATCCACACATCCCCCATAACAGTGCGTCATCCACAGATCCCCCATAACAGTGTCATCCACACATCCCCCATAACAGTGCATCATCCACAGATCCCCCATAACAGTGTTCTCCACAGATCCCCCCAACAACAGTGATTCATCCACAGATACCCCCATAACAGTGTCATCCACAGACCACCATTAGTACAAAACCTACCAAAAGCACTCTTTTTGGTTCAAATATGTTTTTTCTTATTTTACTCCTCAAAAATCTAGGTGCGTCTTGTCATCAGTTGTGTCTTATAAAGCGAAAAATATGATAATCTGTTCTGCGAACTGGAAGTGAAGGATTCAGTTTGGTAATATTAAGATACAGAATGTAAACATTTAAATCCATTGTGAAGAATCCATAAAATCAGGCACATTAGCAGGCATACTGGGTCCGAGAATTTGACCATTCTGTGGTAGGAACTTGTAACTCAGTAAATGAAATTCCATGTTAAGAAAACTTGAGATATTTAATGACAGATCAGAGATGAAAAATAATCTTTACTACAGCAGTACTTTCCCCCTTTAGTAGAGATTTTCTTATTTTTCTCAGACTAAACACTCTTGAACCATTTGTTTGAAAATTAATATTCTGATGGTAGGGTTATCTACATCTTCAACTCTATAGATCATGGGCCAGATTTATCATTACTCTGACAGCTTACTCCACTTTCACATATGGCTAAAGTAACTTTTGGCTAAGTCATGATCGGCCCTTTAACACTGTAATAAATGTGGTTTGACAGTAGCAGTTTATCCGTCAGTAAACAGCTTTACAAAAGTCACACGTCTTTACGAAAAAGTCGCATGTTCTATTAAAAAGTCTCATAAGATAAGCATGGTCCTCACTGGAGGGAAATTACGAATTTTTTTGCGACTTTATTGCAAAATTTTTAAATAGTCGCAATAGTAAATCTGTCTAGAGATTCATTTACATAAGAAAACACGCCCACTTTCAGAAAACTGGCGAGCAGAAAAAAAGTCTCAAATTTTTGCACAGTTTTAGCTATGATAAATCTGGCCCCATATCTGTAATTCAAGTAGCCATTGATAAATCACTTCCAGTATAAGTGGTTGTGATGTGACAGTCACCTGTTATGGCCACGATGACAACACCTTTAGCAGCAATTGACACCAGGGAACCCTTGTGTCTGCTTTCTACGCCGTCTCATTCATCGTTAATATGTCCTAAAAGCAGCTCAGTGATCTCATTCAATGAGACTGAGCTGCAATACCAATCAAATCCGCTATCCCATGAAAACCATTGTGCATTTTAAGCTTCAAAGAGGCCTCCTCAAACAGCTGATCGGTGGGGGTCCCGAGTGTCAAAACCCCCCCGAATCTGATATTGATTACCTATCTTGAAGACAGGTCCGACTTCTCCCCTGTGTGAGCTTTCTGATGTCGAATAAGACTTGATTGAAGGATAAAACATATCCCACATTCTGAACATGAAAATGGCTTCTGTACTAAGTGGATTCTTAGATGCTGCACAAGATATGATTTCTCAATAAAACATTTCCCACATTCAGGACACGGAAACGGCTTCTCTCCTGTGTGAATTCTCTGATGTGTAACAAGACTTGATTTATGACTAAAACACTTTCCACATTCAATACATGAGAATGGCTTCTCATCAGTGTGAGTTCTCTGATGAAGAATAAAATTTGATTGTTGGGTAAAACATTTTCCACATTCTGAACATGAAAATGGCTTCTCCCCTAGGTGTATTTTTAGATGTCTCACAAGATCAGATTTCTGACTAAAACATTTCTGACATTCCGAACATGAAAATGGCTTCTCCCCTAAGTGGATTTGTAGATGTTTCACAAGATTTGATTTATGACTAAAACATTTCCCACATTCAGGACATGAAAATGGTTTCTCCCCTGTATGAAGTCTTAAGTGTGTTCCAAGATTTGATTTCTGACTAAAACTTTTCCCACATTCAGGACATGAAAATGGCTTCTCCGCGGTATGAAGTCTTAAATGTGTCACAAGAACAGATTTCTGACTAAAACATTTCTGACATTCTGAACATGAATACGGCTTCTCCCCTGTGTGAGTTCTCTGATGTCCAACTAGAATAAATTTTCTGGTAAAAGGTTTTCCACATTCAGAACATGAAAATGACTTTTTATCTCTGCAATTTCCCTCATGTAAAGAAAGATTAGATTTCTTCTGTTTCTGTTTAGTTCTTGTTTTGCCAGTCAGTGATTGATTAGATGAAAGTTTCTTGTGACCAGCGGTATCGGTGGATAGATCTCCACTCTGAAGGACTGAGGGTACATTAGGAGTTATTGAATTAGCTTGTGTGGTATTGTTATCTTCTGCTTTATCATAGGAAGATAAATGAAGATTATTATGGTATACTCTCATCCCGTTTTCGCCTAGAAAATTAAACAAAAGTTTTTTTTCACAAAGCAAATTAATTTTTATTAATCAATTAAGCTTTTTTGAAACAATAGTAAGCCAGAAAACATAAAATAAATAAGACATGTAAGATAACAGTATAGTGTACAGTTTCAGTAAAGGTAGATTTAAAAGAACCAATAATAATCTTGATTATCGGGAATGACAGTTCCTTCTCTATAGCGATCTCACGTCCTCATACTGTGAAGGAGTTCGCTGCTTGAAAATGCAGCGTTCTCCTTCACTGAGCGAGCAGCCAGCTGTCCGGAAGGAACACTTCCTTTCTGACAATCAGCTGATCTATCAGCCTGCCTGATCTCGTCTTGAGTTTTTGGGAGTTTTATCTTGTCCAAGAATATAATACCTTGTAGAGATGGTGACAGGTGTTTCTATGCAGACCTAACAGTCCAAAACATCCCAATGTTAACAGACAACAAAAGTTCCAGAAATTCAACAAATATAATAGAATTCATGAGTGGAAGGAAATTCAGCATGAACATGTACACACCACCTGTGTATACGCGTAATGTATGGCCCTATTATGTGCTTTACAAAACCATATCTCACCCAAGTGCTTAATGAGCTTTGAGGAAAATTAGCAAAACTAGAGCAGATGGCCACCATTCAGATTCCAACTATAATAGGACAACCTTTGGAAAATTAAATAAGTGATTTGATTGGTTGTCATGGGCAACAACTCCATTTTCCTTTCAACAAGCTTTGATACATCTTCTCCTCCTTTTGTTTTGATCGCTGTTGTGCCCTATTTGTGCTTTACATATTATAACAACTTTCTTCTTTATTTTTCTTGCACCTTTCCTTTTTCCATTCTCAGCCTTTGTATCCCCCTTAACCCCTTTTTTCCTGTTGTTCCATTGCTGCATTCTATATTTTTTAATTGCAATTTTAGGGCACATACAACTTAATGATATATTTTTGTTAACTTTTTTTTCGGTGGGAATGTGAAAAAACAACAGCAATTCCACCACTGATTTTTACATTTTACAATGTTTACCACGTGGCATAAAAAGTATGTTTGCTTCATTCTGCAGATCAGTATGATTGCTCGAATACACTTGAATAGGAAGGAGCCGTCCCATACAAGTGAATTGGATGGCTTCTTGTAATTACACTGCTAACTGCTGCAATGTCGACGGCAAGCAGGTAAACAATGAAAGGAAGGCAGCACTCGCACGAACTGCGGCCTTCTCTTTAATCAACTGATTGGCGGGGGTGCGATATTGATGACCTTGTTTTTGTCTTAACGTAAATTCAAAAGACTTGAGAATAAATAAGCTTATGCAGGCTAAGTGAATAAATATATTTACTAGATGTAATAAAAAAATATAAAACAGACAAATCATATACAGAGTACTAAAATCACTGGCCTGTTACACTATACAATATGGGGGAACTCCTGTCGCCATGTAGTCGCACATGGCCGACACCCCATGGTGATAAGAAACAGAGACAGATCTACAACATTCTACCTGGATATAGTTCAATGGAGTTCACAAGGTTTATCCCTTTCAGCCTCTCCTCCTAAGGACGTCCAATGTGCGGCACGCAGGGCAGAGATAACCACTCAGGAACGCAGCCTTCTCAGTACAATGGGGGATACGTGCATGTTATCTAACGATCCCTAACTCACTACATTACAATGAATATCATTACAAAAGGGCGATATAATATTTTAAAAGGACAGAACCAATCAGTACTTAATTATGTATGTAAAATACACTTTCAACACAGTCTTTTTTTTAAAATGTATTTTCTGCTACTGTTTGATATCATTGGCGGTGTTGTACTGCAGGCGCACTGTCACCAGCCATATAGCCAGGACTGTGAGTGAAAATATTAAAGGGGTTGTGCAGCAATATACACTCACCTAAAGAATTATTAGGAACACCATACTAATACGGTGTTGGACACCCTTTTGCCTTCAGAACTGCCTTAATTCTACGTGGCATTGATTCAACAAGGTGCTGATAGCATTCTTTAGAAATGTTGGCCCATATTGATAGGATAGCATCTTGCAGTTGATGGAGATTTGAGGGATGCACATCCAGGGCACGAAGCTCCCGTTCCACCACATCCCAAAGATGCTCTATTGGGTTGAGATCTGGTGACTGTGGGGGCCATTTTAGTACAGTGAACTCATTGTCATGTTCAAGAAACCAATTTGAAATGATTCGAGCTTTGTGACATGATGCATTATCCTGCTGGAAGTAGCCATCAGAGGATGGATACATGTTCTCATTCTGTTTACGCCAAATTCGGACTCTACCATTTGAATGTCTCAACAGAAATCGAGACTCATCAGACCAGGCAACATTTTTCCAGTCTTCAACAGTCCAATTTTGGTGAGCTCGTGCAAATTGTAGCCTCTTTTTCCTATTTGTGGAGATGAGTGGTACCCGGTGGGGTCTTCTGCTGTTGTAGCCCATCCGCCTCAAGGTTGTGCGTGTTGTGGCTTCACAAATGCTTTGCTGCAGACCTCGGTTGTAACGAGTGGTTATTTCAGTCAACGTTGCTCTTCTATCAGCTTGAATCAGTCGGCCCATTCTAGCATCCACAAGGCATTTTCGCCCACAGGACTGCCGCATACTGGATGTTTTTCCCTTTTCACACCATTCTTTGTAAACCCTAGAAATGGTTGTGCGTGAAAATCCCAGTAACTGAGCAGATTGTGAAATACTCAGACCGGCCCGTCTGGCACCAACAACCATGCCACGCTCAAAATTGCTTAAATCCCCTTTCTTTCCCATTCTGACATTTAGTTTGGAGTTCAGGAGATTGTCTTGACCAGGAGCACCCCCCTAAATGCATTGAAGCAACTGCCATGTGATTGGTTGACTAGATAATTGCATTAATGAGAAATAGAACAGGTGTTCCTAATAATTCTTTGGGTGAGTGTATATTGATCTTTCCTCAGGATAGGTCATTAATATCAGATTGGCAGGGGTACGACAGCCGGCACCCCCACCGATCAGCTGTTTGAAGAGGAGGCAGCTGCAGTGAATGGAGAGAGTACCTGTCATTACACTGCGCCGCCCAAACTGTGAAGATGACAGGCAGTATAATGAAGAAAAGCAGCACTCCTCTACAAACAGCTTATTAGCGGGGGTACCGGGTGTCAGACCCCGGCCAATCTGATATTAATGACCTATTCTGAGGATCAATAATATATATTACTGCATAACCCCTTTAAGAAAGTGATGGCATTTGGGTCTATTATATGAAATAGGCTAGGGTACTGATCGGTGACATCGGTTCAGAGTTAGATATGACAAATACACAGATAATGATTAGATAGCGATCGGCTCCCGGTTTTGGCGCTCTCAGATGCCATTGTCACATTTGACCACAGCATCTGGGAGAGCTAAAACTGGGAGCCGCGAGCTTCCCGGACTGGTCCATCGTCCCCTGGCTGAGATCAAGGAAGGAGTCCCATACTAGTAATAGGCCCGAGCCTTCACAAGGCTTCCAGGTCAATTACTAGTATATTCCAATGCTGGCCTGCAGGAGGCAGCATTGCATTGGAATATATTGCATCTTGTATATGCATAAATATCCATTACGGAATACAAGTGGCAATTTAATGATTGCTTCTTATAGTTACTTAGGGTTGAGCGAACCCGAACTGTAAAGTTCAGGTTCGTACCGAACTTTATGATTTTTTTGACCCTGCACCCGAACATTTCAGTAAAAGTTTGGGTTCGGGTTCGGTGTTCGGCGATTTATTGGCGCTTTTTGAAAGGCTGCAGGGCAGCCAATCAACAAGCGTTTAACTCGCGTGCCCTTAGAAGCCATCACAGCCATGCCTACTAATGACATGGCTGTGATTGGCCAGTGCAGCATGTGACCCAGCCTCTATATAAGCTGGAGTCACGTAGCGCTGCACGTCACTCTGCTGTTACTAGTGTAGGGATAGGATGCTGCTGCTGTGAGGGAGAGAATAGGAAAGAATCTGATATCAGAACTTGTTGTTAACTCTGCGATCTACAGCGATTTTTTGTTTTGTGGGTGCAGTGCAACATTTTTGTACCCTGCTCTGAGCCCAGTGACACAGAAAAATTAGTTTTATCCATCTGTTAGTTAGGTGGGCATCGGTGGCCATTTTGAACCAGCACTGCATAGTTGCCAGGGACAATAATTTAATCCTGTTCTTTTAGTTCAGTGGGCAACATATACCCATTTTTTAAGTGCACCTGCACTGCATATGTGCCAGGGAAAGGCAAAATAATATAGGGAATCGTTCTGTGAGTTCAGGGACCCAGGGGGTGATATATTCATATTTTTCCTGTGCTGCATATGTGAGTGTAATCAATTCAGTAAATCCATCTGTTTCACTGTGGGTAAAAAAACATATATTTTTTCCCATAAAGTACCTTTGAGGCCTGCACTGCAAATCTGACAGCCAGGCAAATAAATACAGTAAATCCATCTGTAGGATTGTGGGGTGACATTTCCACGGTTATCAGGCCAGTCATTTACAAGTGGCTCGGCGAGTTGGTTCCTGCACCAACATAGGCCAGGTACACAATTGTCCAGCCAGGGCACATGTGCAATACATGATTTTTACACCCCGGACGCAGAAAGAAAATGTATCTGTCTGTTCATTCTGTGGCTGACCTTCCTACATCAATTTTTTGGTGGGCGCAATGCAACATCTAAAATAAATATTAATAATTTAGTACTTAATCCGTCTGTTAGTTAGGTGGGCGACAAACCAATTTTTGTGTGACGTACACCTGCACCTGCATATGTGCCAGGGACAATAATATAGTTAATCCGTCTGTGAGTTTAGGGATTGACGTATTTGCATTGTTGGCTGTTTTATACCCCTGCTCTACATAGCAGAAAGGGAAATAATTGTAAAAAATTTGTCTGTTACATTGTTGGGTGACATTAACCCTTTTTTGGCTGTTTTATACCCCTGCTCTACATAGCAGACAGGGAAATAATAATAAAAAAAATTGTCTGTTACATTGTTGGGTGACATTAACCCTTTTTTGGCTGTTTTATACCCCTGCTCTACATAGCAGACAGGGAAATAATTAAAAATTAACATTAACCCATTTTTGCCATTGAAAAACCCTTGCTCTGCATAGGTGACAAGTACCGAAATTTCTAAAAATCGTCTCTTCAATTGTTGGGTGACATTAAACAATTTTTTTCATTTAAAAACCCCTACTCTGCATAGGTGACAGGAAACTAAATTTTGCAAAAACGTCTGTTACTTCAGTGGGTGACCGCAAAAAATTATGAGAGCGTCAAATAAGGGACGTGGCCCCGGTCGTGGTGCTGCTGGTGGAGCTCCTGTTGCAGGGAGAGGACATGTACAGAACAAGTACAGGCGATAGTAGATTGGGTTGCTGACAGTGCCTCCAGTTCCTTCAAATTGTCTCCCACCCAGTCCCCTGCTGAAAGATCAGAGTTGGCACCTGCAGCCCATGGCCATCAGTCTTTCACCTCACCCCCTTGCAAATCAGCCAAGCAGTCTGAGCCCCAAGTCATGCAGCAGTCTCTTCTGCTTTTTGATGACTCTGCTAGCAGGGTTTCCCAGGGCCATCCACATAGCCCTGCCCCAGAAGTGGAAGAGATTGAGTGCACCGATGGGCAACCACTTATGTTTCAGGATGAGTACATGGGAGGACAACTGCAGCATGTCTCGGATGATGACGAAACACAGGTGCCAACTGCTGTGGCTTTCTGCACTGTGCAGACCGACAAGGAGGGCAGGGGTGAAGACTGGGTGGAAGATGATGTAAAGGACAATGAGGTCCTCGACCCCACATAGAATCAAGGTCATGCGAGTGACCTGTCTAGTTCGAAGGAAGAGGCGGTGGTCGCACAGAGCTACCAGCACAGCAGAAGAGGGAGCAGGGTGCAAAAGCGGAGCGGCCGTCCCCTAGACAGTACGCCTGCTACTGCCCACCACACCAAGGGACCCAGCACACCAAAGCCAGCTCCAAGGAGTTCACTGGCGTGGCAGTTCTTCAGACAATGTGCTGATGACAAGACACGAGTGGTTTGCACGCTGTGCAATCAGAGCCTGAAGCGAGGCATAAACGTTCTAAACCTGAGCTCAACCTGCATGACCAGGCATCTAAGTGCAAAGCATGAGCTGCAGTGGAGTAGACACCTCAAAAACCAACAAAGGTCTCTGGCTCCTCCTGCTTCCTCTTCTGCTGCAGTCTCGGCCTATTCATCCACCTCTGGAGTGACAGTGCCACCTGCCACCCCGCAAACAGAGGATGTGGCAGCAACGCCACCACCTCGGTCACCAAACATCTCCACAATGTCCCATGGAAGCGTTCAGCTGTCTATCTCCCAAACACTGGAGCGAAAGAGGAAGTACCCCTCTACCCACCAGCGGTCCCTGGCCCTGAATGCCAGCATTTCCAAATTCCTGGCCTATGAAATGCTGTCATTCCGTCTGGTGGACACGGACAGTTTTAAGAATCTGATGGCAGTGGCTGTCGCACAGTATGTTGTGCCCCTCCACTACCACTACTTTTCCAGGCGAGCCCTCCCTTCCCTGCACAACGAAGTGGGGGACAAAATCAGGTGTGCACTGCGCAATGCCATCTGTGGCAAGGTCCACCTAACTATGGATACGTGGACCAGTAAGCGCGGTCAGGGACGTTATATCTCCGTAACAGCACACCGGGTAAATGCAGTGGCAGCTGGGCCTGAGGCGGATAGCAGTTTGGCGCATGTCCTTCCACCACTGAGGGTTGCAGGGCGTTTCTCTTTGCCTCCTGTTGCCTCCTCATCCGGTCAGCGTAACACCTTCACCACCAACTTCAGCACAGCCAGGGGTAAACGACAGCAGGCAGTTTTGAAACTTATCTGCTTGGGGGACAAATCCCACACCGCGTAGGCGCTGAGGACGGGCATGGAACAACAGACCACATTTCCGCCCGATCAGATTTCAGCCATTGACCTCCCTTGGATGTGGTATCCCTTTCTCAGGCTCCCTCTCCGGCATGGAACGCCGATTCCCCGTTACCCGTGATCATCATGGTAGGCGCAGAAAAGAACATCGAAAGTAAATAGAGAAAATATCCAATGGGGACGTGCGACATGGTGGAGCAGTACGTGTGTGTAAGGCCTCATGCACACAACCGTTGTTGTGTTCCGTTCTGCAAAATGGGTTCAGATGTTCCGTGATCCGTTTCCGTTTTTGTTTCCGTGTGTCTTCCTTTATTTTTGGAGGATCACCAGACATGAAGGAAAGTAAAAAAAATCCAAGTCAAGTTTGCCATGCAAATGATAGGAAAAAAACGGACGCGGATGACAATCTTTTGTGCCTCCACGTTTTTTCACGGTCCCATTGACTTGAATGGGTCCGTGAACCGTTTTCCGTGAAAAAAATAGGACAGGTTATATTTTTTTGACTGGAGCTACGGATCACGGACGCGGATGACAAACGGTGCATTATCCGAGTTTTCAACGGACCGCAGAAAATCACGGAAAATGGAACAACGGACACGGAACACAACAACGGTCGTGTGCATGAGGCCTAAGATGGAGAAACAGCCACTGATTCTTGAATGCTGTTTCTGAAACTGTAATTTGGCATTTTGGGCACTAGAAGCCACTGTTTTGCAGCTACAGCCAGAACACTCTGGGATTAGAATATGCAAAACAGATGATGACTCATGCTGCTGTTTGTGCCAGAGAAAGAGGAAATGGTGACATGAGGAGACATGTTTGTACAGAGGCTGAATACAGGATGCAGTGCCATCCTCAGGTCTGTGGGACTTGGAGCAGTCAAAATCACTGTCAGAAGTGACTGATGCCTGTCAGCCATACAGATGTTGTCAAGGAAGAGAATATCGGTTCCCAATCGGACCGTGGAACGTGGTTACAGACCCTGTGAGGGCTCATGGTGGATTGAAGGACCTGCGAGTTAGTGTAAGTCCCCATCGGATAAGGATCAGGCCAGGGTCAGCGATCCAGCAGGCTTCCCAGAGAGAGAGAGGACCGTGTCCGGGAAAGCTGGAAGAGCCGTGGAAAGGTCGGAGCTACCAGGAGAGGTGGAGTTGCTCAGCTTGGAGAAGAAGTAGTCCGCTATTTTGTGAGCTGCATGAGAGAACCGCGTGGATCTGGATTCTGTTCACAGGAATGAGTATAGGCGTCAGGAAACTGATCGGAACAGAGGGTCAGAGTTACAGGTTCTGTAGGGTCACATGTTGTGGCAGGGACTTGCTGTCTGTTTGGAGCAACCAGTGAATACGGGACATACCCAGGTCAGTGACTGAGCGGCACGGTTATTGACTTGTAGGCTCTGCCGTGTGCGCCATCGGTCAGGTCCGTTACCCTGCGGCACAGTATCGACTTGCGGGCTCTGCTGTGTATGCCGCCTTGGGTGCGATTGTTCTGTTGGGCTGGTACCGTGACTCGGAGCCTGGAGTATCAGGTATTCTGGACATTACAAGGCTACTCCAGGGTCTAGGCTGGGAGTATTGAGGGCACGTGAACAGTGTCATTTGGGGGCAAGAGAAAGGAATGTGACGTTGTGGTGTTTATTGTATTTGATACTGTATGTGATATATACTCTCTAACTACTGTTGTAATATCTGTTAATTCCACTGTTATAGTTGAGTAAAGTTACTGTTTTTGCATCAAGAGCTGGTGTCCGTGTCGCTTTCCTTATTCCATGACTTTGCTGTATCCTGGGGGTCCCTCCCCGGTTCACGGTCTTACATGTGCACACGCCTACACGTACTGACTGATGGGTCTGCCCCCTTCAACTTCTGGCTCTCCAAATTGGGCACATGGCCTGGAATTGCCCTTTATGCCTTGGAGGTGCTGGCCTGCCCTGCAGCCAGTGTATTGTCTGAACGTGTGTTTAGCACGACTGGAGGGAGTAATCACAGGCAAGCGCAGCCGTCTGTCCACAGCTAATATGGACAAGCTCACGTTCATTAAAATGAACCAGGCATGGATCCCACAGGACTTGTCCGTACCTTGTGCAGAATAGACATGTATACCGGCCTCACCCAGCCATTGTTGTACTCCAGCGCACTTTCTCTTTGTTTTATTTTTTATATTTCCTAATGTTTTGGGGTCTACCCAAGTTTAAACAAAAAACAATAATAATAATAAAATAATAAACAAAAACAGTTCTGGCTACCTCCTCCTCAAATGGACCTCCTCGTCCTAGATCAAGATTATTATTTTTTATTTTTATGTATTTTATGTTATTTGAAGTCATTTCCCTATCCACATTTGTTTGCAGAGCACTTGCCATACTCTTAACCACATTTTGCTGCCTTTTGCAGCCCTCTAGCCCTTTCCATGACTTTTTTAGAGACATTTTAGTGCTCCAAATTTCGGGTCCCCATTGACTTCAATGGGGTTCGGGGTAAAGTTCAGGAACCGAACTCGAACTTTTTTGCGAAGTTCGGCCGAACCCGGCGAACCCAAACATCCAGGTGTCCGCTCAACTCTAGAAAAAATATAAAGAAATTTTAAATTCAAATCACCCGCTTCCCTTAGGCCTCTTTCAGACGGGCGTTGTGGGAAAAGGTGCGGGTGCGTTACGGGAACACCCGCAATTTTTCCGCGCGAGTGCAAAAGATTGTAATGCGTTTTGCACTGGCGTGAGAAAAATCGTGCATGTTTGGTACCCAAACCCGAACTTCGGATCGGTGTTCTGTAGATTGTATTATTTTCCCTTATAAAATGTTTAAAAGGGAAAATAATAGCATTCTGAATACAGAATGCATAGTAAAACATCGCTGGAGGGGTTAAAAAAAATAATAATAATTTAACTCACCTTAGTCCACTTGATCGCGTAGCCCGGCATCTCCTTCTGTCTTCATCTGATCTCTGTGCAGCAACAGGACCTGTGGTGACGTCACTCCGGTCATCACATGATCCATCACCATGGTAAAAGATCATGTGATGGATCATGTGATGACCGGAGTGACGTCACCACAGGTCCTATTGCTGCACAGAGATCAGATGAAGACAGAAGGAGATGCAGGGCAGTGCGAGTAAGTGGATTAAGGTGAGTTTAATTATTATTATTTTTTTTTTTAACCCCTCCAGCGCTATTTTACTATGCATTCTGTATTCAGAATGCTATTATTTTCCCTTATAATAATGATCGGGTCTCCATCCCGATGGTCTCCTAGCAACCGTGCGTGAAAATCGCACCGCATCCGCACTTGCGATTTTCACGCAACCCCATTCACTTCTATGGGGCCTGCATTGTGTGAAAAACGCAGAATATAGAGCATGCTGCGATTTTCACTCAACGCACAAGTGATGCGTGAAAATCACCGCTCATGTGAACAGCCCCATAGAAATGAATGGGTCGGTATTCAGTGCGGGTGCAATTGTCACGGCTGAGGATGGGGAAAACCCTCAGCCGTGCGGTATCAGAAGATGGAAGGTCGCTACTTGGCCAGTACCACAGAATTAGGGAGCAGGTCACCTCCTAGAGCTTCCCTAATCTGACCCTGACTCCTAGCTGCATGAGCCGCCCTTGAAGGTAGGAGGGCTCATGCTCAGGAACCTCGGATCCCTACTCACCCTCTGCCGATCCCTGCGCTAGGAGCTGGGTAGACAGCCCGTTCCTCCTGGACACGGAGAAACAGGAGTCTAAAATGGCCAAGCTACAAGAGGAACAGAAACAACTTATGGCAATGGCAGGTAAATGCAAACACAACACTCACCTGCCACAGACAACAAAGCCTGGAACCCATGTGCAAGTGCTGCTGTCCAGAACACAAACGGACACACCACACATCACACAGGAACCCAGGACCATAAGGTTCATAAGCTGCAAAAACAAAGAGACCACACACACATCTTCATAACACCATGTAACATAATTTATGACCAGAAGAGTGGCCCACACTGACAGATGGAATAAACCAGGAGGATGACATCAGCTAACCATGGCTGAAGTACCCCTCAGAGTCTGGCATCCAGCAGGAGCTAAATAGCCCCAAGTGGCCACACACCCACACACACACCCAGTGTTCACACACTAAGAAGGGAGTTAACCCTTCCAACACCAGGCAAGGGAAAAGACACATAAAGGGGAGTGTACAATAAACAATCACACTGCAGCTGTTACCGCCGGCAACGACATGCGTAGCAACCATGTCCTGGGAGTCAGCCAGAAGGCCGAGACAATTCCACCACATGTACACAATACCAAACGTTGCCACGGGCAGCCACAGTGAAGGGAAGTGTCACAGTGCACACCTAACATAAACCTCGTGCACACCAGACATACAAAGTGCATACATACACACACACCCAACCAGGTGTAACCGCATGCACTTGACAGCAAGCTGCCCAGCAACAGCTCAGGCTGCTATACTGCCAAGTACCAATCATGTTGCCAGCGGCAACCACACGTGAGGCAACATATTAACAGCACTCACCAGTGGTTGAACAATAAACCCAAACCGCAGGCAACTGCATGCGGATCCAGAGTCACAACCATGACCATGGTCGTGACAGCAATGCGTTCAACTCGCGCATCTCATCCGCGCGGAATACTTGCCCGTGTGAAAGGGGCCTTAGGCTTCGTTCACATCACCGTTCAGCCTTTCCGTTCTCCTGCTCCATTTACCCTCCAGTCTTTTTGTGATTGTTTCTGTCCATATTGTGTCACATTGTACCGGTGCCAAGGAAGATGATGAATATATTGGGGCACTATATCCAGGAGGAGGAGGTTTCTCTGAATTTCCGATCAGATTTCCCATTAATAAAGACATTTACAGTCAAATGAGATTTATGAAAGGTTCTTACCATTCGCGGACACCGATCCGGGTTTTTTGAGGTCACTCGTCGTTCCACCTGAACTTTCCTGCAGTAAAGATCCCACATTAAAGACATGAGAAAACAGAAAACTATACTCCACTGCTAGCTTATCTTATATCCAGGCGAAGATCAAACACCCCTAGAAGACATGAACCTTTCTGCCCTGAAGAAGAAGGAGCTCCTCACGTGGTGATCAGACAGGATCAACATTCAGACAAGTATCTTACACATATGAAATGTGACATTTTTCAGCATGAAATGACCTGATCCTATCCTGGAGAGGACGCTGTGCTCATCACCTCCAGTTCTTACATTATTGTATGGTAAAAAGCCTGTCATTGCTTCTGGAAACTGAACCTTATATCCACTTGCAACTGATGAGTCAGTCACTGACTGTTAATACAGGACAGTATCTGCTGTAGATGCAGCTGACTGGCATTGTGCTGTCATTTAGTCTATGACTTACATCTACTCTGCAGGACTTTACTTTTACCCACATTGAATCTCAGTTGCCAAGTGGATGTCCAAACAGGAGAACATGTAATACAATCTTTTATGACACCAGAAACCATTTGTAGCCAACAACAAGATGCAATGAAGCCTACAGTATACTCCACTGCTGCTGGGGTTCCGGCATATGAGGAAGCAAAGAAAATCAGCTGCGGAAGCAGCAAAGAGCGATGGCCCCAAAGTAACCCAGAATGTCTGTAAGTGACAGTGTGTGTGTACTGTATATACTGTATAAATCCCATGCACCTTAAGGATCCTCTGATGTCACGGGGTCACATGACATTCTCAAGTGACGTGACTCTGAAGCAGGTGCAGGCTTATGTGGCAGGAAGACCCTTTCATACACTTAGGAGGAGTTTGAGCCGGGGCTGTTTTGAAGCACACATTTGTGTGTGGAGAGATGGCAAAAGATGGCGACCTGTGTACTGGTGGGGGTTGGGGGAGATGCCAACCTGCCATTTCTAGTTAAGCTCCTGACATAAGTTTGTAGAGGATAGGTAGAAACCTCAGCTGCACTTACTTGATGATCCAGTGGGACATTCTGCTCTTCCTGTGGACAGTCCTGGGAATACAGAGGACTGGGACATCTCTCTGGTGGATTTCTCTGACTCGATCCAACTATGGAAATACAAACAGCGACTGAATACATTTTCTATATGTGATGATCAGATGATGGGGAATCTGACTCTCAGAACTGTTCTCATCTCTACAGTCATGGAAGGTCTCCTCTTACCCAGTGATGTGAGGGACTGGTGATTCTCCATCATTAAGTCCTTGTACAGATCCTTATGTTCTTCTAAATACTCCCACTCCTCCATGGAGAAATAAACAGCGACATCCTGACACCTTATAGGAACCTGACAACACAAGGACAGAGTCATTACCAGACCCCTCCCCTGGCATTATTGTATAATGTCCCAGCATTCCCAGCAGCACTCACCTCTCCGCTCAGCAGCTCAGTGATCCTGGTGGTAAGTTCTAGGATCTTCTGCTCATGTATCAGGGAATGAGGTGGAGGCTCGGTGATGGGGCTCTGGGTCCTGCTCCATCCTCCTGACACACGGGGTGTCACACACTCACCAGACGACTTCTTCACTACTGTGTAAACCTGTGTACGGGGAGACGCCGATCACTACAGAGATTCTAAGAATCCTTCACCTTTCCAGTCATTTCCCTGTTTTATTACTAGAGATAAGAGTGATGTCATGTGAGACTCTCACCTCTCCGGTTATCAAGGAGATGATCTCCAGGGTGAGGTCTAATATCCTTGTAGCCATGTGGTTTCTGTCCTTGTACAGATCTTTGTGTTCTTCTAAATACTCCCACTCCTCCATGGAGAAATAGATAGCGACATCCTGACACCTTATAGGAACCTGACAACACAAGGAAAGTCATTACCAGACCCCTCTCTTGGCGATATTGTATAATGTCCCAGCAGCGCTCACCTCTCCGCTCAGCAGCTCAGTGATCCTGGTGGTAAGTTCTAGGATCTTCTGCTCATGTATCAGGGAATGAGGTGGAGGCTCGGTGATGGAGCTCTGGGTCCTGCTCCATCCTCCTGACACACGGGGTGTCACACACTCACCAGACGACTTCTTCACTACTGTGTAATCCTGTGTATGGGGAGACGCCGATCACTACAGAGATTCTAAGAATCCTTCACCTTTCCAGACATTTCCCTGTTTTATTACTAGAGATAAGAGTGATGTCATGTGAGACTCTCACCTCTCCAGTTATCAAGGAGATGATCTCCAGGGTGAGGTCTAATATCCTCGCAGCCATGAGGTCTCTGTCCTTCTCCATCCTTGATGCGTCATTGATAGAAAGGACCATTGTCTTTCAAAAGAAGAGAGTCCTGAACCTAAGGAACCTGAGGGAAACAAGTGAGTGCAGGTTAAGAGTGCACAGTCAGTGACTTGTAGGTCAGGGACGCGTTGTAGATTAAGGCTACGTCTACAAAACAACATTTGTCACTCAACATTTTGTTGCACTAATGTCGCGCGACAATTTTTATAATGGCAGTCTATGGTGTCTCAGAAAATCCATTTGAGATGTTGCATGTTGCAGTGCGACACCATAGACTGCCATTATAAAAATTGTCGTGCGACAAATGTCATCGTGAAGACGTAGCCTAATCTGGCACACAGGCTATGGACATTTCTCCGTTTGATTAATTTAAAGGGAGACTGTTTTACTATGTTATTTTATGTTTTCTTATTTGTAGATTATAACCTGGACCTACGGAGAATATAACTGATATAATCTGCTGATCTTCTGATTTGTTATCCTTTTAACCTCACTACTCTAAAAAGGAAGTATATGTGGATTTATCTTTCTACAATAATATGGAGATCTGCTGGTCAGTTTTGGCTTGGACATTTCTGGTGTTGGAATTCGGCTTTATAATGTAATCTACTTATTTACATGTGTAATTTTATGTGTTTCTATTTTGATTTATGTCCCTCATTGTCCCCGGAGGAACCAATAGTATTGAGGAAAAGTGTTGGGACCCAGAGGAGACCTCGTGGCTCAGTTAGTCATGTAGGTGTATTGGGATCTCCACTGGGGACATTGATGATCTTATGGTCATCACTGGGATCTTTATGAATACACTTTCACACTTGGTGTTTTTGTTACTGTTGTGTATATCACCAATACATCTTGTGTTTTATATTTCAGAACAGCTCGGTGCCTCTGGTATTTATTGGCGGGATTCTTCTGTGCCTATAGTCCCATTATCTTTGCATTATGCAACGTTCACCATGATCTGTGTTTAGCAGATGGCTCATAGTCCGTATCTCTGTAACCTGTAATCAATTTAAATAACAGTCCCAGATATTGATTTTGATGCGGATTAGATGCAGTTCTGCCACAGATCTCACACTTCATTGGAAAAGGGTGAAATCCGCAGTTATAACTGCAAACATTACTGACATTCTGTGGATTTGGAAACCTGCACGGCAGATCAATTCCCGCATGGAAACAATCCGCAAACTGTACATGAGATTTGGGTCACCTCATCCGTGTTTGGCTGATCTGCAATTTGCGGAGCGCGAAACACCCAGTGGTCGTGTGCATGAGCCCTTACTGTGAGAGGGTATGACTACTGAGTGGGCACTAAGGGGAGTAACTACTGTGTGTGTTACACTGGTGTTCTGTGTCCGCCGCTGCCCCGCACTTCTTTTTCTTCAGCATTGCAAGGGTTAATCGCTCCTTGAGTTCTGTGTGGAGCCATCAGGCTGCTGCTGATGAGTTAGGGTGCACGCACACGGCCGTAGTTTTGGTTCAGAACCGATCCATTCATCTCAGTCCGTAAGTGTGTTCTGCGGCCCCGGGCGTCAAAAAAGATAAGACATGTCCTATTCTTGTACATTTTGCAGACAAGGATAGCACGTTTCTGCAGGAGTAAAAAACTAAACAAATAGTCAACATGATCTCGGGCCGCTATCCGTGTTTTCAAATCTGCAATTTGCGGACCACAAAAGACTTACAGCCGTGCGCATGAGCCCTTAACCAGCTTCTGTTATAAGCCGGGCTGTTTGGCTCACAGGGGGCGGTCTACGTTCTCCGGTGCTGACCTGCCTATCTGTGCCTGATGCCAGTCTGCCCGCCACGTGGATTCACGTGGAAAAACTGGAGCTGATATTCTCCCTCCTTGGGCTTTTCAAAAGTTATTCATATGAAGGGAAATGTAAAATAAAAACAAGCAGTGTCTCCGGAAAGGCTGGTAGTAAACAAACAAAAAAGCAAAAATGGAAAATTGCAGGTTGCTGAAGGGGTTAATGTTTAGTAATACAATCAGCCCCATTACATGTCTATGGACACACAGGTATATAGACCCTTACACTATAGCGGTCCAGCGCTGGAAATAGTCATCTATGGGGGAAATAACCTGGGGGGTCTGATTAACCCCTTAATGATCCGACAATTTTGGGCTTTCATCTGTCAATATTTTTATCCTCAATTTCTAAAATCCATAATGTATAGATGACATTGTAAATGATTCTGTGGAATCCAAGGATTGCAGCGATACCAGGGTCATTTTATTCTTTACAGTTAAGACACTTTCTGGAAAAAATAATTTGTTTTTGTGTCGCTTTGTACTGAGAACGACGACTTATCTGTTCTCCCATAAATAGAGCAGGGGGGGGGGGGGGGGGTTAGGGGAGAGTTGATGGTATCATGGGTATTAATCTGGGAAGATGACCTAAAAACAGCAATCCTGGCGTTATGTCTTCGGAAGACGGTTCCCAGCAGAGCACCTTCCGTTTCTCTCCATCATTAATAGACCTCGCTGTTGTCAGCCATGTTTCCATTACATTTCCTGGGAAAGAAATAACTGAAACCTGATGAAACCGACACAAACCGAGCGCAACTGACGCTCCGAACAACTCGTCCAGACAGAACAGAACTGAGGAGACGAGCCCTTATGTGTTACACGCTGGTCGCTGCGGTCACGGTGATACAACCACAGACAGAACTGATGGAACTTGTGTGTAAAACCATCCGTTCTCTCCGCTCCTGACACAATCCGTATCGCTCGTGTGACATAAGCCGAATACAGACGACTCCTGCTGATCTCACACTGACTCCATATCCTAGTGATATCACAGGACACTGTGTGATGGAAGACCCCTCTAATCCAGGAGAACAGCCCCTCTTACAGGGGTCTGGGGGTCTCCTAATATTCCAGGGGGAGAGCAGACATGTCTGAGGAGAACTCCCCTCCTGACCTCCAGACTGTGTGAGCAGAGACTCTCTATGGCCGGTGCTGCCCCCTGCTGGCTGGACCTGCTATATGTCACCTATAGAACCGCTCCATTCTAATAAACCCAGAACCAAGACCAATAACTGACCTGCAGATCTCACCTCCTGGGGGCTGCAGGACCTGCGATGACGTCACACTGGTCACATGACAGGAAGTGCTGAACAATGAAAGACCTCCACTGCTTTACTCCTCCCCTCATGTGACTGATCACATGACCATGACATCATCAAAGGTCCTGTAGGGTAATGTCTAAACTCCATGCTAGGTAGAGAGAGTTGAGCGTATCGAGCTTCGGATTACTAATTTAATATGTTTTTAAAGATTCAGAAATGAAAACAAAAAATAATTCACCAAAGTCTCACGTGACTTCAGGTGAAACGATTTTTAGCTTCACGGAGATAGCATTAAAAGTTATTGAACTAATTTACTTCCGATTGAGGATCCGAAGCTCGATTCCCTCAACACTAGAGAGACCTTCTGATGTCTTACCACAGCACATGGGATGTAGATATTACTAGAGTTGAGCGGACACCTGGATGTTCGGGTTCGACGGGTTCGGACAAACTTTACAAAAAAGTTTGAGTTCAGGACCCGAACTTGACCCCGAACCCTATTGAAGTCAATAGGGACCCGAACTTTTGAGATAGAGGTCTGCAAATGGCAGCAAAATGTGGTTAAGAGCATGGCAAGTGCTCTTCAAACAAATGTGGATAGGGAAATGACTTGATCTAGGAGGACGAGGTCCATATGGAGTAGGAGGTTGAGGAGGCAGTGGATGTGGCGGTGTAGGTGGAAGCAGCGGTGGAGGAGGAGGAGGTAGCTAACACTGTTTTTTTGTTTTGTTTTTTATTAAATTTTTTTAAATTTGGGTAGACCCCAAAAGATTGGGAAATATAACCTGTGATAACCCCCTCCAGCCGTGCTAAATAAACGTTCAGACAATACACTGGCTGCAGGGCAGGCCAGCACCGCCAAGGCGTAAAGGGCAAGGTCAGGCCATGTGCCTAATTTGGAGACCCAGAAGTTGAAGGGGGCAGATCCATCAGTCCGTACATGTAGGCGTGTGCAGACATACTGCTCCACCCTGTCGCACGTCCCCTTGATGTCCATGATCCAATTGGATATCTTCTCTATCAACTTTTGATGTTCTTTTCTGCGTCTACCATGATGATCACGGTTAGTGGCGAATCAGGGTTCCACGCCGGAGAGGGAGCATGAGAAAGAGATACCACATCCAAGGGAGGTCAATGGCTGAAATGTGATCGAGCGGAAATGTGGAACAAATTGTTAAAGCGGAAGGATCGAATGAAAGGTGGTGGCGCGCGTCAATTAAAGATGAATTTTAGAAATTTAAGTCCCTGTCACCTATGCAAAGCAGGTTTTTTTTATCGGCATAAATGTGTTAATGTCACCCACCAATGGAACAGACGATTTTTATAAATTTCGGTCCCTGTCAACTATGCAGAGCAGGAGTTTATTCACGACAAACCTGTTAAATGTCACTTGACAATGTAACAGACGATTTTTGAAAATTTATGTCCTTGTCACCTATGCAGAGCAGGGGTTTATTCACGGCAAAAATGTTAAAATGTCACCAAAGAATGTAACAGACGCTTTTGCACCCTGCTCCCTCTTTTGCTGTGCTGGTGCCTCTGCATGACTACCTCCTCTTCCTCCAAACTAGACAGGTCACTCGAATGACCTTGATTCCATGTGGGGTCTAGTATCTCATCATTCTCCACATCATCTTCCACCCACTCTTTACCCCTGCCCTCCTTGTGGGTCTGCAGACTGCAGAAAGCCGCAGCAGTTGGCATCTGTGTTTTGTCATCATCAGAGACTTGCTGCGGTGGTCTTCCAATGTCCTCATCCTGAAACATAAGTGGTTGGGCATCGGTGCACTCAATCTCTTCCACTTCTGGTGCAGGACTATGTGGATGGCCATGGGAAACCCTGCCAGCAGAGTTATGAAAAAGCATAACAGACTGCTGCATGACTTGGGGCTAAGACTGCTTGCCTGATTTGCAAGGGGGTGAGTTTAAAGACAGATGGCCATGGGCTGTACAACTCTAATCTTTCAGCAGGGGACTGGGTGGGAGACAATGCGAAGGAACTAGTCTGCACTTGTTCAGGCCTCACCTGATTCGTACTGTCCTAAATGCAGTCTAGGCCGCAAATGTACTTTCTAGTGCAAAAGATGAGCATTTGTCACCCGACAATGTAACAGACGAATTTGTGAAATGTATTTCCTTGTCCACTAGATAGAGCAGGGGTATATCACAGCCAAAAATTGGTGAATGTCACCCAACTATGTAACAGACAAATTAGTGAAATGTATTTCCTTGTCCACTAGGTAGAGCAGGGGTATATCACAGCCAAAAATTGATGAATGTCACCCAACAATGTAACAGACAAATTAGTAAAATGTATTTCCCTTTCCACTATGCAGAGCAGGGGTATATAACAGCCAAAAATTGGTGAATTTAACCTGACAATGTAACAGACAAATTAGTGACATTTATTTACCTGTCTACTAGGTAGAGCAGGGGTATATCACATTCAAAAATTGGTGAATTTCACCCGACCTAAATCACGTTTATACAATCTCTCCCAACCTGAAAGGGTTGCTATGCGTACTTATATCTCTGAGAGCCTGAGAAAGGGACACATCCGACCCTCGAAGTCACCTGTTGCCGCTGTTTTTTTTATGTTAAGAAAAAAGATGGTTCTTTAAGACCATGTCTGAATTTCAGGGAGCTGAACTGTATCACAATTCGTGACCCTTATCCGCTTCCTCTGATCCCGGACCTGTTTAACCAGATTGTTGGGGCTAAAGTTTTTTCTAAGTTGGATTTAAGAGGGGCATACAACCTGGTCAGGGAAGGGGACGAATGGAAGACGGCCTTCAATACCCCTGAGGGCCATTTCGAGATTTTGGTTATGCCCTTTGGTTTGATGAATGCTCCTGCCGTCTTCCAACATTTTGTGAACAGCATTTTTTATCATTTAATGGGGAAATTTGTACTGGTGTATCTAGATGACATTTAGATTTTTTCTCCTGATTTCAAAACTCATAGGGACCACCTACGTCAGGTCTTGCTCATTCTGCAGGAGAATAAATTGTACGCTAAACTGGAAAAATGTGTTTGCGGTTCCAGAAATTCAATTTCTGAGTTTTCTTCTCTCTGCTTCTGATTTTCGCATGGAACCTGAGAAGGTCCGTGCTGTGCTTGATTGGGAGCTTCCTGAGAATCAAAAGGCGCGGATGCGCTTTTTGGGTTTTGCCAATTATTACAGGAAGCTCATTTTGAATTATTCCTCTGTTGTTAAGCCACTCACTGATATGACTAAAAAGGGGGTCGATTTTTCCTCCTGGTCGGTAGATGCGCTTAAGGCCTTTTCTAGTATCAAAGAGAGTTTTGCTTCCGCTCCCAACTTGGTACAACCTGATGTCTCTCTGCCTTTCATTGTTGAGGTGGACGCTTCTGAGGTGGGTGCGGTCTTATCTCAGGGTCCCTCTCCTGCCAAATGGCGACCATGTGCCTTTTTCTCAAGGAAACTATCCTCTGCAGAGAGAAATTACGATGTGGGAGATAGGGAGTTGTTGGTCATCAAATTAGCTTTTGAGGAATGGCGCCATTGGCTAGAGGGAGCCAGACACCCTATTACCGTGTTTACCGACCATAAGAATCTGGCCTACTTGGAGTCAGCCAAGCGTCTGAACCCGAGACAGGCCAGATGGTCTTTATTCTTTTCTACTTTTAATTTTGTTGTCACGTTCCGCCCTGGGGTTAAAAATGTGAAGGCTGATGCCCTGTCACGTTGTTTTCCGGGAGGGCGGAACTTTGAAGACCCGGGTCCCATTTTGGCTGAAGTGGTGGTCGTCTCTGCTCTTTATCCTGATTTGGAGGCAGAGGTTCAGGCAGCCCAGGCAGAGGCTCCTGATCTTTGTCCTCCTGGGAGGTTGTTTGTGCCTTTCGCTTCACAAGACAAGCTTTTTAAGGAGCACCACGATACTGTCCTTGCTGGGCACCCGGGGAGTAGAGCCACAGTGGATCTCATTACTCGGAGATTCTGGTGGCCGGCTCTTCGTAAGACGGTTGAGGGTTTTGTGGCAGCCTGCCCAGACCTGCGCCCGTGTCAAGGTCCCTCATTCACAGCCCTCGGGTTCTCTCCTCCCGTTTAACCATTCCATCCCGTCCTTGGACGCATCTGTCCATGGACTTCATTACGGACCTGCCTCGTTCCTCGGGGAAGACTGTGATTCTGGTAGTAGTAGACCGTTTTAGCAAAATGGCGCATTTCATTCCCTTTCCTGGGTTACCCAACGCTAAAATGCTGGCGCAAGCATTTGTTGATCACATTGTCAAATTGCATGGCATTCCTTCAGACATAGTTTCTGATAGGGGCACGCAGTTTGTTTCCAGATTCTGGAAGGCTTTCTGTTCTCGCTTGGGGGTTCGGTTGTCGTTCTCTTCTGCTTTTCACCCGCAGTCGAATGGTCAGACCGAACGCGTAAATCAGAATCTGGAGACATATCTGCGCTGTTTTATGACAGAGAATCAGGAGGATTGGTGTTCTTTTTTGTCCCTTTCTGAGTTTGCTTTAAATAACCGTCGCCAGGAGTCCTCGGATAAGTCACCATTTTTTGGTGCATATGGGTTTCATCCACAGTTTGGGACATTCTCTGGAGAGGGGTCTTCTGGTTTACCTGATGAGAAGAGATTTTCCTCGTCTTTGTCATTTATTTGGCAAAAGATTCAGGGTAATCTGAAGAGGATGAGTGAGAGATATAAGCGTGTGGCGGATAAGAGACGTGTGCCTGGTCCGGACCTGAATGTGGGTGATCTGGTGTGGTTGTCTACTAAGAATATCAAACTGAAGGTTCCCTCCTGGAAGTTGGGTCCTAAGTTTATTGGGCGTTACAAGATCTTGTCCGTCATCAATCCCGTTGCCTTCCGTCTTGATCTTCCTCAGACTTGGAAGATCCATAATGTTTTTCACAAGTCCCTATTAAAACCTTATGTCCAACCCACTGTACCCTCCTTTTTGCCTCCTCCTCCGATTGTTGTTGATGGTAATCTTGAATTTCAGGTCTCTAGGATTGTGGATTCTCGCATTATCCGCTGTTCTCTCCAGTACCTCGTTCATTGGGAGGGTTATGGTCCTGAGAAGAGGATGTGGGTCCCAGTGGCGGACATTAAGGCCACTTGTCTGATCAGGGCTTTCCATAGGTCCCATCCTGAGAAGGTGGGCTCTGAGTGTCCGGAGTCCACTCGTAGAGGGAGGGGTACTGTCACCGCCAGATCTATGAGAAGCTCTGGCAGACGTTCTTCTGTACCTCTTGCATGATGTTCTTTTGTTTTGGTTTCACTTTGTCATCTATTTTCCTTCTCCCAGCTGTCATCTATTTACACTAATTGCCTCCCTTTATATCCCCTCCCATACTGCCTCACTTTGCGGTTTATACTACTTCCTGGATTGTGCTCACTGCTAGATGCTGCAACTGCTGGTTCCTCAGATAAGTCTTTTCCTTTATTTGTGTTTTCCTGCTGGCTTGATTCTAGGTGACCCTGACTCCCTCCGTATTAAGTGCAGGGAGCCGGTGATCGTGTCCCTTCACTATTATAGGGTTTTCAGGTGTCACACAGTCTAGGTACGAGGGCATGCAATTATCTATCATAAAGATCTTTGCATGGGCTGAGCAGTCAGGGAGAGCTCTAGGGCTTTTATAGGGCTCACCCAGATGTTTTTTTATAACTTCCAGTTTTCTGCAACACCATCCGTGACAGTTTAGAAAGGATCGTCAAAACTGGAGAGGGGAAGGGGTCTGCCTTTATGTAAAGTTCTGTCTAAAGCCCACACTCCGTGAAGATATAAGTGAGGGACATGAACATGTGGAGTCACTGTGGGTAGAGATACATGGAGCTAAAAACAATAATAAATTACTAATAGGAGTTTACTATAAACCACCTAATATACCAGAGTCCACAGATAATCTACTTCTAAATGAGATAGACAAGGCGGCAAATCATAATGAGGTGGTTATTATGGGGGACTTCAACTACCCAGATATAGACTGGGAAACTGAAACTTGTATATCTCATAAAGGAAACAGGTTCTTGGCAATAACCAAAGACAATTTCCTCTCCCAACTGGTTCAGGACCCGACTAGAGGGACGGCCATACTGGACTTAGTATTAACCAATAGGCCTGACAGAACAACAGACGTGCAGGTTGGGGGACACCTGGGAAATAGTGACCATAAAGTAATAACTTTCCAATTATCATTCAAAGGAGCGTTTCTACAGGGAGGAACAAAAATACCAAGCTTCAAAAAAGCTAAATTTAGCCAACTAAGAGAGGCCATAGGCCTAACTAACTGGGACAAAGTCCTCAAAAATAAAAAAAAAAGCCACAAAATGGGATATTTTTAAAAGCATCCTAAAATCTTATTGTGAGAGGTACATACCGTATGGGAATAAAAGGTTAAGGAACAAAAAGAAACCAATGTGGATAAACAGAACTGTAAAGGAAGCAATAAATGACAAAAAGAAAGCATATAAAACACTAAAACAGGAGGGTATCACGGAAGCACTGAAAAATTATAAGGAAAAAAATAGAACATGTAAAAAACTAATAAAAGCAGCCAAACTAGAGACCGAGAGATTAATTGCCAAAGAGAGTAAAACTAACCCTAAAATGCTCTTCAATTATATAAATGTTAAAAAGTATAAATCTGAAGGTGAAAGCAAAGCTGTAAAAGTATAAATCTGAAGGAGAAAGCAAAGCTGTAAAAGGATAACTGTCACATTTAGACCCTAATTTCAATTTTCATATATGTAGTTACTAATAACATGATATTCCAGAATCAGTTACTATTAGACTGACTTACCCTATATTTAATAAGATTCAGCCCTTAGCAACCAGTCTGCGAAAAACTGCAATTTCATTATTCAGTTAAGATGGCCGCCACTGCCTTCACCCTGAGGCTAATCCCGCCTGCCCTCACTAGCCAGTAACAATAGCCCCCCAAAAGTGTCAGTAACCAGAGCCCTCCCCCCTAAACGGTTAATCTCCTGCAGCACAAAGGGGTCCTCTTGCCACATGTTGCTTTCATTTATACACTGAGCAGATGGCAGATCTCCCTTCCCTGTTGTGCGCTGCTTCCACTCTGCATTCTCCAGCTCTGCTGAGTGAGGGAGCGTCTGCCAAGCGCAGGGACAGGGAGAAGTGCACACAGCCCAGGCACTGTTATCAGCTGCTGGGGAGGACCTGGCTTTAATAATTTACTTACAGTCCCTGGCTGTCAGTAATCTGACCTTGCACGTAGCCTGCTTCTGCGTCCTCCGTCCTTCAACAGATAGACGGACCATGCCTAGCAACCCTATTTTAAGCACAGGTAAAAGTAGGCAGTACAGGGAACACAAATGTGGAATTAAAGGGTAATTGAATACACAGTGAAAATTTGAAATAGGGCCACCAAGGTGATATTAATCACCACAATCCAATACTCCAAAAAAAATTATAATAATACGACAGTTATCCTTTAAATATTTTTTTTCTCCAATGTATTCACTGAGGAAAATAAACTGTCAGATGAAATGCTGAATGTAAAAATAAATTCCCCATTAAAAGTGTCCTGTCTGACCCAGGAAGAAGTACAGCGGCATCTTAAAAAGATTAAAATAGACAAATCGCCAGGACCGGATGGCATACACCCCCGTATCCTAAGGGAATTAAGTAATGTCATAGCCAGACCCTTATTTCTGATATTTGCAGACTCTATACTGACAGGGAATGTCCCACAGGATTGGCGCATAGCAAAAGTGGTGCCAATATTCAAAAAGGGTCCAAAAACAGAGCCTGGAAACTATAGGCCGGTAAGTTTAACATCTGTTGTGGGTAAACTGTTTGAAGGTTTTCTGAGAGATGCTATGTTAGAGCATATCAACAGAAATAAGCAAATAATGCCATATCAGCATGGCTTCATGAGGGATCGGTCATGCCAAACTATTTTAATCAGTTTCTATGAGGAGGTATGGGTAAGTTCTAGACTTGACAGCGGTGAATCAATGGATGTCGTATATCTGGACTTCTCCAAAGCATTTGACACTGTACCACATAAAAGGTTAGTATATAAAATGAGAATGCTCGGACTGGGAGAAAACATCTGTATGTGGGTAAGTAACTGGCTGAGGGATAGAAAACAGAGGGTGGTTATTAACGGTACATAGCAGATTGGGTCACTGTCACTAGTGGGGTACCTCAGGGGTCAGTATTGGGCCCTATACTCTTCAATATATTTATTAATGATCTTGTAGAAGGCTTGCATAGTAAAATATCAATTTTCACAGATAACACTAAACTGTGTAAAGTAATTAACACTGAAGAGGACAGTATACTGTATATATACTACAGAGGACAGTATACTGTATATATACTACAGAGGACAGTATACTGTATATATATACTACAGAGGACAGTATACTGCTACAGAGGGATCTGGATAGATTGGAGGCTTGGGCAGATAAGTGGCAGATGAGGTTTAACACTGACAAATGTAAAGTTATGCACATGGGAAGGAATAATGCAAGTCATCTGTACATACTAAATGGTAAAACACTCGGTAACACTGACATGGTAAAGGATCTAGGAATTTTAATAAACAGCAAACTAAGCTGCAAAAAACAGTGTCAGGCAGCTGCTGCCAAGGCCAATAAGATAATGGGTTGCATCAAAAGGGGCATAGATGCCCGTTATAAGAAGATAGTCCTACCATTTTACAAATCGCTAGTCAGACCACACATGGAGTACTGTGTACAGTTCTGGGCTCCTGTAAACAAGGCAGACATAGCAGAGCTGGAGAGGGTCCAGAGGAGGGCAACTAAAGTAATAACTGGAATGGGGCAACTACAGTACCCTGAAGGATTATCAAAATTAGGGTTATTCACGTTAGAAAAAAGACGACTGAGGGGAGATCTAATTACTATGTATAAATATATCAGGGGTCAGTACAGAGATCTATCCCATCATCTATTTATCCCTAGGACTGTAACTGTGACGAGGGGACATCCTCTGCGTCTGGAGGAAAGAAGGTTTGTACACAAACATAGAAGAGGATTCTTTATGGTAAGAGCAGTGAGACTATGGAGCTCTCTGCCTGAGGAGGTGGTGATGGTGAGTACAATAAAGGAATTCAAGAGGGGCCTGGATGTATTTCTGGAGTGTAATAATATTACAGGCTATAACTACTAGAGAGGGGTCGTTGATCCAGGTAGTTATTCTGATTGCCTCATTGGAGTCGGGAAGGAATTTTTTATTCCCCTAAAGTGAGAAAAATTGGCTTCTACCTCACAGGGTTTTTTGTTTTTTTTTGCCTTTCTCTGGATCGACTTGCAGGATGACAGGTCGAACTGGATGGACAAATGTCTTTTGTGACGTAATTCGGAGGGAACAAACAATTTCCCCGGAGGACAAGAGTCCGGAGCATCCTCCTGTGCCTCCAACACCCTGGCCTCGAAATCAGGATAAAGAGCAGATATGACTATTTCCCCCCCAGGAAAGCTGCGCGACAAAGCAAGCACCTTGATGTTCTTAACCCTAGGGTGGTAAGTGACTATGAAGTTAAATATGGTGAAAAACAATGACCATCTGGCCTGCCTTGGGTTCAGTCGCTTAGCCGATTTTAGGTAGGCCAGATTCTTGTGATCTGTAATTACTGTAATAGGATGAATTGCTCCTTCCAACCAATGACACCATTCCTCAAACACCAACTTAATGGCCAGCAATTCCCTATTCCCCACATAATTCCTTTCAGCAGTCGAGAGTTTTTTAGAGAAAAATGCACATGGGCGCCATTTACTGGGTGAAGGACCCTCAACAATAAATGGCTGAGACACGTCCGGTTGCACCAGAATAGGGTCTGAAGCTAAACATTCCTTCACAGCAGAAAAGGCCTGTAATGCCGCATCAGACCAGATAGAAATATCAGCACCCTTCCTAGTCATGTCTGTTAAAGGTTTAACCACCGATGAATAGTTCAAGATAAATTTACGATAGTAGTTGATAAACCCCAAAAACCGCATAAGCGCTTTCAGATTTCCTGGTCGATCCCAGTCCAACACGGCACGGACCTTCTCGGGATCCATACGAAAACCTGAGGATGAGAGCAGGTAACCCAGAAATTGCACTTCCTGTACAGCAAATACACACTTTTCATCTTAGCATACAACTTATTCTCTCTTAGGATCTGTAACACCTGTCTCACATGATCCTGATGAGTCTCCATATTAGGCGAATAAATTAGTATGTCATCAAAGTATACGACAAACCTCCCCACCAGATAATGAAAGATGTCATTGACAAAGTGCTGAAAAACCGCAGGAGCATTTTTTAACACAAAGATCATGACCAGGCTTTCAAAATGACCCTCAGGGGTATTAAATGCGGTCTTCCACTCTTCCCCCTCCCTGATCCTTACCAGAATATATGCCCCCCTTAGATCCAATTTATAGAACACCTTGGCACCGACAATCTGACTAAACAAATCTGGAATCAAAGGAAGGGGGTAAGGATCACAGACGTTAATATGATTGAGCTCACGGAAGTCCAGAAATGGCCTCAGGGTACCATCCTTTTTCTTTAAAAAAAAAAAAAACAGCAGGAGACTTGGATGGTCTAATATGTCACTGGTGAAGGAACCAGCAGGTTCCAAGTAAACAACCGGGGGGGATACAAAACACAACAAGTGGAACACTTAACTTCTGAGGATGATGGATGAACAGGACTTCAACAAGAACCACACTTTAGCTCTTCCAAAACCAAATGAAGCTATACAGAGCAAGGAGTGATGGGTAAAGTCAGACTAAATAGGAGGAGGAAAAGGTCACATGATCCACACCTGAACAGAAGGTGTGGACATACCAGCAACACACAGACAAAGTGAAACCAAAAGAGGCTGTCAGATCACACATGTGCAGCCAGTCTTTCAGACCTTTCAACACCTGTCACAGGTGTGACAGTGGCAGCCTGCTTGGTTCCCTTGGGTAAAGTCCAGATCCCTGTAAAGATGTCAAAACGGTGAATACCAGGGAACCAACAGGACAGTGCCCTTAGATTTCAACCAAAATAAACCTTGATAGTTGAAGCAGTGGATCTACACCCATGGCCTGTTACATACCCTCTCTTCTTTGGACTGAACTGGTGTAGTAAATTCTTTAGAAGGGTTAGTGCATGAATGTTCTCAGCAGGCTCCTTGGAACTTTCTTCTGGGCCAAAACCTTTACCTCTGACTTCCTTTATGTCCAATATCCTTGACCTTATACTCATTTTCTGTGTCAGCAGGTGTAGAAGAAGGAGCAGAACATCTGGAGTGACAGTTGAACACAATTGGTTTGAGGAAGGAAAATTAGGGAGGTTAATTAAATGGGGTGCCAACTTATGCAAGGATAACTTGAGTCTGATTTTTTGGAGGAGAGACAAACCTTGTCTACAGGAGAAAACTAAGGTGCTTACCATTAGCAGATCTCCTCATGCAAGGAGAAGCCTATAGCAGGGATATTTTAGTCTCTTTTAGGATTCTTTAAAGAGCTTTAGAAAAGTTGACAGAAAATCCTGAAGGTTATAAGTCAGTGGGTCCTCCCATGCCCTGGGGTGGGGGTGGGGATGTTGGCTTAGGCTAAAGGTTCACTGGACAGGAAGAAAGCCATGAAGCAGACATCAGACTAAAAGGTAGGAAACTCATGAGCTAAGAACTTAAAGTAGATCTTAAATCACGGTGGCAGAGTTAGATGCAAGCTTGAACCACTAAAGGCAGAAGTTGGTTGTTGCAGCGGCACTGGCGCTGTGGAAGAACTGAACAAGAAACCAAAGAATTTGATCGAGCAGAGATGAGGTTTAAATAATGTAGTAGTAGTGAATTTCTTAAATCATTTTGGCAGTCCCAACTTGGTTGGGCCAGCTGGATCCATGGCCTGAGCAAACTGTTACAAAGCAGATGTGGATACACTGTGTGATTTGAACAGGTCTGGTTTTGGCTACTCCTAAGGATGTTATCCAAGTGGCCCCACTGGTCTTCACCCTTTAACCTCAATAAAGGAATCTGGACTCTGCTGCAGGAAAACCACTTGGAGCAGTCACAGGGGTCAAGAAAAACTGGTGTGGAGCACGACGATTGCTGATTACTGGGGGCGCATGGTGATGTCATGACACTGTGAATGCAGGTCCTTCAGCATCAAGAGAGGAGTTTTTTTATTTTATTTTTTATTTATTGGTAATGTCAATCTTAGAGAGCATGGTTCTTCACCCATGGTCAGTTCTCCAACTGACATAGGTCCAGGAGTCTGGACTTATGAGGACAACATGATCATTGCCTCCACAGTGCATACACAGACCATTAGCACATCTATGAGTATGTATCTCTTCTCACAGCCTGACTCTATCCATCTGCACCTGCTCAGATACAAAAGTTGGTATAGCACGAGATAGAGGAGATGGTTTCTGGTTACTGGGGGCTTGATGATAAAGACTTCTCTCACTTGTCACCTCCTTGGCAAGCTCCCAGAAACGCAGGTCATTCTGGGTGTCTATGGTTATCAGGCCATCCAGAGACATGAAAATGTCTCGACCCACCAGCTCATCTTTAATTTGTCCAGAAAGATCATCCCAGAAGGCCGCAACCAACACTTTTCGGAACTGTACAATGTACTGGTTGACTGTGAAATCCTTGGTGAAGGCCAAGTAGTACAGAGGTCACAGAAGAATAATGTCTTAGTTCCTCAAACAACTTCCAAAATGAGTTAAATGAGAGTTTCAAATCTCTTGTGATTGATCCACTTCTCTCCCATATAGGATCTGCCCAGGCTAGGGTGTCTTCATTCAAATGAGAAATAATAACACTTTAGCTGAATCAGATAAGAATTGATGAGACAATAATTCAAAATGGAGGATGCACCGATTTAAGAAGCCATGGCATAACTTTGGGTCTCCATCATAATGTGGAGGAGTAGATAGTCTGGGACCAGAACATCTAGTAGCTTGCGGAGTAGGAGCAGGTGACTGTGGTACCACAGTAACTGTTGAAATAACTTCCATGTGAATGTATACATCATATAGGAATGATTGGATCAGTCTTTTTGTTGTGACAGTTGGAAGAGTTCTGGTAGTCCTATCTGGCGTGACTCAGCAGGATGTATGGCCTCAGCTTACTGTAATATAAACTGAGTGTGGATCCACTGTGCCAACTAACCGATTTGGCTACGGGTTAAACTGAAAGGACGTTGTCCTGGTGGTTCCCTGGTATTCACCATTTAACCACTATACAGAGATCATGACTTTGCAGGAATATTCCTGTATGCTGTTTGTGGCAGCTGACTGACGGGGATCAGAGACACCAGTGCAAAGCACTTACGCTGGGTTCACACCAGAGCGTTCTGAAAGGAGCGCTCTGTATGCGCGATTGTACGGGCGTTTACAAGCGCGCATACAAAGACAAGTGAACACACATTGTCGCGCGTTCCCGAAAGTCTATGTACAGGAACGCGCGACAAACGCCCAAAAAAACGCTCATGTACTTGTTTGAGCGTCGGGCATTTTACAGCGCGATCGTACGCGCTGTAAAACGCCCAGGTGAGAACCACTCCCATAGGGGAGCATTGGTTTCTCCTTGTTGAGCGTTTTACAGCGCGTAGGAACGCGCTGTAAAACGCTCAGGTCTGAACTGAGGGTAAAGGAACAGGCAATATGTGTAATCAGGCTGAGTTCATGGCAGGAAGTGTGCTAGTGTATACGAGAAAGCAATCCAAAGTTAGAGCAGGCAACATTCGTACGTATCCAAGAAGCAATCCGAAGTCAGGGCAGGCAGCGAAGAATCAGAGTTGAGAAACAGGCGGGATTTGTATACAGGATGACAGACAGATCCACAGGTCCACACTTTGTCTAAAACTGACCCTGCCATGGGCATTTTGTCCAGAGAAGTTCAGATCCTTGAATACAATTACTGCTACAGTTTTATCACAGTTATCGTATTTAGCCATTTATTTTTTATATTTTCTTTAACCACTTCACGCAATCTCACGTACATGTACATGAGGGAATGCGGCTCCTTGCCGCATCCTCACGTGGATGTACTTGATGGGATTGGGCGGTTGCAGGATCTGCACCCGCCCGATCTGCAGTACTAATAGCTGGGCTCCTGCTGCATCTGCCGGCATCACCGCGCACAGCGATTAACCCTTTCACATGCCGCGGTCAGCGCTGACCGCGGCAAGTGTGGGGTTTCCATTGGCCCCCCGCACTGTGCTGACAGGGTTGCCAAGCTGCTCTGGCACAGGCATCAGGGCTTGCCAGCTACGGAAGCCCAGTTCATCCAGCCTGAGCGCTGGGTCTCCTAGGCAACTGTCAGTGTCTTACTGTGTAAGACGCTGACAGTTCAATTCAGTACAATACATTCTGCTGCCTAGGAGACCCAGCAAAGGTAAAGTTCCACAGTGGGACAAATATAAAAAGTAAAAAAAGTGAAAAAAGGGTTTTTAATAATGAAAAAAATGTAAGTTTCAAGTGAAAAAAAGCTCCCTCACCATAAAATAGTGTTTAATTTTTTTTTTTATAAAATAAAAAGCAGACATATTAGGTATTGCCGCAGTTCTCTATAAAAATGTCACATAATCTCAGGGGAACGGTGTAAAATTCCACCTCAGGGGAACGCTTTTTGTTACCTTACATCACAAAAAGTGTAATTCCAAGCAATTAAAAACACATATGTAACCCAAAATAGTATCAAACAAACCGGCATCTCTTCCCGCAAAAAATAAGACCCTATCTAAGACAATTGCCCAAAAGATTAAAAGAATATGGCTTTCAGAAAATGGAGACACTAAAACATGATTTTGTTTCCTTCAAAAATGCTTTTATAGTGTAAAAGTGAAATCAATTTTTTAAAAAAGTATACATATTAGGTATCCCCACGTCCGTAACAACCAGCTCTACAAAAATATCACATTGCCTAACTCCTCAGGTGAACGCCGTAAAAAAAAAAAAAAATTGTGCCAAAAGTAAAATTTTTTTGTCACCTTCATCACAAAAAGTGTAATACCAAGCGAACAAAAAGTCATACACACCCTAAAATGGTACCAATCAAACCGTCATCTCTTCCCGCAACAAATGAGACCCTACTTAAGACAATCACCCAAAAAAATAAAAATAAACATGGCTTTCAGAAAATGGGGACACTAAAACATGACTTTTTTTTCCCCTTCAAAAATGCTTTTATAGTGTAAAACTGAAATACATTTTTTTAAAAGTATTAGGTATCGCCACGTCCGTTACAACCAGCTGTATAAAAAGATCACATGGCCTAGCCCCTCAGGTGAACACCATAAAAAAATAAAACATTTTTTGTCACCATACATCACAAAAAGTATAATTCCAAACGATCAAAATACCCCAATATTGCACCAATCAAACCATAATCTTTTCCCGCGAAAAATGAGCCCCTACATAGGACAATCACCCAAATGATAAAAAAAAAATTGCTTTCAGAAAATGGAGACACTAAAACATGATTCATTTTTTTTTAAATGCTATTTTAGTGTAAAACTGAAATACATAAAAAGAGTATATATATTAGGTATTGCCGCATCCGTAAAAACCTGCTCTATAAAATTCACATGAACTACACCCTCAGTTGAATGCTGTTAAAAAAATGAATAAAATCGGTGCCAAAGTAGCCATTTTTTGGTCACTTTGCCCCCAAAAAGTGTCATATTGAATTATCAAAAAATCATATATACCCAAAAATTGTACCAATAAAAATGTCAGCTCTTCCTGCAAAAAAGATCCCCTGCACAAGACGATTGGCAGAAAAATAAAATAAATGTAGCATTCAGAACATGAAGACACAAAAACATTATTTTTGATTTCAAAAATGCTTTATTATGTAAAACTGAAACAACAACAAAAAGACACATATTTGGGATTGTCGCATCCGTATCAACCTGCTCTATAAAATCAACACATGATCTATCTAAACTGTGCCGCAACAGCCATTTTTTGGTTATCTGGACTCATAAAAAGCGTAATATCGAGCGATCAAAAATCATATGTACCCCAAAATAGTACCAATAAAACTGTCACCTCATCCCGTAGTTTACAAAATGGGGTCACTTTTTGGGAGTTTCTACTCTGGGGGTGCATAAGGGGTAGTGATGGACAAAAATCGTCCGGGTGCGATTCGCGAAAAAAAAAGTTGGCGGGCCCCATTCACTTTCATAGCAGGCGAGCCTGAAAAACCTTCAGCTCATATTTGCAGCCAGTAAATACTTACTAGAAGTGCACAAATAGTCCCACAACATGGACAGTGACATACCAGAGGGGGATCAATGACAAAAATTCCCACAAAAAATATATATTTTAGGTTACATGCACACGCAAAATAGCGGATCCGTGTTCCTGTGTTTTTTTACATCCACATCCGTTCCGTTTGTCCGCAAATTTTGTAGGTTGTGTTTCCGTGTGTCTTCAGTTTTTTTTTGCGTTCCTCAAAAAAAAACTGAAGGCTGTAATTATTGAAATGTAATATATACAGGTTTCCCAGCAACCATCCGCAAAAAAAAAAAACGGATGCGAATGGCATACAAATGGCTTCCGTTGGCCATTCACATTTTTTACGGACCCATTGACTTCAATGGGTCCGCAAAACATTTATTGCGGACAAGAATAGGACATGCAATACTTTTTTTGCGAACGGGGAACACGGACAGCGGATACGGAAAAATAAATGGTTGACTACACCGCAAATTTAACGGCTCCATAGAAATGCATGGGTAACCATCCGATCAGCCAAAAAAAATGGAACGGACACAGAGAAAAACATGTAGCCTTAATCATGGGCAATTTTTATGCGTCTTAAAGGGAAATTCTCAAAAATGTGCCCTGCTGGAGCCTAGAAGAATTTTATTTTAAGCCACGGGAGTGCGAGCCCTAAAAATTAGGCATTCACCTGACATAACAGAAATTGTGATTATGTGGCTCGAGGTACATTATGCGGTAAATGGATAAAAAATTTACTGTAGCCCACTGGAGTACAGGCCCCAAACATTAGGCATTCACCGTACAGAAAAGATCAAGTGATTATGTGGCTGGAGGTATATTAGACGGTCATTGGATACCAATTTTACTGCAGGCCAGTGGAGTACAGGCCCCAAACATTAGGCATTCACCGGACAGAAAAGGCCTTTTGTGACGCTGTATTTACACAGGGACCATTCTATGTTCTGTGTGGTGGCGGATATGTGTGGGCTGGCATGCGGAAATTCAATTAAACGTAGTCGTCACAGGTGTTGAATTCCTTCCAGATCCATGCCTCATTCATTTTTAGAGAGCTAGGCGAGTGCACTTATCGGTCACGATCCCCCCTGCTGCGCTGAACGTCCTTTCGGACAGGACACTTGACGAGAAGTTCCATGGCAAATTGTGCCAGCTCTGGCCACAGGTCAAGCCTGCACACCCAGTAGTCAAGGGGATCCTGGCTTCATATCGGCTGTTAAAGATGTAGTCGGACACCTGTCGGTCTAGGCGTTCCCTGAGGCTGGATCCGGGGGGCTGTCGATGGGTTGGTTGCAAGAATGATCTCATATCCGAAGTGACCAACACATCTTCAAACCGCCCTCTTCTTGCATGCACGGTAGGATTAGTACCCACAACTGTTTCTCTGTGGGTGGAAATTCCTCTGCCAGCGCCCACAACAGCAGAATGCAGCATCTCTTGCAGCAAGGCCTGGAAATGCTGCATTCTGCCAGCCCTCTGTGATGCTGGTACCATGTCCGCCATTTTGCGTTTGTACCGGGGGTCTAAGAACGTTGCCACCCAGTACTGGTCCTTGCCCTTCATGCATTTTATACGGGGGTCCCTCTTCAAACACTGGAGCATGAAGGCCCCCATTTGCACTAAATTAGAAGCGATGGAGCGCCCTGGCTCTTGCTCATCACCCAGGACAATGTCGTCCTCGGTCTCCTCCCCGCATCCATGGACAATACCAGGTATCCCAGAAAAGTTTAAGGCCTGCTCTTTTTGCTCCTACTCCTCCCCTGAGGCACCATCCTCCTCTGACTCCTCTTCAGACTCCTGCTGACTTGTCTCAGATGAAGTAGCCCCCCCTGGGAATTCATTCAGCATTGCGACTTCCTCATCTTCCAGCTCCTGCTTCTTGACGGCTTGATCAATGACACGATGCAATGCACGCTCCAGAAAATAGGCGTAAGGTACAATGTCACTGATGGCGCCCTGGCTGTGACTGACCAGTTTGGTGATCTCATCAAATAGCCGCAGAAGTCTGCATGCGTCGGGCATGAGCAGCCACTGGCGCGGTGAAAAGAAACCAAGCTCTCCAGAACCTGTCCTGCTGCAGATTTTGTACAGGTAGTTGTTAACGGCACATTGCTGCTGGAGCAGCCTATCAAGCATATACAAGGTGGAGTACCAGCGTGTCCGGCTGTCACAAATCAGACTTCTGATGGGCAGGTGGTGTCGCCGCTGAACGTCAGCAAGGCAAGCCATGGCGGTGTAAGATCTTCAAAAATTTTTCTGGTTTGTCGCAAGACGTCCTGAACCCCGGGATATTTGGCAACGAATCGCTGCATGACTAAGTTCAGGATGTGTGCCATGCACGGCACATGTGTCATTTTGCTCTGTTTCAGCGCACTCAGCAGAACCGTTGTCACCGTTGTCGCACACCACTTTGCCAACTGTCAAATCGAGCGGGGTAAGCCACTGATCGGTCTGTGACCGCAGAGCTGAAAGCAGTGCAGGACAGGTGTGGCTCTTGGCTTCCAGACACAACAGCCGCAGCACAGCATGGCAACGTCTCACCTGGCACGTCGAATAGGTTCTGAGGAGCTTGGGGAGTGCAGCAGAAGAGGCGGTAGCAGTGGAAAAGAAGGAGTCAGCCGAGGATGGAGTAGGAGAAGGAGAAGAAGAGGCAGGCCTGCATGCAATCCGTGGCGGTAACACCAAATCCACACGGGTGCCATGGGTTGCATGCTTGACAGCTGTCAGAAGGTTCACCCAGTGGGCAGTAAAAGTTATGTACCTCCCTGCTAATTTTTGCTAGACCACGTGTCTGTGGTCAGATGTATCTTGGCACCGACACTGTGTGCCAGAGATAAATTCACTTGCCCCTGAACGTGGCCATATAGCTCTGGGATGCCCTTTTGGGAGAAATATTTCCTTCCGGGGACCTTCCATTGTGGTGTGCCAATGGCCACAAATTTACTAAAGGCCTCCGAGTCCACCAGTTTATATGGCAGTAGTTGGCAGGCTAGCAGTTTCGACAAGCCAGCGGTCAGCCGTTGGGCAAGAGGGTTATCCATCATCATCAACTTTTTACGTTCGAACATTTGGGCCACAGAAGCCTGCCTTTTGCCAGATGAACACAACAACGGCACGGTGGAAGGTAGAGTGAAGGACAAACGGGAGGAGAGAGGAGAACGAGAAGAGGCAGGACGTAGAGCGCCGGGAGTGTGGCTTTGTGGGTTCTGACAGTGTTGCTCCCACTGGGCTCGGTGATGGGAAGCCAGGTGCCTTCTTAAGGCGGTCGTCCCTAAGTGAGTGTTGGGCTTACTGCGACTTATGCGTTCACAGCACAGGCTGCAGATGACAACAATATTGTCAGCAGCTGACACGTTAAAAAAATCCCACACTGCGGAGCCATTTGCCAGCATCTTGGGAGCGCCAGATGTGACATGGTGGATGGCTTGCTCCAGATACATTTGCAGTCTGCTTTTTGCCTCCTGTACACTGCGAGTTCTGCCTGCTTCTCTTACTTCTACCCCCTATCTGCTGCTCTGTCTCTCCCTCTGAATTTCCCTCCCCTTCCTCTGTAGTGATGAGGGGCAATTTTCTAATTGGCAGCAACTTGTGAGATAGTGAGAAAGAACTCCTGATCACGGTAAGTAATTGTACATTACAGCACTGTTTTAGATTAAAATTCCATGCATGTTATAACAACAGCTTTATATGCAGATAGTTTTTCAAAGTATTCGAGATCGCGCAAATCGCCACTATTGATTCAAATATTTTAGTGCAATACATACAACTTCACCTTTAACTCCTTAAGGAATGGGCTCATTTTCACCTTAGGGTCCAGGCCATTTTTTGCAAATCTGACCGCTGTCACTTTATGTGTAAATAACTTTAAAACGCTTTGACTTATCCAGGCCATTCTGAGATAGTTTTTTTCGTCACATATTGTACTTCATGACACTGGTAAAATGGAGTCCAAAAAATTCATTTTTATTTATAAAAAAATACCAAATTTGCCAAAAACTTTGAAAAATTAGCAAATTTCCAAGTTTCAATTTCTCTACTTCTATAATGCATAGTAATACCTACAAACATAGTTATTACTTTACATTCCACATATGTCTCCTTTATCTTTGGATCATTTTGGGAATAACATTTTATTTTTTGGGGATGTTACAAGGCTTAGAAGTTTAGAAGCAAATCTTGAAATTTTTCAGAAATGTTTAAAAACCCACTTTTTAAGGACCAGTTCAGGTCTGAAGTCACTTTGTGAGGCTTACATAATAGAAACCACCAGAAAATGACCCCATTCTAGAAACTACACCCCTCAAGGTATTCAAAACTGATTTTACAAACTTTGTTAACCCTTTAGGTGTTCCACAAGAATTAATGGAAAATAGAGATACAATTTCAAAATTTCACTTTTATGGCAGATTTTCCATTTTAATAATTTTTTTTCCAGTTACTAAGCAAGGGTTAACAGCCAAACAAAACTCAATATTTATGGCTCTGATTCTGTAGTTTACAGAAACACCCCATATGTGGTCGTAAACTGCTGTAGGGGCACACGGCAGGGCGCAGAAGAAAAGGAATGCCATATGGTTTTTGGAAGGCAGATTTTGCTGGACTGGTTTTTTGACACCATGTCCCATTTGAAGCCCCCTGATGCACCCCTAGAGTAGAAACTCCATAAAAGTGACCCCATTTTAGAAACTATGGGATAGGGTGGCAGTTTTTTTGTACTAGTTTAGGGTACATATGATTTTTGGTTACTCAATATTACACTTTTTGTGAGGCAATGTAACAAGAAATAGCTGTTTTGGCACAGTTTTTATTTTTTGTTATTTACAACATTCATCTGACAGGTTAGATCATGTTGTATTTTTATAGAACAGGTTGTCACGGATGCGGCGATACATAAATAAAAAATGCATACATATTAGGTAAGTTTTACACAATGATTTAATTTTTGAAACAAAAAAAATATCATGTTTTAGTGTTTCCATTGTCTGAGAGCCATAGTCTTTTCAGTTTTTGGGTGATTTTCTTGGGTAGGGTATGATTTTTGCGGGATGAGATGACGGTTTGATTGGTACTATTTTGGTGGGCATACGCCTTTTTGATCGCTTGCTGTTGTACTTTTTGTGATGCAAGGTGACATAAAAATGGTTTATTTAGCACAGTTTTTTATTTTTTACGGTGTTCATCTGAGGGGTTAGGTCATGTGATATATTTATAGAGCCGGTCGATACGGATGCGGCGATACCTAATATGTCTACTCCCCCCCCCCCTCCCTATTTTTACCATTTTTTTTTTTACCTTATTTGGGGAAAATGACGTTTTTGTTTATTTTTACTTAAAACTTTTAATTTTTGGGGGGAAAACTTTATTTTTTCAACTTTTTTTTACTTAATTTTTTGTCCCACTTTAGGACTTCAACTTTTGGGGGTCTAATCCCTTTAACAATGCATTCCAGTACTTCTGTATTGGAATGCATTGGCTGTATGAGTAATACAGTGTGTATTACTCATACAGCTTCCTGCCTGTGAGATCCAGGGGGCTGGATCTCACAGGCTCATCACCGGAAGGCAGTGCCGAAGCCTAAGGAAGGCATCGCGCTGCCTTCCATGCCATCGGGTCCCCCCTACAGCCGCCTGGGGACCCGATGGCACTGCCGCCCGCCGCAACCTACAGTAAAAGCCGCAAACCGCAGGTCTGAAATGACCTGCGGTTTGCGGCGATCGCCGACACAGGGGGTCGCCGACACCCCTGCGCATTGACCCAAGGTGCCTGCTCAATGATTTGAGCAGGCATCTTGTTCCGATCACCGCCCGCCGGGCAGCGGTGATCGGAAATACACATGACGTACCGGGACATCATGCCGTACCGATACGAAATGTGTCCGGAAGAGGTTAATCAGGTCTGACAACATAATACAGATTTTTTTTTTAACTTAGTATTGTTGGGACATCACAGCACTATTTCTGTAGCATGTATGTATAGACAGCAGAGAAATCTCTCTCGCATGCACATTTATTTTCCTGCCACACACTATAACCTATACTATCTAACACTAACTATCTGGATTGTATATGTCAGCTAACTATCTCTATAACCTACACTACACCCTGCACTGGACCCTATCAGCTATTCAGCTATACAATTCCCTATTACTATCTAACACTAACTATCTGGAATATTTATATGCGATTTGGAATGTAATTTGAAAAAGCACAGCACAGCATTCAAGCTCCTCTCTCTCTTTCACATGAAACTCCACAAAATGGCTGCTGGGGAGTGTCTTAATTTATATAGTGAAGGGGTAGGCAACTTTTTCTTAGGGATGTTGCTAAGCTGTGACAAAGCCTTCTCATTGGCCCACAAGCTAGAAGAATGGAGGGATGATCACCTGATATGTACTGTATAAAAAACAAACAAAAAAACCTGAATATATAGCACTATATTCTAAATGTTCGCAAATTCTCAAAGTGCCGATATTCGCGATAGAAATTCATAATACCAATATTCGCGCTCAACACTATTCCTCTCTTGTGGGCACCCACATGACATCCATCGACACATCATCATCATCATCTTCACCACCACTGACATTAGAGATCTCGGAGTAGGCAGCAACAGGGGGGACCTCCGCCCTTGGGCTGATCTGGGTACTGTCGTCAGACCGCTGGGTGGCGGCCGTTGCTACCTCTTCTTCCTGATCCGACGTCAAGAATGGCTGCGCATCGGTAAAGTCTGGGAATGGATGGAAAAATAATTCCTCTGACTCGAGTGGAGGGGCTATGGTGGTGGTGGTGTCTTCGGGGGTGCACACAGCAGAGAGTGAGGAGGGTGTAGATACAGAGGATGAGGAGGGTGTCGAAGCGGAAGGCTGAGTGAGCCACTCAACCAACTGTGGTGCGTCCTTTTACGTAATCGCACGCACCTTCTCCAACTTCCCACTTAGGCTCCGGCCTGGTGCACCTGCCCGACCCCTACCATCCCTGCGGAATGGCCTGCCTGTTCCTCTGCCTGTCATTTTCAAAATGACCCTGTGACACAGTCCCTATAGAAGAGCAGTATTTGTGGAAGAAGGTATATTGCAGGCCTCAATCAATATTTAGTGGAAGCCGGAATATCAATCCCCTCTATCAGTATTTTGTGGAAACAGGTATATAAAACCCCTTATTGAGTATTTGATGAAAGCCGGTATATCAAACAAACCCCTTAATCAATATTTGGTGGAAGCTGGTGTATCGCAGGCCTCAATCAATATTTGGTGGAAGACGTTATATCAATCCCCTCCATCAGTATTTTGTGGAAACAGGTATATAGAACCCCTTAATGAGTATTTGCTGGAAGCCAGTATATCAAACTCCTTAATCAATATTTTGTGGAAGCGGGTGTTTCACACCCCTCAATCAGTATTTTGTGGAAGCAGGTATATCAAACCCCTTAATCACCATTTTGTGGAAGCAGGTATATCGCAACCCTTAATCAGTTTTTCTTTAGGCAACAGGTCTATCACACCAGTTGCAATTAGTTATTCCAATAGCGTTTGTCCCTCTATCTAGCTGCAGTATCGTAGCAGAACTGCACACAACTGCTGCACAATACAAATGCACTATAATACACTTTCTATGTTAGAAAGTATATTATAAGTATATCACACCCCTCAGTATGTCACACCTATCGATAGCACACCTATACCAGTCCTTAAAAGGACTTTTGTAGCGCTATGAGCTAGCATTTGGTGTCCCTAACAGTCTGTCCCTGCTCCACAAAGCAACCTCTCCCTACACTTGCAAAAAACTGAATGTAAAATGGCTGCCAGATCGGATTTATTTATTGGGTAGGGGGTGTGTCCATGTGCTGAAATGTCTCAATTGGCTGTCCTGTCCCACCTGATGGATGTTTCATGGGTCAAAGATTGGCGCTATGCAAAAAAAATATGGAGCGTGCGAATATAGCCATATGTTCGCATATTCGGCAAATTACGAACGAGCAAAGTTCGCCACAAAACGACCACTGGGCGAACCACAAGGCCATCTCTAATAAGGAGGTCTTCAAGTGTAACATGGCAACTTAAAATTATCCCAGTGAAATCTGCCCTCCCAAACCCATATGGCCCTCCTTTCCCTCTACGCCCTGCCAAGTGCCCGTACAGCAGTTTACGACCACATATGGGGTGTTTCTGTAAACTGCAGAATCAGGGTAATAAATATTGAGTTTTATTTGGCTGTTAAACCTTGCTGTGTTACAGGGAAAAATAGATTAAAAAGGAAAATCTGCAAAACAAAGTGAAATTTTTAAATTTCACCTCCATTTCCATTCTTGCGGAACACCTAAAGAGTTAACAAAGTTTTTTAAATCAGTTTTGAATAACTTGAAGAGTGTAGTTTCTAAAATGGGGTCATTTATGGGTGGTTTCTACTATGTAAGTCTCACAAAGTGACTTCATAACTGAAGTGGTCCTTAAAGTGGGCTTTGGAAATTTTCGTAAAAAAATTTAAGATTTGCTTCTAAAATTCTAAGCCTTCTAACGTCCTAAAAAAATCAAATGACGTTTACAAAATGATACCAAGATGAAGTTGACGTCTGGAAAAAAGTACAGTAACAACTATTTATGAGGTATCACAATCTGCTTTAATAGTAGAGACATTCAAATTTCCAAAATTGTGAATTTTTCTAATTTTCTGTAAATTTTGGAATTTTTTATAAATAAAGGAGAAACATATTGACTCAAATTTACCACTTACATGAAGTACAATATGTCAGGAGAAAATCTCAGAATCGCTTATATAAGTAAAAGCGTTCCAGAGTTATTACCACATAAAGTGAAACATGTCAGATTTGCAAAATGTGGCTTGGTCCTGAAGGTAAAAACTGTCTTGGTCTTGTAGGGGTTAAGAAACCTGACAACAAAATATACATTACATTTAATAACTAGAAATATAATGGAACAATATGGAATGATTGCTCTTAATATCTTATGACATGATTATCCCATAGGAAGGAAACAGGATGATCATTACAGAGGGAAACTCAAGTCAACATTGTGAGTCTCTTCATCCACAAAGAAGGAACCTTCATCACGGACACCAACATACTTTCTTTCATATAATCTGTTCTGTAAACTGGAAATTAGGAATTCAATTTGGTAATATTAAGAGTGGGATGTAAAAATGTAAATCCTTATAAGAATTGTGAACAATCCACAAAATCAGGCACATTAGCAGGCATACTGGGATTTTCTTATTTTTCTCAGACTAAACACTCTTGAACCATTTGTTTGAAAATGAACATTCTGATAGTAGGGTTCTCTGGTTCTCTACATCTTCAGCTCTATAGATAATATCTGTAATTCAAGTAGCCATTGATAAATCACTTCCAGTATAAGTGGTTGTGATGTAACAGTCACCTGTTATGGCCACGATGTCAACACCTTTAGCAGCAATTGACAACACCAGGGAACCCTGCCGATCAGCTCAGGTAAGCCTTGCGTCTGCTTTCTACGCCAACCGTCTCATTAATAATAATAAAATGTATTTATATAGCGCCACCATATTCCGCAGCGCTTTACAAATTCAAAGGGTTCATGTACAAAACAAAAGTAACTGGCTAATATGCAACTGAAACACTAGAAACACAAGAGATTACAATCTATGAGGAATTGGGGGTGACACATAAGGTAGTTGATTGTGATAAGTAGGATTTGAGCCATTATGGAACTGACAGGAGTGATGCCGGCCGATCTGCTTCGGGTTTGGGACTACTAGAGGATCGAGTTTAGGTCAGAGGAGTTGGTGGGGGAAAGGTTTAGTCTGGGAAAAGTCATTTGAGGTAGCTTGATAAGCCTGTCTGAAAAGATGTGTTTTTAAGGCACGTTTGAAGGTGGAGAAGTTGTGAATTTACCTAGTATTCCAGGGAAGAGTATGGTAGGTGTAGCTCGAGAAAAGTCTTGAAGACGGGAGTGAGAGGTAAGAATTATGGAGGTTATTAATCTTAGGTCGCTAACAGAACGGAGAGCACGAGTAGGGTGGTAGATGGAGATGAGGGAGGAGATAAATGGAGGTGCAGCACTGTGGAGAGCTTTGTGGGTGAGGGTGAAGAGTTTGAACTGTATTCTGTAGTCTCATTCATCGTTAATATGGCCTAGAAGCAGCTCAGTGATATTGAAGTGAATAAGACTGAGCTGCCATACCGAGCACTGGAAAGCATTGTGCCTTGTAAGCTGCAAGGAGGCCCCCCAGTGGGGCTCTCGAGTTTTGAAACAACCCCAATCTGATATTGATGACTTATCTTGAAGACAGGTCAGACTTCTCCTCTGTGTGAGCTCTCTGATGCCGAGTTAAACTTGATTGAAGGAAAAAACATATCCCACATTCTGAGCATGAAAATGTCTTCTGTTTTAAGTGGATTCTTTGATGTTTCACAAGACCAGATTTATAACTAAAACATTTCCCACATTCTGAGCATGAAAATGTCTTCTCTTTTAAGTGGATTCTTTGATGTTTCACAAGACCAGATTTATCACTAAAACACTTTCCACATTCAATACATGAAAATGGCTTCTCCCCTGTGTGAGTTCTCTGATGCTTAATTAAACCTGATTTCTGACTACAACATTTCCCACATTCTGAGCATGAAAATGGCTTCTCTCCTGTGTGAATTCTTTGATGTGGAACAAGCTCTGATTTATAACTAAAACACTTTCCACATTCAATACATGAAAATGGCTTCTCCCCTGTGTGACTTCTCTGATGCTTAACTAAACTTGATTTCTGACTAAAACATTTCCCACATTCTGAGCATGAAAATGGCTTCTCTCCTGTGTGAATTCTTTGATGTAAAAGAAGCTCTGATTTATTACAAAAACGCTTTCCACATTCAGGACAAAGAAACGGTTTCTCTCCTGTGTGAATTCTTTGATGTGCTGCAAGGATTGATTTCACACGAAAACACTTCCCACATTCAGGACACTGAAACGGCTTCTCTCCTGTGTGAATTCTCTGATGGCTCACAAGAACAGCTTTCTGACTAAAACATTTCTGACATTCTGAACATGAAAATGGCTTCTTCCCTAAGTGGATGTTTAGATGTGTCACAAGATGTGATTTCAGACTAAAACATTTCCCACATTCAGAACATGAAAATGGCTTCACCCCTAAGTGGATGTTTAGATGTCTCACAAGATTTAATTTCACACGAAAACATTTACCACATTCAGGACATGAAAATGGCTCATCCCCTGTATGAATTCTTAAATGTGTCACAAGATCAGATTTCTGAATAAAACATTTCCCACATTCTGAACATGAATACGGCTTCTCCCCTGTGTGAATTCTCCGATGTCCAACTAGAATGAATTTCCTGGTAAAAGATTTTCCACATTCAGAGCATGGAAATGACCTTTTATCTCTGAAATTTCTCTCATGTAAAGAAAAATTTGATTTCTTTTTAAAAGGTTTCCCATGTGAAAATATTTTTCCACGCTTCTGTTTAGTTCTTGTTTTGCCAGTCATTGATTGATTAGATGAAGGTTTCTTGTGACCAGCGGTATCGGTGGATAGATCTCCACTGTGAAGGACTGAGGGTACATTAGGAGCAATTGAATTAGCTTGTGTGGTATTGTTATTTTCTGCTTTATCAGAGGAAGATAAATGAAGATTCTTATGGTATACTCTCATCCCGTTTTCACCTAGAAAATTAAACAAAAAGTTAATTTGTTTCCCAAAGCATTTTTTTTATTATTAATCAATCAAGCTTTTTGAAACAATAGTAAGCCAGAAAACATAAAATAAATAAGACATGTAAGATAACAGTATAGTGTTCAGTTTCAGTAAAGGTGGATTTAAAGGAACCAATAATCGTCTTGATTATCTGGAACGACAGTTCCTGCGAGCGATATTCCCGATAATCTCCCCGATGAACGAGCAAAACGCTTGTACATCAGGTGATCCTGCTGTTCATGCAGGCACCACCAACCATCGTTTCTGGACAGCAGATTGTGTGGTCTAAACAGCGATCTGCTGCTCAGAAACAATGATTCTGTATGGGGATGAGGGATCTCTATAGCGATCCCTCGTCCTCATACTGTGAAGGAGTTTGCTGCTTGAAAATGCAGCGTTCTCCTTCAATGAGGGAGCAGCTAGCTGTCCGGAAGGAACGCTTTCTTCCTGACAACCAGCCAGGCCAACAGCCTGTCTAATCTTGTCTTGAGTTTTTAGGAGTTTTTTGTTGTCCAAGAATTTAATACCTTGTAGAGATGATGACAGATGTTTCTATGCAGACCAAACAGTCCAATACATCCCAATGTCAACAGACAAAAGTTCCAGAAATTACAGATACCACAATAAATGAATATAATAGATATCATGTGTGGAAGGAAATTCAGCATGAACATATACACACCGCTGTGGGCATCCTCCACTGTATGCATTTTTGCTGTATATATAAGCACAACTGCCTGGGTTTGAGTACTTCCTGTCCGTTTAACACCACACCATTTATTTTCAGTTTGTTTGTATATAGAGATGCCTAGAGGTCTATAAACTCCAATTTAAATGAGCCTGTTTTCCATCCACAGACTACATTTAGGTGCACCTCCGAGGCCTGGGCCATATCAGCCAGTCTTCAGTGGGACTTGCAGACTCCTCCCTCCTCCCATTGCTAGCCTGGTTCCATGCTGGAGGTAACTGGAGAGTTGTCTGTGCGTCGGACCTCACGCTCCTGTAATTCGCCCACTGGCCCCTGGTATTGCCCATACGGCTCAGGTAGGTGAGTGTTAGGACCTGAGCTACTAGAGAAACCTTGTCGCGGTGCTCGGGCTCAGACATGTCCTCCACAGTAGGATATGTTGGCTAATCTCTAAATTTTAACATCAGTTTGAGGGTTTAGTAAGTCCGCAGAGTGCACCTGTCTTTGCTATTATTAACATGTACACACCACCTGTGTATACGCTTAATGTATGGCCCTATTATATGCTTTACAAAACCATATCTCACCCAAGTGCTTAATGAGCTTTGAGGAAAATTATCAAAACTAGAGCAGGTGGCCACCATTCAGATTCCAATCATAATAGGACAACCTTTGGAAAATTAAATAAGTAATTTGATTGGTTGTCATGGGCAGCAACTCCATTTTACTTTCAACAAGATTTGATACATCTTCTCCTCCTTTTGTTTTGATCGCTGTTGAGCCTTTTTGTGCTTTACATATTATGGCAACTTTCTTCTTTATTTTTCTTGTACCTTTCCTTTTTCCATTTAAGCCCTTGTATCCCCCTTTACCCCTTTTTTCCCATTGTTCCATTGCTGCATTCTAAATTTTTTAATTGCAATTTTAGGGCACATACAACTTAATAATTTATTTTTGTTAACTCTTTTTGGGTTGGAATGTGAAAAAACAACAGCAATTCCACCACTGATTTTTGCATTTTACAATGTTTACCATGTAGGATAAAAAATATATGTTTGCTTTAGGCCTCATGCACACGACCGTTGTTTTAGTCTGCATCGGAGCCGCAGTTTTTGCGGCTTGGATGCTGACCCATTTACTTCAATGGGGCTGCAAAAGATGCGGACAGAACTCCGTGTGCTGTCCGAATCCATTGCTCCGATCCGTGGTCCGCAAAAGAAATATAACCTGTTATATCAATGGCTGTCCGTGCCATTCCGCAAATTGCGGAACGCACACAGACGCCATCCGTGTTTTGCGGATCCGAAATTTGCGGATCGCAAAACACACAACGGTCGTGTGCATGAGGCCTTATTCTGCAGATCAGTATGATTGCTCTAATACACTTAAATAAGAAAGAGCCATTCCATAGAAGTGAATGGGATGGCTTCTTGTAATTACACTGCTAAACGGCTGCTATGTCGTCGACAAGCGGATAAACAATGAAAGGAAAGCGTGCTGCTTTCCCTTCAATCAACTGATTGGCGGGTGTGCCAGGTGTCGGACCCCTGCCAATATGATATTGATAAAGTAGAAAGAGAGGAGCATCCCTCGGCGCAAGGAACCAACCAGGTGCGGATGATGAATCTTCAGATATATTTATTGCAACCACACAATGCGTTTCGTGGATAGAATCCCCTTCATCAGGTGAAAAGTATTGCATATGATATTGATGACCTAACCTGAGGATAGGTCTTCAATAATAAAATCCTGGAAAACCCCTTTACGCTCTTGAACCCTGATCATGACAGTTGGATGGCAAAACATGTAGGGGAACTTTAAGTTTGGTCTTTGCTTTAACAAATTCAAAAAGACTTGGAAATAAATAAGCTTATGCAGGCTAAGTGAATAAATATATTTACTAAATGTGATAAAAAATATAAAACAGACAAATCATATACAGAGCACTAAAAGTAAATAATCACTGGCCTGCAACACTATACAATATGGGGGGAAATCCTGTCGCCATGTATCACCCCATGGTGATAAGAAATAGAGACAGATCTACCACATTCTACCTGGATAATGTTCAATGAAGTTCGCATTAACTGTCGTTCACAAGGTTTATCCCTTTCAGCCTCTCCTCCTAAGGACGTCCAGTGTGCGGCACGCAGGGCAGAGATGATCACTCAGGAACGCAGCCTTCTCAGTACAATGGGGGATTCGTGCATGTTATCTAACGATCCCTGACTCACCACATTACAAGGAATATCATTACAAAAAGGTGATATAATAGTTAATGGGGACAGAACCAATCAGTACTTAATTATATATGTAAAATACACTTACAACACGATGTATTTTCTCTAATTGTCTGCTATCATTGGCGGTGTTGTACTGCAGACGCACTGTCACCAGCCATATAGCCAGGACTGTGAGTGAAAACATTAAAGGGGTTGTGCAGCAATATATATTGATGATCTATCCTCAGGTCATCAATATCAGATTGGCAGGGGTACGACAGCCGGCACCCCCACCGATCAGCTGTTTGAAGAGGACGCAGCTGCAAGTGAATGGAGAGAGAACCTGTCATTACACTGCGCCGCCCAAACTGTGAAGATGACAGGCAGTATAATGAAGAAAAGCAGCCCTCCTCTACAAACAGCTTATTAGCGGGGGTACCGGGTGTCAGACCCCTGCCAATCTGATATTAATGACCTATTCTGAGGATCAATTGCTGCATGACCCCTTTAAGAAAGTGATGGCATTCTGGTCTATTATATGAAATAGGCTAGGGTACTGATCGGTGACATCGGTTCAGAGTTAGATATGACAAATACACAGATAATGATTAGATATCGATCGGCTCCCGGTTTTGGCGCTCTCAGATGCCATTGTCACATTTGACCACAGCATCTGGGAGAGCTAAAACTGGGAGCCGCGCGCTTCCCGGACTGGGCCACCGTCCCCTGGTTGAGATCAAGGAAGGAGTCCCATACTAGTAATAGGCCCGAGCCTTCACAAGGCTTCCAGGTCAATTACTAATATATTCCAATGCTGGCCTGCAGGAGGCAGCATTGCATTGGAATATATTGAATCTTGTATATGTATAAATATCCATTACGGAATACAAGTGGAAATTTAATGATTGCTTGTTATAGTTACTTTGGATAATTTTTAAAAAGTTGAAAAAAAGTTTAAGAAAATATAAAGAAATTTTAAATTCAAATCACCCACTTCCCTAAGAAAACAAAAAGTAAACGATTAAAAAATGAAACATCATGGGCATCGCCATGTCCAAAAACACCTGTACTATTAACCCTTTCAACCCTGGAGTTTTTTTTTTGTGTGTTTTCGTTTTGCGCACCCTGCCTTCCCAGAGCCATAACTTTTTTATTTGTCTGTTTACATAGCCATATGAGGGCTTGATTTCTGCGGGACAAGTTGTACTTTCCAACGCCACCATTTAATATTGCATATTGTAGTCGAAAGAAGGAAAAAAAAATTCCAAATGGAGTGAAATTTCAAAAAATTGTCCTCCTATTTTGACCCCTATAACTTTTTTGTAATTATGTGTACTCATTTTTTGCGGGGCTATCTTAACTTTTCATTGATACTATTCTGGAGTGTGTATGACTTTTCGATCATTTTTTCTAAAATTTTTTGTAGAAAATGAAACAACCAAGAACGGCTAATCGGCCATTTGGAAGCTTTTTTCCATTTTGCTGTTTTCCATATGGGGAATATATTTTTATAATATGGGCGTTTTCGCACATCGCGATACCTATGATGTGTATTTTTTTTATTTTAGGAATGGTGGTGATTGGAATTTTTATGTTTTTTGACTTTTTTTATTTTTAAAAACTTTATTTTTTTTTACACTTTTTTATAGTTCCCATAGGGTACTATAACATGCAATCATTAGATTGCTATTCTTATAGACTCCAATGCACTTGCTTGTTTCCTATGGAGCCCTATTACAGGCAAGGGCTCCATAGGAAATACTATGCAGCAGTCTCGTGTCATTCACAAATACAGGGGCTGCTGCACACAAGATCGGGCTCCTCCGATCACCACACGGGGGAGGCGGAGCATCACCAGAAGCGCGTTTTCAGCTCGCTCAGATGCCGTGGTCAGGATTGACCACGGCATCTGAGGGGTTAAATGTCCGCGATCGGCATTACTGCCGGTTTCGGACATGAGCCGTGGGAGTATGCTATAAGAAGCAGACGGCCACCCCCGACTATTGCGCCTGCAGCGCTCAGGAGCAGGCGCCATCTTTTAAGACCCAGCCAGCACCGTACTATTACGGCGCGGGTCGGGAAAGGGTTAAAATAATACAAATACAGTGCAAATAACACCTAATAATAATAATAACACCCCATGGGTCCATATACTACCTGTTTATAACTGAGGCCTATCGTGTCATGTGACCTTTACTCAGAAACGGCATTTACCCTCCAGTCTTTTTGTGATTGTTTTTGTCCATATTGTGTCACATTGTACCGGTGCCAAGGAAGATGATGAATATATTGGGGCACTATATCCAGGAGGAGGAGGTTTCTCTGAACTTCCGATCAGATTTTCCATTAATAAAGACATTTACAGTCAAATGAGATGTATGAAAGGTTCTTACCATTCGCGGACACTGATCCGGGTTTTTTGAGCTCACTCGTCGTTCCACCAGAACTTTCCTGCAGTAAAGATCCCACATTAAAGACATGAGAAAACAGAAAACTATACTCATGAACATGAACCTTTCTACCCTGAAGAAGAAGGATCTCCTCACGTGGTGATCAGACAGGATCAACATTCAGACAAGTATCTTACACATATGAAATGTGACATTTTTCTGCATGAAATGACCTGATCCTATCCTGGAGAGGACGCTGTGCTCATCACCTCCAGTTCTTACATTATTGTATGGTAAAAAGCCTGTCATTGCTTCTGGAAACTGAACCTTATATCCACTTGCTCTTGTCCTTTGTGGTGACCTGATTCTAGATGAGAAGGTAATAATGTTTTGCAAAAGCAGGAAGATTCTGTCCCTGATGAGTCAGTCACTGACTGTTAATACAGGACAGTATCTGCTGTAGATGCTGCTGACTGGCATTGTGCTGTCATTTAGTCTATGACTTACATCTACTCTGCAGGACTTTACTTTTACCCACAATGAATCTCAGTTGCCAAGTGGATGTCCAAACAGGAGAACATTTAATACAATCTTTTATGACACCAGAAACCATTTGTAGCCAACAACAAGATGCAATGGAGCCTACAGTATACTCCACTGCTGCTGGGGTTCCGGCATATGAGGAAGCAAAGAAAATCATTTGCGGAAGCAGCAAAGAGCGATGGCCCCAAAGTAACCCAGAATGTCTGTAAGTGACAGTGTGTGTGTACTGTATATATTGTATAAATCCCATGCACCTTAAGGATCCTCTGATGTCACGGGGTCACATGACATTCTCAAGTGATGTGACTCTGAAGCAGGTGCAGGCTTATGTGGCAGGAAGACCCTTTCATACACTTAGGAGGAGTTTGAGCCGGGGCTGTTTTGAAGCACAAATTTGTATTTGGAGAGATGGCAACAGACGGCGACCTGTGTACTGGTGGGGGTTGGGGGAGATGCCAACCTGCCATTTCTAGTTATGCCCCTGACATCAGTCTGTAGAGGATAGGTAGAAAGCTCAGCTGCACTTACTTGATGATCCAGTGGGACATTCTGCTTTTCCTGTGGACGGTCCTGGGAATATAGAGGACTGGGACATCTCTCTGGTGGATTTCTCTGACTGGATCCATCTGTAGAAAATACACACAGTGACTGAATACATTGTCTATATGTGATGATCAGATGATGGGGAATCTGACTCTCAGAACTGTTCTCATCTCTACAGTCATGGAAGGTCTCCTCTTACCCAGTGATGTGAGGGACTGGTGATTCTCCATCATGACGTCCTTGTACAGATCCTTGTGTTCTTCTAAATACTCCCACTCATCCATGGAGAAATAGACAGCAACATCCTGACACCTTATAGGAACCTGACAACACAAGGACACAGTCATTACCAGACCCCTCCCTTGGCATTATTGTATAATGTCCCAGCATTCCCAGCAGCGCTCACCTCTCCGCTCAGCAGCTCAGTGATCCTGGTGGTAAGTTCTAGGATCTTCTGCTCATGTATCAAGGAATGAGGTGGAGGCTCGGTGATGGGGCTCTGGGTCCTGCTCCATCCTCCTGACACACGGGGTGTCACACACTCACCAGACGACTTTTTCACTACTGTGTAATCCTGTGTATGGGGAGACGCCGATCACTACAGAGATTCTAAAAATCCTTCACCTTTCCAGACATTTCCCTGTTTTATTACTAGAGATAAGAGTGATGTCATGTGAGACTCTCACCTCTCCAGTTATCAAGGAGATGATCTCCAGGGTGAGGTCTAATATCCTTGCAGCCATGTGGTCTCTGTCCTTGTACAGATCCTTGTGTCCTTCTAAATACTCCCACTCCTCCATGAAGAAATAGACAGCGACATCCTGACACCTTATAGGAACCTGACAACACAAGGACACAGTCATTACTAGACCCGTCCCTTGGCTTTATTGTATAATGTCCCAGCATTCCCAGCAGCGCTCACCTCTCCGCTCAGCAGCTCAGTGATCCTGGTGGTAAGTTCTAGGATCTTCTGCTCATGTATCAAGGAATGAGGTGGAGGCTCGGTGATGGGGATCTGGGTCCTGCTCCATCCTCCTGACACACGGGGTGTCACACACTCACCAGACGACTTCTTCACTACCTTGTAATCCTGTGTATGGGAAGATGCCGATCACTACAGAGATTCTAAGAATCCTTCACCTTTCCAGACATTTCCCTGGTTTATTACTAGAGATAAGAGTGATGTCATGTGAGACTCTCACCTCTCCAGTTATCAAGGAGATGATCTCCAGGGTGAGGTCAAATATCTTTCCAGCCATGTGGTTTCTGTCCTTCTCCATCCTTGATGGGTCATTGATGGAAAGGACCATTGTCTTTCAAAAGAAGAGAGGCCTGCACCTAAGGAACCTGAGGGAAACAAGTGAGTGCAGGTTAAGAGAGCACAGTCAGTGACTTGTAGGTCAGGGACACATTGTAGATTAATCTGGCCCACAGGCTATGGGCATTTCTCTGTTTAATTAACTTAAAGGAAAACTGTATTACTATGTTATTTTATTTTTTCTTATTTGTAGATTATAACCTGGACCTACGGAGAATATAACTGATATAATCTGCTGATCTTCTGATTTGTTATCCTTTTAACCTCACTACACTAAAAAGGAAACATATGTGGATTTATCATTCTACAATAATATGGAGATCTGCTGGTCAGTTTTGGCTTGGACATTTCTGGTGTTGGAATTCAGCTTTAAAATATAATCTACTTATTTACATGTGTAATTTTATGTGTTTCTATTTTGATTTTTGTCCCTCATTGTCCCCGGAGGAACCAATAGTATTGAGGAAAAGTGTTGGGACCCAGAGGAGACCTCGTGGCTCAGTTGGTCATGTAGGTGTATTGGGATCTCCACTGGGGACATTGATGATCTTATGGTCATCACTGGGATCTTTATGAATACACTTTCACACTTGGTGTTTTTGTTAGTGTTGTGTATATCACCAATATATCTTGTGTTTTATATTTCAGAACAGCTCGGTGCCTCTGGTATTTATTGGCGGGATTCTTCTGTGCCTATAGTCCAATTATCTCTGCATTATGCAACGTTCACCATGATCTGTGTTTAGCAGATGGCTCATAGTCCGTATCTCTGTAACCTGTAATCAATTTAAATAACAGACCCAGATATTGCCGGCTGTTCAGGTAAGACCGCAGCGTGTCCCAATACGGAGGCAGATACGGTAGAATACAAGGGTGAGGCGAGGAGTCGTCAGCTCCCGGCTCCACCATTCCCCGGCCTGTGCTCTCCCTAGCAGGCAGGCGCGATGCAGTGACATCATCTGTGTCTGCGGAGCAGAGAGGCAGAAAGCACAAGCCGGGGGACGATGTGCTCCATTCACTGGGGGGACGGGGCTAGGTAGTGCTTTTATATTTTATGAAAAATACAGGGGCAACACTATTTAAACGGGGGCACCAAGGGGGGCAACTCTACGCTGAGAGGAACTCTAAGGCCGCCTGCACACGATGCGGGTGATCTCACATAAGATCTGCATGAATTTCCGTGCAGATTTCTGTACGTTTCTGCTCCATAATTGCGGATTTTGATGCAGATTCGATGTAGTATATAGATCCTTACACTATAGCGGTCTACACACCTGTATTATATAACTCCAGATACACAGATAACTAGCGTCACCAGCGCTGGAAATAGTCATCTATGGGGGAAATAACCTGGGGGGTCTGATTAACCCCTTAATGCTCAGACAATTTTGAGCTTTCACCTGTCAATTTTTTCATCCTCAATTTCTAAAATCCATAATGTATAGATGACATTGTAAATGATTCTGTGGAATACAAGGATTGCAGCGAAACCAGGGTCATTTCTTCTTTACAGTTAAGACACTTTCTGGAAAAAAATAATAGTTTTTGTGTCGCTTTGTACTGAGAACGACGACTTATCTGTTCTCCCATAAATAGAGCAGTGGGGGGGGGGGGGGGGGGGAATTGATGGTATCATAGGTACCATTCTGGGGTACACACAACATTATAATTTTTAATGCAATGTTTTGAAAGGGAAGATGACCTAAAAACAGCAATCCAATCATTATGTCATCGGAAGACGGTTACAAGCAGAGCACCTTCCGTTTCTCTCCACCATTAACCCCTTCCCGACCAGCGTCGTAGTACTACAGCACACACATCGGGCCGGTGCAGAAGCTGCGCCAGCCCGATCAGCTGCAGGGGACCGGCTGTTTGCGTCAGCTGGACCCCTGTGGTATGCGACAGCGTAGGTGAAAACACAGATGCCGTCGCATTAACCCTCACTATGCTGCGGTAAGGGCTGACCGCGTCATGTGCGGTGTGTGTGGAGGGAGGGAGCTCCCTCTCCTTCCCCATCGTGTCCCTGCGCTGCTGTGACGGGGACCCGAAGGCAGGGAAGGCAGCCCGATGCCTTCCATGTAATACTGTGAGATCCAGACCCCTGGATACAGTGTGTAATACACTTACAGCCAATGCATTACAATACAGAAGTATTGTAATGCATTGTACAGGGGATCAGACCCCCAAAAGTTGTAAGGGGGAAAAAAAAAACAACTGGTTTTGCATAATAAAAAAAAAGAAAAGTTTCAAGTAAAAAAAATAAAAAGCGTTCTTTTTCCATAATTACCGTATTTTTCACACTCTATAAGACACCCCTAGGTTTTAGAGGAGAACAATAAGAAAACTTAGACTTTAGGTCAGAACAGCAGTTAGACCCCCAATGTTAATCAGACCTCAGATCACAGCCCCCATCAGACCCTTAATGTTAATAGGACCCCAATAAGACCTCAGCTCAGACCCCAATGTGAATGACCCCCAATCAGACCTCAGATAAGAGCCCCATGCATCTTATCAGCCCCCATTGCCTCTCATCAGCCCTCATGCCTCTCATCAGCCCACATATGAGCCCTCATGCCACAAAGAACTTAAAAAAAAAAAACTCTTACCTCTCCTTCTCTAGACGACGCCGCCACTTGTCACCCACAGCGAGATCCTCTTCATCCTGCTGTCAGCTGTGCTGTGATCTGATGTGCACAGCGTGAGGTCACAGAGCGCACTCACGCTGTGCGCAGCCACTGCACCGCCGACAGCCCAGGACCAGGAAGCGGTGAGTACAGAGCCTTCACCGCTTCCTGGTCCTCCTGTACTAATGAGCACTTCCATAATGGAAGCGCTCATTAGTGTTCGCCCCATAAGACACAGGGACATTTCCCCCCCACTTTTGGGGGGGGAAAAATGCGTCTTATGGGGCAAAATATACGGAAAGTAATTAAAAAAAATAGGAAAAAAAAGAAAAGATTGTCAAAACAGCCAATTTTCATCACCTTCCCTCGCAAAAAGTGTAATACCAAGCGATCAAAAAGGCGTATTTAGCCAAAAATGGTACCAATCAAACCACCACCTCATCCCACAAAAAATGAGCCCCTACCTAAGACAATCACCAGAAAAATAAAAAAACAATAGGGCAGTCAGAAAATGGAAACACAACAAAATTTCATTCTGTTCAAAAATGCAAAGTAAAACTTAACAAAAATAAATATAATAGACATATTAGGTATCGCCGCTTCAGTAACAACCTGCTCTATAGAAATATCCCATTATATGCCCCTCAGGTAAATACTGTAAAGAAAATGTAAAAAAATAAACTGCCTTCTTTTTACCTTGCCTCACAAAAAGTGTAATACTGAGCGATCAAAAAGTCTTATGAACCCTAAAATGGTACCAATGAATACGTCAACTCATCCCCCAAAAAATGAGCCCCCACATAAGACAATCACTCAAAAAATAAAAACCAATGGCGCCCATAAACCAATCCATCAAAATCTGCGCTGCAAAAGCCATATGGCGCTCCTTCCTTTCTGAGTCCTGTCATGTGCCCCCACAGCCGTTTACCACCACATATGGGGTGTTGCCGTATTCAGAAGAAAATGAGTAACAAATTATGGGGTGCTTTTTCTCCTGTTACCCCTTGTTAAAAAGAAAAATTTGGGACTAAAGCAACATTTTATTGGAAGAAATTAAACTTTTCATTTTCATCGCCAAGTGTTTTCAAATTCCGTAAAACGCTTAGGGGGTTAAAATAATCAGTACCCCCCTTAATATATTATTTGAAGGGTGTAGTCTCCAAAATGGGGTCACTTTTTGAGGGTTTCCACTGTAGGTAAAGTCAGGGTCTCTTCAAATACAAAATGGTGCTAAAAAAAACATTCTAGCAAAATCTGCCTCCAAAATCCATATGGAGCTCCTTTCCTTCTGACCACTGCCATGTGCCCTGACAGCAGTTTACCACAACATATGGGGTATTTCTGTAAACTGCAGAATCAGAGTAATGCAGATTGAGGTTTAGTTTGCTGTTGATCCTTGCTGTGTTGCAAGAAAAAACTGAATTTAAAACATGAAAAATCTGCATTAAAAAAAGAAATTTTGCCTCCATTTTCATTTAATTCTTGTGGAACACCTAAAAGGTTAACAAAGTTTTTAACATCAGTTTTGAATAATTTGAGGGGGGTAGTTTTTAAAATGGGGTCATTTATGGGGGGTTTACAATCTGTAAGCCCCTCAAAAACATTTTATAACTTGGTGCTTCAAAAATGGTTTTGGAAATTTTGTAGAAAATTTTAAAAATGTCTTCTAAACTTGTAACTACCTAAAAAAATAAAACGACATTTACAAAATGATGCCAACATAAAGCAGACATATGGGGAATGATGACTGATAACTATTTTAAGAGGCATTATTGTCTGTCTTAAAAGTAGAGAAATTCAAATTAAAAAAATTGTGAATTTTTCAAAATGTTTGGTAAATTTGGGATTTTTTATGTATAAAGGAAAAATATATCGAATCAAATTTCACACTGTCGTGAAGTACAATGTGTCCCGAGAAGACAGATCTCAGAATGGCCTCGATAAGTATAAGTGTTCCAAAGTTATCACCACATAATGTGACACGTCAGATTTGCAAAAAATGGCCCGGGGTAGAAAGGGTTAATAGACCTCGCTGTTGTCAGCCATGTTTCCATTACATTTCCTGGGAAAGAAATAACTGAAACCTGATGAAACCGACACAAACCGAGCGCAACTGACGCTCCGAACAACTCGTCCAGACAGAACAGAACTGAGGAGACGAGCCCTTATGTGTTACACGCTGGTCGCTGCGGTCACGGTGATACAACCACAGACAGAACTGATGGAACTTGTGTGTAAAACCCTCCGTTCTCTCAGCTCCTGACACAATCCGTATCGCTCGTGTGACATAAGCCGAATACAGACGACTCCTGCTGATCTCACAAGTGCATCGACCGCAGCCACCAGATCCACCAATATGTCCATCATCAGCGCAGGTCAGGAAGGAGATGAAGAGAAGTCCTGTCCCCGTCCTGTCAGACGCCTCTTTCCTCTAATCGCTGGTGTTCTGCTCCGGGGCCAGTGATGGGTCCGGGGTTTGTCCTGCTGCTCGCACAGCTGCAGGTTTGTTACTGTCACATGTGTGTGCAATTATTTACCCCCAACTGTGCAAACCCCAATCCCTGCGGCCATCACTGAACCCCCAATATCACCAGCATTAAAGGGCTATTCCCGTCACATAACGTGAGGTTCTATCGCTAGGACTGGTCATCAGTGTGCGGTAGGTGGGGGCTCGTCTCTATCAGGACCCCACTAATCCTGAGAATGGAGGGGCTGCAGAGCTGTTTACTGCTGAATCTCCTCCACAGTCCCTGCTCATTAGAGCTCCGGCCTCCGCTGTGCAGGGACAGTGAGGAGAGGACACAGCGCTGCAGCCCCTTCATCTAGAAGAGGTTGTCCCCACCGACCACACACTGACTCCATATCCTAGTGACATCACAGAACAGTGTGTGATTGAAGACCCCTCTAATCCAGGAGAACAGCCCCTCTTACAGGGGTCTGGGGGTCTCCTAATATTCCAGGGGGAGAGCAGACATGTCTGAGGAGAACTCCCCTCCTGACCTCCAGACTGTGTGAGCAGAGACTCTCTATGGCCGGTGCTGCCCCCTGCTGGCTGGACCTGCTATATGTCACCTATAGAACCGCTCCATTCTAATAAACCCAGAACCAAGACCAATAACTGACCTGCAGATCTCACCTCCTGGGGCTGCAGGACCTGCGATGACGTCACACTGGTCACATGACAGGAAGTGCTACACAGTGAAAGACCTCCACTGCTTTACTCCTCCCCTCATGTGACTGATCACATGACCATGACATCATTAAAGGTCCTGTAGGGTAATGTCTAAACTCCATGCTTGGTCGAGACGAGGGTTGAGCTTCAGATTACTCATTTATTATGTTTTTAAAGATTCAGAAATGAAAACCGAATTAATTCCCCAAAGTCTCACGTGACTTCAGGTGAAAAGATTTTTGGCTCCACGGAGACGGCATTAAAATCGAAGACCTTCTGATGTCTGACCACAGCACATGGGATGGAGATATGACCCTTCTGCTACATTCCACAGCTGCTTCAAACCCATGTGACTTCAGCATGTCATGTGACCCTGTAACGTCACAAGGTCCCTTGGATATAAGATCTACAGATAAGTTACTGTAGTCTCCTCCAATATACAGCAGAGACTAGAAGGAAATGGGTAAAACTGCTCCCCATGGTTCCCCCTCTCTCACACAGACCGCTCCCCATGGTTCCCCCTCTCTCACACAGACCGCTCCCCATGGTTCCCCCTCTCTCACACAGACCGCTCCTCATGGTTCCCCCTCTCTCACACAGACCGTTCCCCATGGTTCCCCCTCTCTCACACAGACCGCTCCCCATAGTTCCCCCTCTCACACAGACCGCTCCCCATGGTTCCCCCTCTCTCACACAGACCGCTCCCCATATTTCCCCCTCTCTCTCACACAGACCGCTCCCCATGGTTCCCCTCTCTCACACAGACCGCTCCCCATGGTTCCCCCTCTCTCACACAGACCGCTCCCCATGGTTCCCCCTCTCTCACACAGACCGCTCCCCATGGTTCCCCCTCTCTCACACAGACCGCTCCCCATGGTTCCACCTCTCTCACACAGACCGCTCCCCATGGTTCCCCTCTCTCACACAGACCGCTCCCCATGGTTCCCCCTCTCTCACACAGACCGCTCCCCATGGTTCCCCTCTCTCACACAGACCGCTCCCCATGGTTCCCCCTCTCTCACACAGACCGCTCCCCATGGTTCCCCCTCTGTCACACAGACCGCTCCCCATGGTCCCCCCTCTCTCACACAGACCGCTCCCCATGGTTCCCCCTCTCTCACACAGACCTCTCCCCATGGTTCCCCCTCTTTCACACAGACCGCTCCCCATGGTTCCCCCTCTCTCACACAGACCGCTCCCCATGGTTCCCCCTCTCTCACACAGACCTCTCCCCATGGTTCCCCCTCTTTCACACAGACCGCTCCCCATGGTTCCCCCTCTCTCACACAGACTGCTCCCCATGGTTCCCCCTCTCTCACACAGACCGTTCCCCATGGTTCCCCCTCTCTCACACAGAGACCGCTCCCCATCGTTCACCCTCTCTCACACAGACCGCTCCCCATGGTTCCCCCTCTCTCACACAGACCGCTCCCATGGTTCCCCCATGATATTGAGGAGACTAAACTGGCTCTTGCAGGTTCTGCTGCTTGTGGCAATAAAGATGGCCTCCCTTTCATACACACTGGTGGCAGGAATCTGCATCAAGCTGTTTATACAGTGTTTCCTTGTAATAAGGTAATTTTGCCTACCTCTCTGCAGGAGGAAAACATTCCCCATTTTGCTTTGATAACGAGGATCTAAAAGCATGGCTATCAAGTAATCATCAGACTGCTTTATGTCAATGATACTCCTGTCAGTACGCAAGCAAGGATACAGCTCGCTAATTCTGGCCAGCGTGCCCAAGGACCCAGTTCTTTTTAGCTCTGCCCCCACTGAGATGATTGTGTGTGTGGCCAGTGCCATCATCATCATCCTCCTGCTGATACACCTCCGACTCCTCCTCCAGTGACAGTACCTCATCATCCTCCATGAGATTTACTTCTTGTGGGACTCCAACAGCTACAGGGCAGGCATCAAGATGCATTAGCTGTTCTTCTTCCACCATCGTCCCCTGTTAGGTGAGCATATGTTCTAGGATAAATTTAATTCTAAGTTTATCACATGCACTATACAGGGAGCATGCGTTATTTCCCCAGGTTCTACGTGGCCACTATTCTGTGGTACAGTCGATGACCATATTGTCCAGTTGAAGGTGGCAGAGAGACAGCCAGCAGGATGTTTGCTGCTTAATGCACTTTAGCAAGTGATCGGCTGTGCAGCCACAACACTGCATGGCAACACCTGACTTTACATATGTGATAGGAGGGAGGGGGAGGGGGAGCGACACTCTTCCCTGTGGTTGTTGGGTAAGAGATGTGAGAGTGGTGAGGCCATTGTCAGTAAAATATTTATATGATCAGTATAACCTGAGTGATCATATTGAATACACACATATATATATATATATATTCATATTTGTGATAATAGATATGTACTTTGTGCAGATTATCATTATTTCACTCTTGTATAATGCTTTGGCCTTTTAGCACACTACGCTTCAAGGCCATCTGTATTTTTGTTTGTCTGAATATTTGAGAGGAAAAGGGAGTATTTTATCCAATTTAGAAATGACAATACGAAGGTTGAGAAATATGTGGTGTGAGCAGATATATATCAAGTTCTCATGCGTCCCAGGAAATGTTTTTCTAGTCATTAATTGTCTACGCGTCCAAATTGAATCCAAGTTCGGAGAAATTGAACCTTTACTTATATTTTGTTGCCAATATGCTATCACGTGCAATTATGTAATATCCCATGTATTATTTCAAGTACTGTAAACGCCATAAAACAACCAGTTACTCCCATTATCAGAGGGGTATATTAATAAAGATATTTGGGGTGGTCCCCAGGTCTCCTCAGACACAACTATTGTGATTGTGTCTCTGTGTCGGCCGACTTAACTATGTCAATTACTTTGTACCTAAAAATTGAACTACTCTCACAGCTGGAGGCCCCAGCAAGATATCCAGCCTTGCTTGTTTGGGACGGAACCACAGGGTAGCGGGCACCCACGGGTCCAGGAACGCTTATCCTAAGAGAGACCACATCCAAGGAAGGTCAATGGCTCCAAAATGATCGAGCGGAAATGTGGGACAAGTTGTTAAAGTTGAAGCATCGAATGAAAGGAGGTGGCGTGTGTCAATTAAAGACGAATTTTTGAAATTTAATTCCCTGTCACCTATGCAGAGCAGGGGTTTTTCCATCGCCAAAAATGGGTTAATGTCACCCAATGGAACAGACTATTTTTAAAAATTTTAGTCCCTGTCACCTATGCAGAGCAGGGGTTTATTCACGGCAAAAAATGTAAAATGTCACCCAAGAAAGTAACAGACAAATTAGTGAAATGTATTTCCTTGTCCACTAGGTAGAGCAGGGGTATATCACAGCCAAAAATTGGTGAAAGTCACCCGACAATGTAACAGAAAAATTTCTGAAATTTATTAACCTGTCCACTAGGTAGAGCAGGGGTATATCACCAGGGCCGGCCTTTGGGGCGTGTGAGCTGTGCGGCCGCACAGGGCGCCATGGCAACAGGGGGTTGCCCGACACAGCTCGCAGTTGGGCCCTTACAGCAGGCCGGCCTGAGCCGCTGCAGCTGCCAAGTCAGGTTCCGGAGCGTGGAGGAGGTTCTTAGGGGCGCAGGTGCAGCGTCCAAGTGTTGGGCCTTCACAGAGAGCCGCGGAAGGATCCACTTAATGTGTCAGGGCGGCGGCCGGTGCTCTGCAGACAGGGAGGGAGCAGAAGACTTCAAATAGTGAGCACCTGTTCTTATTGTTTTTTTTATTTTTTTTACCAAATATCTTTCATTAAATGGGGGCCGGGTCTAATTAAGGGGGGCAGGGGACTGGATAAGGGTGACAGACACTGGGTATGATTAAGGGGGGCAGGGGACTGGGTAAAGGTGACAGGGTATGATTAAGGGGGGCAGGGGACTGGCTATGGGTGACACTGGGTATGATTAAGGGGGGCAGGGGACTGGCTATGGGTGACACTGGGTATGATTAAGGGGGCAGGAGACTGGCTATGGGTGACACTGGGTATGATTAAGGGGGCAGGAGACTGGCTATGGGTGACACTGGGTATGATTAAGGGGGGCAGGGGACTGGCTATGGGTGACACTGGGTATGATTAAGGGGGGCAGGGGACTGGCTATGGGTGACACTGGGTATGATTAAGGGGGGCAGGGGACTGGCTATGGGTGACACTGGGTATGATTAAGGGGGCAGGAGACTGGCTATGGGTGACACTGGGTATGATTAAGGGGGCAGGAGACTGGCTATGGGTGACACTGGGTATGATTAAGGGGGGCAGGGGACTGGCTATGGGTGACACTGGGTATGATTAAGGGGGGCAGGGGACTGGCTATGGGTGGCACTGGGTATGATTAAGGGGGGCAGGAGACTGGCTATGGGTGGCACTGGGTATGATTAAGGGGGGCAGGAGACTGGCTATGGGTGACACTGGGTATGATTAAGGGGGCAGGGGACTATACATATGTTACCAGTCAATCCAGTTATTTATTATTGTACTTGCACTTAAATTATCTGTAATTAAAAAAAAAAAATTGTTACAAAGATTGTTTTCCTCTTAGTGTATGTTTAGGTGAACCGGAGGGGGGCGCCACAAGATTAGCTCGCACAGGGCGCCTGAACACCTAAGGCCAGTCCAAAAATTGGTGAATGTCACCCGACAATGTAACAGAAAAATTAGTGAAATTTATTAACATGTCCACTAAGTAGAGCAGGGGTATATCACAGCCAAAAATTGGTGAATGTCACCTGTTCTGCTTTGCGTTATTGAACTGTTGTATAAGACTAGTCAGACAGCTTAACAATAGTGTTGAGCGAACATCTGTTTTAAGTTCGGCGTCTAAAGTTCAGCTTCCGGTTAGCGGAGAATCCCGATATGGATTCCGAATTCCGTTGTGGTCCGTGGTAGCGGAATCAAAAATCGGCCATTATTGATTCCGCTACCACGGACCCCAACGGAATTCGCAATCCATATCGGGATTCTTCGCTAACCGGAAGCCGAACTTTAGACGCCGAACTTAAAACAGATGTTCGCTCAACACTACTTAACAATAATTCGGGACCTACTAAAAGGAATGACAGAATGGAATGCCCATAGACTTTAACAGGAAAGTGGAATGAAAGTGGAATGCCCATAGAGAATAATGGAAATGTAATATTTGAATGAGAGACAAAACCATTTGACATATCTGATAATTATTTAGCAGGCTTACTCTCCAAACTCGGTGGGATTATTTAATGTTCACATTAAGTGGGATTATCACTGTTTTCTGCAGAATGACGAGGGTGAACGACACAAAGGAATGGGCTCATTTGCAGGTAAATCTGTGTTATGTAGGACATTAACCTTTACCGCTAGTGTTCCCTGGGTAGAGTAGCATATTGTAAAACGAAAATTACCTTGGATTATAACCAATTTCTATAGAATGCAAAGGTGATGGAATGCCCATAGACTATAATGGGAAGTAAAACGTGACTTGGTGCCTGAACCATTCAACATATCAAATAAATCTGTAGCAGGCTTACTCTCCAAGTTCAGTGGGATTATTTAAAATTGAGATTAAGTGGGATTAACATGTTAATATCCTACATAACACAGATTTACCTGCAAATGAGCTCAGAGTTTACTTCCCATTATAGTCTATGGGCATTCCATTGTGTCATTCCCCTTGTCATTCCATATAAACCAATGATAATCCCACTTAATCTTAATTTAAAATAATCCCACTGAACTTGGAGAGTAAGCCTGCTAAATAACTATCAGATATGTCAAATGGTTTTGTCTCTCATTCAAATATTACATTTCCATTATTCTCTATGGGCATTCCACTTTCCTGTTAAAGTCTATGGTCATTCCATTCTGTCATTCCTTTTAGTAGGTCCCCAATAATTCAGAAATCAAGAAACGTGAGACGTCAGATCTGTATGTATTCTCTTTTTTCTGAATAACTTTGTAAAACTACAACATAAGCATAAACAAAACATATGTGTCAGTACATTACACATAATACAGCAGCCTCACTCATCAGCGAGAGTACTCACAGACAATTCCATCCTAAGTCCAGGAATAGATCGAGCTCCTCTGCATGCAGCCTGCTAGATCCAGGAGGAGTCATGAAATGGAGGAAATACACTTCCAGGTTAAAGGTTACTGCCTCTTGCTCTGCGAAAAATACACTTCCTGCAAAGTTCTGTCAAGGTAGTAACTAACTTTGACCACTAGATGGCAGCAACGTCAAACATAACATTGCAGTATAATCTTTTCAGCACATTACATACATTTAGGCCTCAAGCACACGACCGCTGTGTGCATCCGCGTCCGTTCCGTAATTTTTCACAGTTTAGCAGAGGTCCCATTCATTTCTATGGAGCTGTGAAAAAAAACTGATAGTATAATACAACCTGTCCTATTCGTCTCAGTGGAAAACGGAGGACGGACCCATTCAAGTCAATGGGTCCGTCCAAAAAAACGGATGAACAACTGGTATGTCATCCGTGTCCGCGTCCGTGTCCGTTTTTTTCTACAAGACCTTGGTGCAATAAAATTACACTTTTCATTAACCTTCCGTATTTTTTCCCCTGTCAGACAAATAAAAAAGGAAAACACAAGGAAACACAACTGAAGCAAAATCGGACACGGACCACTGAAGCCAAATCACTGACACTGTCGTGTGCATGAGGCCTTAGTTTTCTCTAAAACTGTCTCACTGTTCAATAGGGAGACAGAGAGATCTATACAACTAGTGAAATAATGATACAAAGAGGGGAGTAATGTGAGAGTGGTGAGGTCATTGTCAGTATAATATTCATATTATCAGTAAAAACGGAGTGATTATATTAAATATATATATATTTGGGATAATAGATATGTACTTTGTGAGGATTATCATTATTTCACTCTTGTATAATGCTTCGGCCTTTTAGCACACTACGCTGAATATTTGTGAGGAAAAGGGAGCATTTTATCCTATTTACAAATGGCAATACGAAGGTTGAGAAATATGTGGTGTGAGCAGATATATATCAAGTTCTCATGCGTCCCAGGAAATGTTTTTCTAGTCATAAATTGTCTACGCGCCCAAATCAAATCCAAATTTTGAGAAATTGAACCTTTACTTCACTATCACGTGCAATTATGTAATATCCCATGATTTATTTTAAGTACTGTAAACAGGGCCGGTGCAAGGATTTTTGCCGCCCTAGGCAAGATAAAAATTGCCACCCCCTCCCCCCCCCCCTTATCAGATGATCTGCCCATATCATGTTCCACCCCTTTCTCAGCTTTTAAATTAAAAGAACTGCTATGTTTCCCTTAGGGTTAATCCAGCTTCTTGTAGCCGTCTCCCTGACAGCCGCTAGAGGGGCTTCCGCGATTCTCACTGTGAAAATTACAGTGGGAAGACGCGGAACATAATTTTGATTGCGTGCGCATGCGCAGCTGAGAGGAGGATCGGGGAGAAGAATTCCCAGTGCCGACTCTGGAGAAAAGCAAGTGGCTGAAGGGGTTTTAACCCCTTCAGCCCAGTGGGAGGGGGACACGAGGGTGCCCCACTCCTAACAACTATATAGTGCCAGGAAAATGAGTTTGTTTCCCTAGCACTATAGCGCTCTTTTACCACCAGTACTGCACAGTGTCTGTTCTCTGCAGGAACAGGCTATAGACACCAGTACCACCACTACATTAACTGCACTGGTTCTGGGACTATAGTGTCCTTTTAATGTGAGGTAAATTAGTTTCCAATGTAGCTTGAACCGCTAAAGGCAGAAGTTGCTTGTGGCAGCGGCACTGGCGCTGTGGAAGAATTGAACAAGAAACCAAAGAATTTGATCGAGCAGAGATGAGGTTTAAATAATGTAGCAGTAGTCAATTTCTTGAATAATTTTGGCAGTCCCAACTTGGTTGGGCCAGCTGGATCCATGGCCTGAGCAAACTGTTACAAAGCAGATATGGATCCACTGTGTGATTTGAACAGAACTGGCTTTGGCTACTCCTAAGGATGTTATCCAAGTGGCCCCACTGGTCTTCATCCCTAAACATCTATAAAGGAACCTAGACTCTTTTGCAGGAGAACCACTTGGAGCAGTCTCTGTTCAAGTGACTGCTGAGCCACAGGGGTCAAGAGAAACTGGTGTGGAGCACGATGATTGCTGATTACTGGGAGCGCATGGTGATGTAATCACGCTGGGAACGCAGGTCCTTCAGTATCAAGAGAGAAGGTTTTTTGTTTAACCCTTATATGACCATTTTGCACTAGTGTAACCATTTTTAACGGCTGTTAGACCGATGCACTTTTGTCTAATGGCTGTTACAAATGGTCTAATTGATTTCAATAGGCTCTGATGGCTATGGCCAAAATAGGACATATGAACAGCCCCATAGACTTCTATTGGTTCTTCGTCTTATGAATGTACAAAAATCACGACTAGAAGACTTGCTCCCTCCAAAAGATATTCCCACTCCTCCAAAGCCATCCTGATGGCCAAAAGTTCTCTATCACCAACAGTGTAGTTACGTTCTGCAGCAGAAAAGGCCTAGGAAAATAACACGTCACCATTCTGCCTGAAGGATCCTTTTGGAACAGAACTGCCCCAGCACCTATGGCATCTACTTCCAAAACGAACTGGAGCAGAAGAGATGGTCTGTTTCATGGTTAAGAAGGTGGATTCAGCCTCCAGAGTTAATTTTTTTGCATCTACTCTCTTACAGGTCAAGGCAGAGATGGTGCAGTCAAAGTAGAATGAGTAAAATGAGGAATGAACTGACGATAATAATTTGCAAAGCCTAGAAGCTGTTGGATCGCACGTAAACTGGATGGACGAGTCAAAGTCAATACAGCAGATAACTTCTTTGGGTCTATCTGTAGGCCTTGATCAGAAATTATGTAACTAAAAAGAGAATATATATAGATATTTAAAATAGATATAGAATGGATATTTTTCTTTTTAATGCATTTTTAAAACTTTGTATAAGCATAACATGGTGTTCATAGTCTTTGCAGATCCAGGACAGGTTGTAGGTACCACAAAGAAAATCACAGCTCCGGCTGGTGATAAATATTTATGAATAAAACCTCTGTCCAGGTTTTCATTAATATAGACTTCAGTAGGTTGAGTCTCCAGGGAAGACAATGGGTGTGCAAGGTCCCTAGGAGGTGTGGACCCAAGAATTAAATCTATGTTACAGTCATGAGGTTGATGGGGAAGCAGGGATTTGGCTTTCTTCTTGTCAAAACCTTCAGCAAAACCTAATATGCTTCTGGCAGACCATGAAGGTTTTGTGGTACAGTTTGAGGTTGAGAAAACTGTACAGGGGTCAAGCACTTGTAAAAGCAGGATGAACCCCAGTGCAGAATTTCACTGGAACTCAATCCAGGATGACTATGCTTACGGAGCCAGGGCAGCCCTAGCTGGAGGATTTTGGCAGAACAAGCAAAAAGATCTTCTAGGAGTGCAACACTCCTACTTGCATATTCAAAGGCATGGTCACAAACTGAATGGTCTCAGGAAGAACCCTCCTATCCATAGACGTCACCACCAAGGGTCATTCCAATCGCTACACAGGGATCTGATATTGATCCAGTACGAGCTGCTGCAGGAAACATCCCACGGAACCAGAGTCCAAGAAGGCTGACGTGATAAACTGGTTAGCAGTAAATGATAAGTTCACTGGTAATGTCAATCTTAGAGAGGACTGTTCTTCACCCATGGTCATCTCTCCAACTGACATAGGTCCAGGAGTCTGGACTTATGAGGACAACATGATCTTTGCCTCCACAGTGCATACAAAGACCATTAGCACGTCTATTTGAGTATATACCTCTTCTCACAGTCTGACTCTATCTCATCTTTAATTTGTCCAGAAATACCATCTCAGAAGGCCTCAACCAACACTTTTTCATTCCAGGCCATCTCTGAGGCCAAGGTTCGGAACTGTCTAATGTACTGGTTGACTGTGAGAGCCTTGGTGAAGGCTAAGTAGTGCAGAGGCCACAAAAGAATAATGTCTCAGTTCCTTAAACACCTTCCGAAATGAGCTAAATGAGAGTTTCAAATTTCTTGTGATTGATCCACTTCTCTCCTATATAGGATCTGCCCAGGCTAGGGTGTCTTCAGTCAATCGGATCAGATAAGAATTGATCAGACAATAATTCCAAATGGATGATTTAATAAGCCATAGCATAACTTTAGGTCTCCATCATAATGTGGAGGAGGAGATAGTCTGGGACCATAACATCTAGTAGATGTAGCTTGCGGAGTAGGAGCAGTGCTAATTGGATTGCAGCTGGGAGGGCCCACTGCTAGGATTAGCCTAAGTTTTTCAGACCACCTACTACAGTTTCAGTGCCCGCTCTTACAGATGCAAAATTGCAACAACAAAAAAATCTTTATAATTTTTGGGATTCATCCTGTGTTGTCATGTATGAAGACAAACTGCAGGTCCTTAGCATCTCTATGGACTTTTCCTTCTATGGACATATCTGGCTGGTCAGTTTTCTACTATATTTGATGTTTCACACAATTAGGCCTCATGCACACGACCGTTGTTTTATTCCGTATCCGTTGTGCCGTTTTTTAGCGATTTTCTGTGGACCCATTGATTTTCAATGGGTCCGTTGAAAACTCGGCTAATGCACCGTTTGCCATCCGCGTCCGTGATCCGTGGTTCCAGTCCATCAAAAAAATATAACCTGTCCTATTATTTTCGCGGAAAATGGTTCGCGGACCTATTCAAGTCAATGGGACAGCTAAAAAACGCGGAGGCACACAAGATTGTCATCCGTGTTCGTTTTTTTTCCTATCATTTCCATGGCAAACCTGTCTTAGACTTTTTTTTACTTTCCTTTATGTCTGGTGGTCCTCCAAGAATAAAGGAAGACACACGGAAACAAAAACGGAAACGGATCACGGAACAACGGAACCCCGTTTTGCGGACCGATAAAAACAACTGTCGTGTGCATGAGGCCTTACTACTACAATTTTATCACAGTTATATGGCCATTTATTTTTTATATTTTCTTTAACCCCTTCACACAATCTCACGTACATGTACATGAGGGAATGCGGCTCTTTGCCGCATCCTCACGTGCATGTACTTAATGGGATTGGGCGGGTGCAGGAGCTGCACCCACCCGATCTGCAACACAGGCCCGGCTGTGTTACTAATTATCGCGCATGTTCCCGCAACGCACCCGCACCTTTTCCCGCAACGCCCGTGTGAAAGGGGCCTTACTGTGTAAGATGCTGACAGTTCAATTCAGTACAATACATTATGTTGCCTAGGAGACCCAGCAAAGGTGAAGTCCCACAGTGGGACAAATATAAAAAGTAAAAAAAGTGAAAAAGGGTTTTTTAATTAAAAAAAAATGAAAGTTTCAAGTGAAAAAAAGCTCCCTCACCATAAAATAGTGTTAAAAATTTTTTTTTGATAAAATAAAATGCAGACATATTAGGTATTGCCACATCCGTAACGAAGTTCTCTATAAATATGTCACATAATCTGAGGGGAACGGCGTAAATTCCACCTAAGGGGAACGCTGTAGAAAATAAAAATAAAAACTGAGCAAACAATGCAATTTTTTGTCACCTTACATCCCAAAAAGTGTAATTCCAAGCGATCAAAAAGACATATGTAACCTAAAATGGTATCAATCAAACCGTCATCTCTTCCTGCAAAAAATAAGACCCTATCTAAGACAATTGCCCAAAAGATTAATAAAATATGGCTTTTAGAAAATGGAGACACAAAAACATGATATTTTTTTCCTTCAAAAATGCTTTTTTAGTGTAAAACTGAAATAAATGTAAAAAAAAAGTATACATATTAGGTATCCCCACGTCCGTAACCACCAGCTCTACAAAAATATCACATTGCCTAACCCCTCAGTTGAACGCCGTATAAAAGAATAAAAACGGTGCCAAAAGTGCCATTTTTTTTGTCACCTTCATCACAGAAAGTGTAATACCAAGCGATCAAAAAGTCATACATAGAGTTGAGCGGACACCTGGATGTTCGGGTTCGACGGGTTCGGCCGAACTTGAGAAAAAAGTTCGAGTTCGGGACCCGAACTTGACCCCGAACCCCATTGAAGTCAATGGGGATCCGAACTTTTGAGCACTAAAATGGCTGTAAAAATGGCATGGAAATGGCTAGAGGGCTGCAAATGTAGTCAAAATGTGGTTAAGATCATGACAAGTGCTCTGCAAACAAATGTGGATAGAGAAATGACTTTAAATAACATAAAATAGGTAAAACATTTAAAAATTAGGGTACACCCCAAAACATTGGGAAATATAACCTGTGATAACCCTCTCTGGGATCCATGCCTGGTTCATTTTAATGAACGTGAGCTTGTCCACATTGGCTGTGGACAGGCGGCTGCGCTTGTCTGTGATGACGCCCCCTGCCATGCTAAACACACGTTCGGACAATACACTGGCTGCAGGGCAGGCCAGCACCTCCAAGGTGTAAAGGGCAAGCTCAGGCCCTGTGCCCAATTTGGAGACCCAGAAGTTGAAGGGGGCAGACCCGTCATTCAGTACGTGTAGGCATGTGCACACATACTGCTCCACCATGTTGGTGAAATGCTGCCTCTTGCTAAGACGTTCCATATCAGCTGGTGGTGCTGGTTGTTGTGGCGTGCTGACAAAGCTTTTCCACATTTCGGCCATGCTAACCCTGCCTTCTGAGGTGCTGGCGATGCCCCAGCTGCGTTGGCGACCTCTTCCTCGTCCTCTGCCTTGTGCTTCCACTGTGCCCCTGCTGTCAGGTGGGAATGCCACCAGCAGCGCGTCTACCAGCGTGCGCTTGTACTCGCGCATCTTACAATCACGCACCAGTGACGGAATTAAGGATGGTACGTTGTCCTTGTAACGTGGATCCAGCAGCGTGGCCACCCAGTAATCAGCACAAGTTAGAATGTGGGCAACTCGGCGTTTGTTGCGGAGACACTGCAGCATGTAATCGCTCATGTGTGCCAGGCTGCCCAGAGGCAATGAAAAGCTGTCCTCTGTGGGAGGTGTATTGTCTGTGTCCTCTGTATCCCCCCAGCCACGCACCAGTGATGGCCATGAGCTGGTCTGGGTGCCACCCTGCTGTGAACATGGTTCCTCCTCCTCCATCTCCTCCTCCACCTCGTCATCCTCCAGAACTGTGCCCTGGCTGGACAACTGTGTACCTTGGGTTTGTGGATGCAGGAACCCACCCTTGGAGCCACTTGGGAATGACTGGCCGGAAACCCTAAGAAATGATCCCTCTTCCTCCTCTTGTGCCACATCCTCTTCCATCATCGCCAGGAGCGTTTTTTCAAGGAGGCATAGTCACATATGAGGTGGTGAGCGGGAAGGCCGAAGTTATGCTGCAGCGCTGACAGGCGATCAGCAGCAGGGTGAGAACGCCAAAAGCGTGCACAGACGGCCCGCACTTTATGCAGCAGCTCTGATATATCGGGGTAATTTTTAAGGATCTCTACACCACCAAATTCAGAACATGCACCAGGCAGGGGATGTGCGTCAAACCGGCTAGTCCCAGAGCTGCTACGAGATTTCGCCCATTATCGCACACCACCAGGCCGGGCATAAGGCTCACTGGCACCAACCACTCATCGGTCTGTTGTTCAAGGCCCGTCCACAGCTCCTGCACGGTGTGGGGTTAGTCCCCCAAACAGATACGTTTTAAAACTGCCTGCTGTCGTTTACCCCTGGCTGTGCTGAAGTTGGTCGTGAAGGTGTTACGCTGACCCGATGAGGAACTGGTAGAGGATGAGGAAGCAGAGTAGGAGGAGGAAGCAACAAGAGGAAAACTGAAGCGCCCTGCAATCCTCGGTGGTGGAAGGACATGTGCCAAACTGCTATCTGCCTCAGGCCCAGCCACCACTGCATTTACCCAGTGTGCTGTTATGGAGATATAACGGCCCTGACCGTGCTTACTGGTCCACGTATCCGTAGTCAGGTGCACCTTGCCACAGATGGCGTTGCGCAGTGCACACCTGATTTTGCCCCCTACTTGGTTGTGAAGGGAAGGGATGGCTCGCCTTGAAAAGTAGTAGCGGCTGGGCACGACATACTGTGGGACAGCCACCGCCATAAGGCCTTTAAAACTATCCGTCTCCACCAGACGGAATGACAGCATTTCAAAGGCCAGTAATTTAGAAATGCTGGCATTCAGGGCTAGGGATCGCGGGTGGGTAGGGGGTACTTCCTCTTCCTTTCCAGCATTTGGGAGATGGAGAGCTGAACGCTTCCGTGAGACATTGTGGAGATGCTTGGTGACCCAGGTGTTGGTGTTGCTGGCAGATCCTCTGTTTGCGGGGTGGCAGGTGGCACTGTCACTCCAGAGGTGGATGAGGCCAAGACTGCAGCAGAAGAGGAAGCAGGAGGAGCCAGAGACCTTTCTTGGTTTTTGAGGTGTCTACTCCACTGCAGCTCGTGTTTTGCACTTAGATGCCTGGTCATGCAGGTTGTGCTCAGGTTGAGAACGTTTATGCCTCGCTTCAGGCTCTGATTGCAGAACACTCGTGTCTTGTCGTCAGCACATTGTCTGAAGAACTGCCATGCCAGGGAACTTCTTGGAGCTGTCTTTGGTGTGCTTTGTCCCTTGGTGCGTTGTGCAGTAGCAGGCGTACTGTCTAGAGGACGGCTGCTCCGCTTTTGCACCCTGCTCCCTCTTCTGCTGTGCTGGTGGTTCTGTGCGACCACCGCCTCTTCCTCCGAACTACATAGGTCACTCGCATGACCTTGATTCCATGTGGGGTCGAGGACCTCATCGTCCTCCACATCATCTTCCACCCAGTCTTCACCCCTGCCTTCCTTGTCGGTCTGCACACTTTCGAAAGCCCCAACAGTTGGCATCTGTGTTTCGTCATCATCCGAGACGTGCTGCGATGGTCCTCCCATGTACTCATCTTGAAAGATAAGTGGTTGGGCATCGGTGCACTTAATCTCTTCCACTTCTGGGGCAGGGCTAGGTGGATGGCCCTGGGAAACCCTGCTAACAGAGTCATCAAAAAGCAGAAGAGACTGCTGCATGACTTGGGGCTCAGACTGCTTGGCTGATTTGTAAGGGGGTGAGGTGAAAGACTGATGGACATCGGCTGCAGGTGCCAACTGTGGTCTTTCAGCAGGACACCGCTGCAGGTTCTGTCGCCTACTCGCATCTGAGGAAGGGGTTTCACTTGTGCGTGTAGCTGGCACAGATCGACCACGTCCTCTCCCTGCAACAGGAGCTCCACCAGCAGCACCACGACCTGGGCCACGTCCCTTAGTTGATGCTCTTCTCATATTTCTCGAATTTAGGATCTTGCCCTAAATTGGTGTTTAATTAATAGTAGAATAGAACGACAGTATGTAAAGGGTGTATGTCACACGGCCTGAACCAGAAAAGGCCTCAATTAAAGATTTATTTGCCCAAAATGGCTGTATTTCAAATGCCTGAATCAAAACCCTGTATGTAAAGGGTGTATCTCACACGGCCTGAACCAGTGTAGGCCTGAATTAAAGATTTCTTTGCCAAAAATGGCTGTATTTCAAATGCCTGAATCAAACCCCTGTATGTAAAGGGTGTATCTCACACGGCCTGAACCAGTGTAGGCCTGAATTAAATATTGGTGCACCAAATGGCGGTATTTCAAATCTCTGAATCTAACCCAAATGAATTAAGGGTGTATCTCACAATGACATCTGCATCAAAGGCTGCCAACGATTATTTTTTTTGCACAAATGAGTGTTTATTTAACAACTGAATTTGACAGCAGTATATAAGCCTGTAATTTCACACGTGCTGATGCTGCAAGGCCTGAAAATAGTGTTTTTTGGAAAAAAAAGTGTGTTTTTAAAACCCCAGAAAATGATGGCTGTATTTCTAGCTTAAATTGCACACTGACTAATCCAGATGTTGTATATTGCCAAAAAAGTGTATTTTTGGTAACAGAATATGAAAGCTGTATATATTAAACTTGAATGTAACACTTGCAGATCAAGAAAATACTGTTTTTGGCAAAAAAGTGTGTTTTTAAAACCCCAGAAAATGATGGCTGTATTTCTAGCTTAAATTGCACACTGACTAATCCAGATGTTGTATATTGCCAAAAAAATTTTGATTTTTCAATGTCCCAAAAGCTCAGATGCAGTGCTGGTGCACTAAGTTATATTTTTTTTGGTCAATAGGCTCAGGGCAGGATTAAAAAATTGTGCCCTGCACCCACAAAACACAATGTATGTAGATCACTGAGTTAGATTCTGATTTTGAGCAAAGAGTCTCTCCTATTCTCTCCCTGAAATCACCAGCAGCATCCTCTCCCTACACTAAGCACAGCAGAGTGACGTGCAGCGCTACGTGACTCCAGCTTATCTAGAGGCTGGGTCACATGCTACACTGGCCAATCACAGCAGTGTGATGGCTTCTAAGATCAGACAGTTAACCGCTTGTTGATTGGCTGCTCTGCAGCCTTTCAAAAAGTGCCAAGAAAGCGCCGAACACCTAACCCGAACTTTTACTGAAATGTTCGGGTTCGGGGTACAAAAATCCTAAAGTTCGGGTTCGCTCAACCCTAGTTATACACACCCCAAAATGGTACCAATCAAACCGTCATCTCTTCCCGCAACAAATGAGACCCTACTTAAGACAATCGCCCAAAAAAATAAATAAAAATATGGCTTTCAGAAAATGATTTTGGCTTTCATAATGAAAATAATATGGCTTTCATAAAACATGATTTTTTTTCCTTCAAAAATGCTTTTATAGTGTAGAACTGAAATACATTTAAAAAAAAGTATACATATTAGGTATCGCCACGTCCTTTACAACCAGATCTTTAAAAAGATGACATGGCCGGCCTAGCCCCTCAGGTGAACACCATAAAAATTTTTAAATTGTACCAAAAATTCTATTTTTTGTTACCATACATCACAAAAAGTATAATTCCAAGTAATCAAAAAGACATATGTACCCCAATATTGTACCAATCAAACCGTAATCTTTTCCTGCAAAAAATGAGCCCCTACATAGGACAATCACCCAAACGATAAAAAAATATAGCTTTCAGAAAATGGAGACACTAAAACATGGTTCATTTTTTTTTCAAAAATGCTATTATAGTGTAAAACTGAAATACGTAAAAAGAGTATACATATTAGGTATCGCCGTGTCCGTAAAAACCTGCTCTATAAAAATTTCACATGAACTGCACCCTCAGTTGAATGCTGTTAAAAAATGAATAAAAACTGTGCCAAAGTAGAAATTTTTTGGTAACTTTGCCCCCCAAAAGTGTTATATTGAATTATCAGAAAATCATACTGTATGTACCCAAAAATGGTACCAATTAAAATGTCAGCTCTTCCTGCAAAAAAGATCCCCTGCACAAGACGATCAGCAGAAAAATAAAAGAAATGTAGCTTTCAGAAAATGAAGACACAAAAACATAATTTTTGATTTAAAAAATGCTTTATTATGGAAAACTGAAACAACAAAAAAATACACATATTTGGTATTGTCGCGTCTGTATCAACCTGCTCTATAAAATCAACACACAATCTACCCTGTCAGGAGAACTCCGTAAAAGAACAAAAAATAAAAACTGTGCCGCAACAGACATTTTTTGGTTATCTTGACTCACAAAAGCGTAATATCGAGCAATGAAAAATCATATGTACCCCAAAATAGTACCAATAAAACTGTCACCTCATCCCATAGTTTACAAGATGGAGTCACTTTTTGGGAGTTTCTACTTTGGGGGTGCATAAGGGGTAGTGATGGACAAACCTCGGCCGGAACGATTCGCGAAAAAAAAGTTTGCAAACCGCAAGTTCGGGGCGGGCCCCAGTCACTTTAATGGCAGGCGAACCTGAAAAACCTTCAGGTCATATTTGCAGCCACCAAATACTTACTAGAAGTGCACAAATAGTGCACTAGATCAATGACAAAAATTCCCACAAAAAATATGTATTTTAATCCAAGGGCCATTTTTATGCATCTTAAAGGGAAATTCTCAAAAATGTGCCCTGCTGGAGCCTAGAAAAAATTAGGCATTCACCTGACATAAAAGAAATTGTGATTATGTGGCTCGAGGTACATTATTCGGTCAATGGATAAAAATTTTACTGTAGCCCACTGGAGCACAGGCCCCAAACATTAGGCTTTCACCGTACAGAAAAGATTAAGTGATTATGTGGCTGGAGGTATAGTAGACGGTCATTGGACATCAATTTTACTGCAGGCCAGTACAAATACATGTCAAATACATATGTTTAAAAGAACAAAAATATTAATTAGATTGAAAACATGGCTAACGAAATCCCACCTCTTGAATAAACCCCAAATGATAATAGGTGATATTCGATAACACGTGGCCGTCACAGGTGTTAAATTCCTCTGAGGCCCCAACAGTTTGACATTCACCGTACAGAAAAGATCAATTGATTATGTGGCTGGAGGTACATTGGATATCAATTTTACTGCAGGCCAGTGGAGTACAGGCCCCAAACATTAGGCATTCACCAGACAGAAAAGGCCTTGTACTATGGTACTATAGGCCGAAAATGCACGAATCATTGGTAAATCCATCCGGGCGACCGATAGTGGCAGGTATCTGGTCTCTTACCAAACCTATATCCCAGTATTTAGACTGGTCACTCCGCCCTTTATTGTCAGGGGTTCCTTCTTTTTTAGAAGATACCAATGATTTCTTGGAAGCACTTAGAGAGACCACATGGCAAAAAGGGTATTTTTTAGCAACAATTGACGTTGAGAGTTTATATACTAAAATCCCTCAAGATTTAGGTGTAACAGTTGTTGGAGATTTACTAAGGAAGATAGGGAGAGACAAACTATATACTGAGTTTGTCACTGAGGCACTGTCCTTTGTGCTAAAAAATAACACGTTCATGTTAAATAAACAATGGGACAGTCAAACATCTGGAACTGCAATGGGGACACCAGTTTCCTGCACTTTTGCAAACCTATTTTTAGCTCAATTCGAGGAGAGATATATTTTCACCGTCAATAACCCCTATGTACAATACATCAAAAGCTTTTTTAGATACATCAACGATGTATTCATTATTTGGGGAGGGGATCGAGATCAATTTAGTTCTTTTGTCCAGTATCTAAATGATAACAACATGAACATGAGCTTTACCAGTAAAATAGAAGAACAAGCCATTGAATTCCTAGACGTTCAAGTTAGGATTATCAATGAGGAAATCGACACCACTATATATAGAAAATTTCTCCTACACTAGGATAGTTTTCACCCGCCACATGTAGCAGCAGCTGTCCCGTATGGTCAATTTGTCAGACTAGCAAGAATCATCAAAAATGATGTAGAATTTCAGAATCAGAGCAAATATCTTAAAAATAGATTTATACAATGCGGATACCCGCCTCCTTTACTTGAGCAAGCTTATGATAAAGTATATACACGCAGGCAAAATAAAGACATATGGAAAAAGAAAAAAACGCACCATAGCGAAATATCGCAAGACACCAGAGCAGTGTTCACATTTGAATATTCTCCCATGGCCCAAACCATTAAAAATTCCATTTTAAATCATTGGCATATACTGCAGCGAGATGAACAGTTAATAGATAAAGTGATTAATAAACCAACTGTTAGCTTCAAAAACTATAGGAGATATAGCCACTAGCAGTAATCTTCCAGACACAAGTTATACATGGTTGGATAAATGGAGCCCTATGGGAAATTTCAGGTGTGGACACTGCGCTATGTGTAACGTAATGCGAACTGGGAAGCAAGTCCAGATAGGGCATATAACACACACTATTAAGCAGTTTATCAACTGCAAGTCAGCTTACGTAGTATATGCGATTTTCTGCCCATGCAAAAGATTTCATATCGGTAAAACCCATAGACCTTTATATGTGCGATTTAGAGAGCACAAAAGATTGATTGTTACAGGCATTGGTGCTACACGCCTTATAGAACATGTTAAAGAGGAACATCAAGGTAATAAGGAAGTGTTGAAATGTGCAGGGATTGAGAGAGTTAATCTACCAATTAGAGGTGGAGACAGAAAGCGTATTCTATTACAACGAGAAGCACAATGGATTATAAAAAGTAATGCCATGGGTGGCTTAGGCCTCAATGATAAAAATGATCTAGCTGTCTTTATATGATTTTATATGTATAAAAAGGTGATCCGAATATTTGATTGATTGATGCACCTGTCCAGCAGTGACGTGCAAGGAGGAGACCGGTATTTCAGGCGCTCCCCTTTCACGTTACAGTAGGCTCGACAAAGCGCTGTTGGAGCGCGAAACGGCTGTTGCCTTTCTTTCTGCTTTGTGACCCGCACCCGCTATGTTCTAGACCGAATAAAGCCACGATTATATGAAGATTCGGTGAGTGCCGCCTTGTTTTCTCTTTTTTCTTCTACTGTTGATGAAAAGGCCTTTTATGCCGCTGTATTTACATAGGACAGGGACCATTCTATGTTCTGGGTGGTGGCAGATATGTGTGGGCTAGCATGAGGAAATTCAATTAAATGTGGTCGTCACAGGTGCTGAAGAATTCCTTAGAGATCCATGCCTCATTCATTTTTAGAAATGTGAGGCAGTCCACACTGTCATGAGCTAGGCGCTTATCGGTCATGATCCCCCCCCTGCTGCACTTAACGCCCTTTCAGACAGGACACTCGATGAGAAGCAAGCCAAGAATTCCATGGTTAATTGTGCCAGCTCTTGCCACAAGTCAAGCATGCACACCGAGTAGTCCAGGGGTTCCTCGCTTCTCAGAGCATCAACATCGGCCGATGTAGTCGGACAACACGTCTTCAAACCGCCCTCTTCTTGCATGTGCGGTAGGATTGGTACTGGCAACTGTTTCTCTGTGGGTGGAAATTCTTCTGCCAGCGCCCGCAACAGCAAAATGCAGCATCTCTCGCAGCAAGGCCTGGAAATGCTGCATTCTGACAGCCCTCTCTGATGCTGGTAACATGTCAGCCATTTTGTGTTTGTACCGGGGGTCTAAGTATGTTGCCACCCAGTACTGGTTCTTGCCCTTCATGCATTTTATACGGGGGTCCCTCTTCAAACAGTGGAACATCAAGGCCCCCATTTGCACTAATTTGGAAGCGGTGGAGCTCCCTGGCTCCTGCTCGTTGCCCAGGACAATGTCGTCTTCGGTCTCCTCCAAGGCCTGCAATATTGCATGCCTCAATCAATATTTGGTGGAAGCCGGTATATCAATCCCCTCAATCAGTATTTTGTGGAAACAGGTATATAGAACCCATTAATGAGTATTTGCTGGAAGCTAGTATATCAAACCCCTTAATCAATATTTAGTGGAAGCCGGTGTATCACAGGCCTCAATCAATATTTTGTGGAAGTGTCACGACTGTGACTGATCCAGACTGGTCTGGGAGGAGAAGGTCGCAGCGACTTGCTACTCACGATAGCTTGTGAGTTTGCTCTGTGGTTCAGGGTATGTCATCCGGGTTTTGCCTTGTGAACCTTTTTGTCTTGACTGGGAGTTTGTAGGCATCCTTCTCAGGTGAGTCCTGTCTGCCACTCCCAGCTACTATATTAGTTTCAGTTTCACTTGCAGTCATTGCCAGATATAGTCCTTACTTCCAGTTCTATTCTGACCTTTGAAGGAGATCGTTTGACGGTGTTGCTGTGGAGCTCTTGTCCGGCGTGGACTGTCTTGTTTGGGATCGCCTTCTCTGCTCATGACTGGATAAGTCTATCTCTGCTGTTGATTGTTTGTTTGTTGCTGTCTTCCCCTGTTGTTCTCCTAGACACGAGTGATGGTGACTAGTGCTCCCATCGGCCTTTCCCCAGTCTAGTCTTGTTAGGGTAACTGAGGGTTTAGGCATACTGCTCGCCGCACGGGTTCACACCCCGTCTAGGGTATCAGGGCAGACAGGGGCCAGCTTAGGGTTAGTCAGGGGTGGCCATTCTATTTCTCATCCGTAGATAAGGGTCCCCCTTCCCCTCCGTCTGGTGCGACACGACTGCTGCTGGGATAGCGGTTGTGACAGTATATCTGGCCTTTTAAAAAAAAAAAAGAGTGACATTTTTTTTTTTTTTTTGCTTGCTGTTCTGCTTTGTATTTTTTCTGTTCCACTATGGATCCGGTTACGTTTTTGGCAAAACAATTACAGGGGTTATCCCTTGAAGTGGCAGGATTAAAAGCAACAGTGCTGCAGCAGCAGCAATCCTTGGGTTCCACCGTTGCTACGGGAAACCAAGGTACTCCTGAGCCAAAAGTGGCTTTACCTGATAGGTTCTCAGGAGGGAGAGACCAATTTGTAACCTTCAGAGAAGCTTGCAAATTGTTCTTCAGGTTACGCCCTAGATCCTCCGGCGGTGAGGAACAACGGGTGGGCATTGTAATTTCTCTCCTGCAAGGAGATCCGCAGGCTTGGGCTTTCTCCCTACCATCAGACTCTCCGGCCTTACGATCAGTGGAGGAGTTTTTTGAAGCCCTGGGTCTCGTATATGATGACCCGGACAGGGTCTCACTGTCTGAGTCTAAGCTACGTAGACTTCGGCAAGAGAACCGGTCTGCTGAACTATATTGTTCCGAATTCCGTAGGTGGGCTACTGATACATTATGGAACGACTCGGCCCTTAGGAGTCAGTTCTGCCAGGGGTTGTCTGGAAAATTAAAAGATGTAGCTGGCGGTATACGAGGTCCCTGGGTCTCTTGAGGCTGCTATGTCTCTGTCCATAAGAATCGACAGACGACTCAGGGAGAGACTATTAAATTTTACGGAGGCCTCTATAGGGCAGGGATCGGTTTGTTATGATCCAGTCGAACCAATGCAAACAGGGGGCGCCACTAGACTGGTGAATCCCCCTAAGTTCCGCCGTAGGTCAGAGGTTTGTTTTCATTGTGGGGGGAGGGGTCATTTTGTAAAGGTTTGTCCCTCAGAACCCAAGAGGCCACAAACAAAGGAGCCGCCGGAAAACTAGAGTCCCCAGATTGTGCGGAGGATAACAGTCTGGGCGTATTCGTTTCCTCCATACGCATGTCTCAGTTTTTGTTGTCCGCTACCGTTGAGGCGGGCAATAAGACTCAGATCTGTTCCGTCTTTTTGGACAGTGGGGCGGGGGTCAACTTGGTGGATTCACGGTTTTCTCAGGTTCTGGGTTTTACTCTGGAACCGGTACGCAGAACTATTCCTGTTTTTGCCATCGACTCCTCCCCTCTTACTCAGAGAGAGTTAACTCAGATCATCCATAATATCCATCTGCAGGTAGGGGACCTCCATAAAGAGCATATCTCTTGTTATGTCCTGGACGGTCTTCCGGCTCCTATGGTATTGGGGCTTCCCTGGCTGGTGACTCACAATCCAGTGGTGGATTGGCAGGCCGGGGAGATTGTGGAGTGGAGTGAACATTGTAAGGACAACTGCTTGAGTAGTAGGTGCTCTACACTCTCTGTAACATCTTTACCTGCCTTTCTGTCAGATTTTATGGATGTTTTCTCTGAGAAGGGTTGTCGGGGGTTACCACCTCATCGTCCATATGATTGCCCGATTAATCTATTACCTGGGGCAAAACTACCTAAAACCCGGTTATACAATCTTTCCGGCCCGGAGAGGAAGGCTATGCAAGATTATATTTCGGAGAGTTTGGCTAAAGGACACATCAGACCCTCTTCTTCACCCGTGGCTGCAGGGTTCTTTTTCGTTAAAAAGAAAGATGGGGGCCTGCGTCCTTGCCTGGATTTCTGGGAATTAAACCGGATAACTATCCGAGATCCCTATACGACTGTGACTGATCCAGACAGGTCTGGGAGGAGAAGGTCGCAGCGACTTGCTACTCGCGATAGCTTGTGAGTTTGCTCCGTGGTTCAGGGTATGTCATCCGGGTTTTGCCTTGTGAACCTTTTTGTCCTGACTGGGAGTTTGTAGGCATCCTTCTCAGGTGAGTCCTGTCTGCCACTCCCAGCTACTATATTAGTTTCAGTTTCACTTGCAGTCATTGCCAGATATAGTCCTTACTTCCAGTTCTATTCTGACCTTTGAAGGAGATCGTTTGACGGTGTTGCTGTGGAGCTCTTGTCCGGTGTGGACTGTCTTGTTTGGGATCGCCTTCTCTGCTCATGACTGGATAAGTCTATCTCTGCTGTTGATTGTTTGTTTGTTGCTGTCTTCCCCTGTTGTTCTCCTAGACACGAGTGATGGTGACTAGTGCTCCCATCGGCCATTCCCCAGTCTAGTCTTGTTAGGGTGACTGAGGGTTTAGGCATCCTGCTCGCCGCACGGGTTCACACCCCGTCTAGGGTGTCAGGGCAGACAGGGGCCAGCTTAGGGTTAGTCAGGGGTGGCCATTCTATTTCCCATCCGTTGATAAGGGTCCCCCTTCCCCTCCGTCTGGTGCGACACGACTGCTGCTGGGATAGCGGTCGTGACAGGAAGCTGGTGCATCACACCCCTCAATCAATATTTTGTGAAAGAGGGTGTATCCCACCCCTCAATCAGTATTTTGTGGAAGCAGGTATATCAAACCACTTAATGAGTATTTTGTGGAAGCAGGTATATCACAACCCTTAATCAGTTTTTTTTTTGGCAACAGGTATTTCACACCAGTTGCAATTAGTCATTCTAATAGCGTTTGCCCCTCTATCTAGCTGCGGTATCTCAGCATAACCGTACACAACTGCTGCACAATACAAATGAACTATAATATACTTTCTATGTTAGAAAGTATATTATAAGTATATCACACCTCTCAGTATGTCACATCTATCAATAGCACACCTATACCAGTCCTTAAAAGGACTTTTCTGGTCCTATTAGTTAGCGTTTGGTGTCTCTAACAGTCTGTCCCTGCTCCACAAAGCAACCTCTCCCTACACTGGCAAAAAGCAGAATGTAAAATGGCTGCCAGATTGGATTTAATTACAGGGTGTGTCCATGTGCTGAAACGTCTTAATTGGCTGTCCTGTCCCACCTGATGGATAAGTCATGGGTCAAAGTTCGGCGCTATGCAAAAAAATATGGAGCGTGCAAATATCGCCATATGTTTGCATGTTCTGCGAATCGCGAACGAGCAAAGTTCGCCGCAAAACGACCACCGGGCGAACTGCAAGTCCATCTCTAATAAGGGGGTCTTCAAGTGTGACATGGCAACTTAAAATTATCCCAGTGAAATCTGCCCTCCAAAACCCATATGGTCCTCCTTTCCCTCTACGCCCTGCCAAGTGCCCGTACAGAAGTTTACGACCACATATGGGGTGTTTCTGTAAACTGCAGAATCAGGGTAAATATTAAAGGGCTTCTGTCACCCCACTAAAGTCATTATTATTTTTTGGGCTAGTTAAATTCCTTATACTGCGATATATGAATATACACTGCTCAAAAAAATAAAGCGAACACTTAAACAACACAATGTAACTCCAAGTCAATCACACTTCTGTGAAATCAAACTGTCCACTTAGGAAGCAACACTGAGTGACAATCAATTTCACATGCTGTTGTGCAAATGGGAGAGACAACAGGTGGAAATTATAGGCAATTAGCAAGACACCCCCAATAAAGGAGTGGTTCTGCAGGTGGTAACCACAGACCACTTCTCAGTTCCTATGCTTCCTGGCTGATGTTTTGGTCACTTTTGAATGCTGGCGGTGCTTTCACTCTAGTGGTAGCATGAGACGGAGTCTACAACCCACACAAGTGGCTCAGGAAGTGCAGCTTATCCAGGATGGCACATCAATGCGAGCTGTGGCAAGAAGGTTTGCTGTGTCTGTCAGCGTAGTGTCCAGAGCATGGAGGCGCTACCAGGAGACAGGCCAGTACATCAGGAGACATGGAGGAGGCCGTAGGAGGGCAACAACCCAGCAGCAGGACCGCTACCTCCGCCTTTGTGCAAGGAGGAACAGGAGGAGCACTGCCAGAGCCCTGAAAAATGACCTCCAGCAGGCCACAAATGTGCATGTGTCTGCTCAAACGGTCAGAAACAGACTCCATGAGGAGATATGAGGGCCCGATGTCCACAGGTGGGGGTTGTGCTTACAGCCCAACACCGTGCAGGACGTTTGGCATTTGCCAGAGAACACCAAGATTGGCAAATTCGCCACTGGCGCCCTGTGCTCTTCACAGATGAAAGCAGGTTTACACTGAGCACATGTGACAGATGTGACAGAGTCTGGAGACGCCGTGGAGAACGTTCTGCTGCCTGCAACATCCTCCAGCATGACCGGTTTGGCATTGGGTCAGTAATGGTGTGGGGTGGCATTTCTTTGGAGGGCCGCACAGCCCTCCATGTGCTCGCCAGAGGTAGCCTGACTGCCATTAGGTACCGAGATGAGATCCTCAGACCCCTTGTGAGACCATATGCTGGTGCGGTTGGCCCTGAGTTCCTCCTAATGCAAGACAATGCTAGACCTCATGTGGCTGGAGTGTGTCAGCAATTCCTGCAAGACGAAGGCATTGATGCTATGGACTGGCCTGCCCGTTCCCCAGACCTGAATCGAGCACATCTGGGACATCATGTCTCGCTCTATCCACCAACGTCACGTTGCAACACAGACTGTCCAGGAGTTGGCAGATGCTTTAGTCCAGGTCTGGGAGGAGATCCCTCAGGAGACCGTCCGCCATCTCATCAGGAGCATGCACAGGCGTTGTAGGGAGGTCATACAGGCACGTGGAGGCCACACACACTACTGAGCCTCATTTTGACTTGTTTTAAGGACATTACATCAAAGTTGGATCAGCCTGTAGTGTGTTTTTCCACTTTGATTTTGAGTGTGACTGCAAATCCAGACCTCCATGGGTTAAAAAATTTGATTTCCATTTTTTTATTTTTGTGTGATTTTGTTGTCAGCACATTCAACTATGTAAAGAACAAAGTATTTCAGAAGAATATTTAATTAATTCAGATCTAGGATGTGTTATTTTTGTGTTCCCTTTATTTTTTTGAGCAGTGTAGAATGCTCTTACTCACTTTTCTTCAGCAGTTTCTTAAAAAAACTGACTTTTATAATATGTAAATGAGCTCTCTACCAGCAAGTAGGGCATCTACTTGCTGGTAGCCGCCGCAAAAAACCGCCCCCTCCTCTTGTTGATTGACAGGGCCAGCAGTGCTCTCCTCCTCCGGCTGGCCCTGTCAGCATTTCAAAAATCCCGCGCCTGTCTTCATTCAGCGCAGGCGCTCTGAGATAAGGAGGCTCGCCTCCTCAGCACTCCCTCAGTGCGCCTGCGCCGATGACGTCTTCTCTTTCGGTGACGTCATCGGCGCAGGCGCACTGAGGGAGTGCTGAGGAAGCGAGCCTCCTTATCTCAGAGAGCCTGCGCCGAATGAAGACAGGCGCGGGATTTTTGAAATGCTGACAGGGCCAGCCGGAGGAGGAGAGCACTGCTGGCCCTGTCAATCAACAAGGGGAGGGGGCGGTATTTTGCGGCGGCTACCAGCAAGTAGATGCCCTACTTGCTGGTAGAGAGCTCATTTACATATTATAAAAGTCAGTTTTTTTAAGAAACTGCTGAAGAAAAGTAAGTAAGAGCATTATATATTCATATATCGCAGTATAAGGAATTTAACTAGAAAAAAAAATAATATGACTTTAGTGGGGTGACAGAAGCCCTTTAAGTTTAATTTGGCTGTTTAACCTTGCTGTGTTAGAGCGAAAAATAGATTAAAAAGGAAAATCTGCAAAAAAAAAGTGAAATTTTGAATCTTCACCTCCATTTTCCTTTCATTCTTGCAGAACACCTAAAGGGTTAACAAAGTTTGTAAAATCAGTTTGAATAACTTGAAGTGTGTAGTTTCTAAAATGGGGTAATTTATGGGTGGTTTCTACTATGTAAACCTGACAAATTGACTTCATAACTGAAGTGGTCCTTAAAGTGGGTTTTGGAAATTTTCTTAAAAATTTTATGAATTGCTTCTAAAATTCTAAGCCTTCTAACGTCCTAACAAAATTAAATGACGTTTACAAAATAATGCCAACATGAAGTAGACATCTGGGAAATGTACAGTAACAACTATTTATGAGGTATCACAATCTGCTTTAAATGAAGAGACATAAAAATTTCAAAAATGGTGAATTTTTCTGTAAATTTTCTGCAATTTTTTTTATTTTTTATAAATAAATGTGAAACATATTGACTCAAATTTACCACTAACATAAGGTACAATATGTCACGAGAAAACAATCTCAGAATCGCTCATATAAGTAAAAGCGTTCCAGAGTTATTACCTCATAAAGTGATACATGTCAGATTTGCAAAATGTGGCTTGGTCCAGAATGTAAAAACTGTCTTGGTCTTGAAGGGGTTAAGAAACCTGACAACAAAATATACCGTATTTTTCACCCTATAAGACGCACCGGCCCATAAGACGCACCTACGTTTTTGAGGAGGAAAATAAGAAAAAAAATATTTTTAACCAAAAGGTGTGCTTTTGGTGGGTTTTGAACTAATGGTGGTCTGTGCATGACACTATTATGGGGGAATCTGTGGATGACGCACTGTTATGGAGGGGATCTGTGGATGGCGCTGTTATGGGGGGGAATCTGTGGATGGCACTGTTATGTGGGGGATCTGTGGATGGCAATGGGGGGATCTGTCGATGGCACTTTTATGGGGAGGGGCATCTGTGGATGGCACTGTTATGGGGATCTGTGGATGGCACTATTATGGGGTGGAGGATCTGTGGATGACACTGTTATGGGGGAGATCTGTGGATGACACTGCTATATATGTGTCACCCACAGATCCCCCCGCCGCTCACAGCAGTATTTCTAGTAGTCACTACTCTAGTAACAGTAATCCTTAACCTCTTAAATTTTACTAAAGTTGCACTCTCCCCTGTATCAGCACTTACTAACAAGCATCCGGAGCAGGCAGAGCCGCTGGCAGCGTTACGTCACTCACTGACTTTGCGCGCCTGCTTCATTCATAAAGTGGGAGGAGCAAGCACGAAACGTCAGTGAGTGACGTAATGCTACCAGCCGTTCTGCCTTATCCGGATGCTTGTTAGTAAGTGTGCAATGAGCAGGACCATGGGACAATGGCCAATTATGCAGTGGGTTAGGATATACAGTACAGACCAAAAGTTTGGACACACCTTCTCATTCAAAGAGTTTTCTTTATTTTCGTGACTATGAAGGCATCAAAACTATGAATTAACACATGTGGAATTATATACATAACAAACAAGTGTGAAACAACTGAAAATATGTCATATTCTAGGTTCTTCAAAGTAGCCACCTTTTGCTTTGATTACTGCTTTGCACACTCTTGGCATTCTCTTGATGAGCTTCAAGAGGTAGTCCCCTGAAATGGTCTTCCAACAGTCTTGAAGGAGTTCCCAGAGATGCTTAGCACTTGTTGGCCCTTTTGCCTTCACTCTGCGGTCCAGCTCATCCCAAACCATCTCGATTGGGTTCAGGTCCGGTGACTGTGGAGGCCAGGTCATCTGGCGCAGCACCCCATCACTCTCCTTCATGGTCAAATAGCCCTTACTTTCAAAGTTTTCCAAATTTTTGTCTGACTGACTGACCTTCATTTCTTAAAGTAATGATGGCCACTCGTTTTTCTTTACTTAGCTGCTTTTTTCTTGCCATAATACAAATTCTAACAGTCTATTCAGTAGGACTATCAGCTGTGTATCCACCTGACTTCTCCTCAATGCAACTGATGGTCCCAACCCCATTTATAAGGCAAGAAATCCCACTTATTAAACCTGACAGGGCACACCTGTGAAGTGAAAACCATTTCAGGGGACTACCTCTTTAAGCATATCAAGAGAATGCCAAAAGTGTGCAAAGCAGTAATCAAAGCAAAAGGTGGCTACTTTGAAGAACCTAGAATATGACATGTTTTCAGTTGTTTCACACTTGTTTGTTATGTATATAATTCCACATGTGTTAATTCATAGTTTTGATGCCTTCAGTGTGAATCTACAATTTTCATAGTCATGAAAATAAAGAAAACTCTTTGAATGAGAAGGTGTGTCCAAACTTTTGGTCTGTAATGTATGTATGAAAGTCTATGAGTAGTTCGTGACGCCAATTGCAGCTTGCACAGGTACTGTTGCAGGGCCCTTTAAGATGTTATAATTCACGTACCAGGTGAGGAATGCCAGAGTGGGGATAATGTCTCTGTGTAATGTCAACGGTGTCTCCTACCTTGATACGGCTGGACTCCTGGCTCACTTGCAATAAATTGAGTGCGGTTAGTAGGAGTAATTGAGGAATGAAAGAGATCCAGACTTGAAGGATAATTCAACTTGGTTTTACTGGATGACAGCATAAATCCATACGAGTAACAGCAATAGCCTTGGGTCCCAGCAGGTATTGGCAATATGTGGCAGGAATCAATATATCTTCTGCTTCTTATCATATGCCTGGAGAATCTGGCAGGTATCTATCTTCTGCTCTGTCTATCTTCTGCTTGATATGGGCCTGACTAGCTGAGGAGGAATTTGGCTTCTCCTGGTCTCTGGATCTGTACTCACAGCTATGCTCACAGGGAATGCTCTTCCTGGAGGACTGGAGGTTCTGCTTGCTTTCTACCAGCACTGAGGCTGATGGCTCAGTCTGGGAATGGACATCTTTGGCCTCAGCCGAGGCTGGATCCTAGGTTGGGATCCCTATAACTGGGAGCTCTTACTAACACATCCTTCCCCTAGCCGGGGTGGCTGGGACTCTAACTAGAACTTTCCTTCTCCTCCTCATGAGACAGGACATGGGCCAGCCCACTTCTGCTCAAAGATGGGGGAGCTAGACTGGAAGGAACTATTCCAGTCCAGATATACTAAACTGGCTAAGGTCCTGCTACATACTGCTGCCACCTGCTGGTGTACATGGAAATTACAGCATAATATACACTGCTCAAAAAAATAAAGGGAACACTTAAACAACAAAATGTAACTCCAAGTCAATCACACTTCTGTGAAATCAAACTGTCCACTTAGGAAGCAACACTGAGTGACAATCAATTTCACATGCTGTTGTGCAAATGGGATAGACAACAGGTGGAAATTATAGGCAATTAGCAAGACACCCCCAATAAAGGAGTGGTTCTGCAGGTGGTGACCACAGACCAATTCTCAGTTCCTATGCTTCCTGGCTGATGTTTTGGTCACTTTTGAATGCTGGCGGTGCTTTCACTCTAGTGGTAGCATGAGACGGAGTCTACAACCCACACAAGTGGCTCAGGTAGTGCAGCTTATCCAGGATGGCACATCAATGCGAGCTGTGGCAAGAAGGTTTGCTGTGTCTGTCAGCGTAGTGTCCAGAGCATGGAGGCGCTACCAGGAGACAGGCCAGTACATCAGGAGACGTGGAGGAGACCGTAGGAGGGCAACAACCCAGCAGCAGCACCGCTACCTCCACCTTTGTGCAAGGAGGAACAGGAGGAGCACTGCCAGAACCCTGCAAAATGACCTCCAGCAGGCCACAAATGTGCATGTGTCTGCTCAAACGGTCAAAAACAGACTCCATGAGGGTGATATGCTTACAGCCCAACACCGTGCAGGACGTTTGGCATTTGCCAGAGAACACCAAGATTGGCAAATTCGCCACTGGCGCCCTGTGCTCTTCACAGATGACAGCAGGTTCACACTGAGCACATGTGACAGACGTGAAAGAGTCTGGAGACGCCGGGAGAACGTTCTGCTGCCTGCAACATCCTCCAGCATGACCGGTTTGGCATTGGGTCAGTAATGGTGTGGGGTGGCATTTCTTTGGAGGGCCGCACAGCCCTCCATGTGCTCGCCAGAGGTAGCCTGACTGCCATTAGGTACCGAGATGAGATCCTCAGACCCCTTGTGAGACCATATGCTGGTGCGGTTGGCCCTGGGTTCCTCCTAATGCAAGACAATGCTAGGCCTCATGTGGCTGAAGTGTGTCAGCAGTTCCTGCAAGACGAAGGCATTGATGCTATGGACTGGCCCGCCCGTTCCCCAGACCTGAATCCAATTGAGCACATCTGGGACATCATGTCTCGCTCTATTCACCAACGTCACGTTGCACCACAGACTGTCCAAGAGTTGGCAGATGCTTTAGTCCAGGTCTGGAAGGAGATCCCTCAGGAGACCGTCCGCCACCTCATCAGGAGCATGCACTGGCGTTGTAGGGAGGTCATACAGGCACGTGGAGGCCACACACACTACTGAGCCTCATTTTGACTTGTTTTAAGGACATTACATCAAAGTTGGATCAGCCTGTAGTGTGTTTTTCCACTTTAATTTTGAGTGTGACTCCAAATCCAGACCTCCATGGGTTGAAAAATTTGATTTCCATTTTTTTATTTTTGTGTGATTTTGTTGTCAGCACATTCAACTATGTAAAGAACAAAGTATTTTTGTGTTCCCTTTATTTTTTTGAGCAGTGTATAAAACAGGCATAGAAAATACATATACAAAAAGATGCAATGTTACACAAGATGACAATAAATATACACCTAACATGTTGTAGCAGGGAAAAATAATTTAGTGACATACTCTGGGATGTTACATTCCCCCTTACTTTAAGGTAAGCCGTCCTCGGCTTATGCTTAGGAGAGTAGAAAGAATCAGCTCTGGGTACCCAATAAATACAAAGTGCTGCGTGAATTACATATAATGACATACATAGACAAAACATAAAACGGCTTTCCCCAGGTTCCTGCCCGCTAGAGTAAGGTGTCTAACACACAGTTTGCTTCTCTTGGTATAACCAGGTAACCTAAATACTGCACAAAGCAAAACCTTTACTGACTGACTTTGTATGTTATTATGGCCATCAAACATCAAAGAAAGCATGGGGGTGTCTTTACTCCGTAATCCCACCATTATGTAATGGAATGCCCGCAAATGAAAGGGTGGCTTTATCCTGTATTCCCTTTCCTGCACCATAGCCTGAAGAAATTTGGCTTCTAGCACGATCACTATGATGACTGAGGGGAAGCTAAGTTGAGGCTCTAAGGCTTGAGGGCCCGTACCTTAGGCAAAAGGCTCAGAAGGGGAGGTATTTATCGTCTCTGTATACTTCTGGCAAGTCACAGGAGGAGGGCAGTACGATCCCATGGATCTCCTGGAAATGAGACACCTCAGGATGGGAATAATCCTGAACATTTAACAAGCGGGGAGGAGCAGCCTAGGGCTTCTAACGATTCCCGAAGCAGCAGGGGTACCTGTGTAACTACTGGATCTGCCAGGACTTACCACTTGGTCCTACCCTGGGTACCTATGGGTATATATCACCGGGTGTCAGGGCCCTCTTTAATATTGATTGGACCCTGGGCAAAAATTTACTTGGGCCCCCTGGATCCCGCCTTCCCACACCTTAGCAGGTAATCACACCCTCCACCACAACACACACACAAAAAATCCACACATTTGGTAGAGTACAGTGAATGACTGTAAATACTTCCAGTTATGAAGACTCCAGCGGCTCAGGATCAGTGCTCTGGGCAGCTGGTCTCAGGCTGGAAGTGGGCACTGCTCTGCAGGAAGGAGACCAGGGCTCGGCTCACCCTAGCGTTACAGTGCACCCCAGCACCCCACAGTATGCAGTATAGCACCCTATAGTATACAGCAACCCACAGTATGCAGTATAGCACCCCACACTATACAGTACCCCACAGTATATAGTAGAGCAGTATAGCAGCCCACAGTATACAGCAACCCACAGTATACAACACCTCACAGTATACAGTAGAGCACCCCAAACTATACACGATACAGCACCCCACACTATACAGACCCCCACACTATACAGTAGAGCAGTATAGCACTCCACACTATACAGCACCCACAGTATACAGTATACAGCCCCCACACTATACAGGCCCCCACACTATACAGGCCCCCACCACAGTATACAGGCCCCCCCACAGTATACATGCCCCCACACAGTATACAGCCCCCCACAGTATACAGGCCCCCACACTATACAGGCCCCCCACACTATACAAGCCCCCCACAGTATACAGCCCCCCCACAGTATACAGCCCCCCCACAGTATACAGGCCCCCACAGTATACAGCCCCCCCACAGTATACAGCCCCCCCCCACAGTATACAGGCCCCCCACAGGATACAGTCCCCCCACAGGATACAGGCCCCGCACACTATACAGGCCCCCCACAGTATACAGCCCCCCCACACTATACAGGTCCCCCACAGTATACAGCCCCCCCACAGTATACAGGTCCCCCACAGTATACAGGCCCCCCACAGTATACAGGCCCCCCACAGTATATAGCCCCCCACAGTATACAGGCCCCCCACAGGATACAGCCCCCCACACTATACAGGCCCCCCACAGTATACCGCCCCCAACAGTATACAGGCCCTCCACAGTATACAGCACCCTACTATACAGTAGTTTACAGTATATTAGCATAACAGCCCCTGTCACCTTTTTCTGATGTAATCTTCACAAAAAAAGCTCCACAGTTAAGGCAAACTTCTCCTGCAACACTCCTGGTAGGACCTGTGATGACCTCATAGCCATGTGACCAGTAATATTGCTAGGTTACTGGTCACATGGTGATGATGTCATCTAAGGTCCTAGATCACAGCTGAGCTCTCACAGTACGCTGGCTGGACTCAGTGCCGGCAGGCATGGCAGCACCCCCTGTGTAGCTGACAGCCTGACACCCGGGGCAGTGGCAGCAGGGCTCAAGAGGCAGCTGCCTTGGGCCCCCCAGGAGCAACTGGGCCCGGGGCAGCTGCTCCTTTTTCCCCTTGGTAAAGACAGCCCTGCCGAGTGTAGGCCATTAGTATTCAGCGTCCGTGTGAAGACAGTCCGTACAAAGGAGGGAGAGAACAAGAGCTGTTAAGTTAAGGCACACTTAAGTAAGTTGCTACATTTTTACAAGTGCAATGGTTAAGGGCAATCATCATAAACAGTGCATAAATTCACATTGTGGCACCTAGAAGGAGAATACACACAATGGGCATGTCAGTAGGGCGTCTACTTGCTGGTAGCCGCAGCAGCAATCCGCCCCCTCGCCGTGTTGATTGACAGGGCCAGCCGTGATCTCCTCCTCCGGCCGGCCCTGTCAGTAATTCAAAAATCGCGCGCCTCTGGTCATTCGGCGCAGGCGCTCTGAGATGAGGAGGCTCGTCTCCTCAGCACTCCCTCAGTGCGCCTGCGCCGATGACGTCTTCTCTTTCGGTGATGTCATCGGCGCAGGCGCACTGAGGAGACGAGCCTCCTCATCTCAGAGCGCCTGCGCCGAATGACCAGAGGCGCGCGATTTTTGAATTACTGACAGGGCCGGCCGGAGGAGGAGATCACGGCTGGCCCTGTCAATCAACACGGCGAGGGGGCGGATTGCTGCTGCGGCTACCAGCAAGTAGACGCCCTACTTGCTGGTAGAGCCCTCATTTACATATTATAAAACTTCGTTTTATAAAGAATCGGCCGCATGAAAGTAAGTAAGACTATTATATTCTCCTATATTTAAACGTTACATAACATGTAAACTGGTACTTAGTGGAAAAATTATCACATTGAAATCACTAAGAGCTCAGGTATCGTTTGAGTCTTTTCCTTGGGTGCAAGCTTTTATGTTGCAATAAACAGTTTATAATAAAAGTAGTGCAATCTTATCAGTGCAAGAGTAGGCTCAACATTAACTTGAGTCCTTTTTCCTGGAAGTGCTTGAAGTTGAAGAATCCTCTGGAAACTGATAAAAGTCATTTGTAATCCACAAGAATAAAAGTTAATTGTAATCCAAAGGGTTAAAATGTTTAAGAACAACAGGCTATCAACTAACCTGAAAAAGGGGATAAAACGCTAAACTTGGACATGAGGGGTTAAATGCTGATGGGGGGAGTCCTTACTGAGCATGACCATCAGGGTGAGGACTAACTAGGCAACCTGGAACAGAAAAACGTTAAAACACACACAACGCCAACAGGTCCTCACCCGTCAGGAATCAGTCCACGACGTGGCTCCCAAATGTCATTATTTTTGTAGTAGGAGAACTCATTTTAGAGGAGGGCATCCATGTCCTCCTCACTACTCGAGCTGCTAAAGCGCATAAGAGGGCGCTCCTGCCTCTGGTGGTAGCTCATAGTAGCTGCGGTTGTGGTGCCCCACTGCCCTCTGGTGGTGGCTGCAGGTACTGGCTGAGCAGACAGCCTGGAAAATGCTGCAGTTACACGCTGTAGTCCGGAATCCCCAGCCGGTACAGAGGGGCTCAGAACCTCTGGCTGAAGGGGCTCAGGCAGGGACACAGCAGGGGCCTGAGGCTGCTTCCACGGGCAAATGTATGGCTGCACTCTGGGGTTAAAGGTTAGGACGGAATTGTTAATCTGTCCTACCCTCAGGGATGGTGGTGCAGCCAAATCGGGTATGAGAGGTGCAGGCTCTGGCTGGGGTTGCTCTCTAAAACGTAGCCTGCCATCAGGAGTTTCTTGCAGACATCTGGTCTTGCCCGCAGAGCCTGGTTCCTTCTGCCAGGTCTCTGGGATGACCACAGGGGTGAGTGGCTTGTCCAGCAGGGTTACGCCAGCAGCAAAGGGACCCTGTACTGAACGCATGGGGGTGTATTCAACTTGGTTCCCCACATACAGATTATGACGAGCCTGAGGCAGGTAATGTCTTTTTACAGAGCGTCAGCCCACGAACACCTCTGATCCTGAATGGTTGTCCTGCAAGAAGCCAACTCCCCGTTCTACCGAGAACCACAGGACGGTTCTGGTCCATCTGATTAACTTGGGATACCCTGGCTGGGGGTCATCCACCACCTGCTTTACCCATTCCTCGACGGCCGACTTGTACTCCCAGGCCGTCTGGGCAAAAGCGGTGATCTCATGGGGCACCACAGGGTTCAGGCTCCCTGGCTTCATGGTAGTGGAGCTGAGTGGCGGAGTGGAGACGCCAGCCGCCTCCGCCGCACCAGTAGGTGACTGCAGTGGAGCAGGCCTAGGCCTGGTGGCGGTTGCTGGGGTGCAGGACGCGGTGCAGGGGCAGATGCAGACCGGGTCGGGGCCTCAGGGAGCGCGACAGCTCCTACCTGCAGTTGCGACCGGGCGGCTGGTTCCAGTGCCTCCTGGTTGCCATCATGTGGTGCCATCTTCATCTGTGGTGCAGACTTGTCAATGGTTGGTGCAGCGACGTCAGCGGCATCCTCCGCGGGAGCAGGTATAACGTCAGCGCCCATCTGTACTGGTACGTTGTCTTCCGCACTGGCACTTGACTTGGCGGAGGGATCCACAGCCTCCGGGAACTTGATTAAGTCCTGTTTCTTCTCCGCAGGGACCAGAATGTCAACAGCGGCCTTCTCCGGAACCTCAGGAACGCTGGTCAGGGTAAGCGGCACAGGCTCTTTGGCCACGGAGGGATCCACTGCCTCCGGGCTGGTACTGAAGATAGAGGGACAGCGTCTCTGTAGTAACTGGGAGACCTGGATCTCCAGTGGGTACTCCTCATACACCGGCTCTCCACCAATCAACATTTGATTCCACTTGGGACGTGGATACGCCATCTTCTCTGTGGCTTCGATCGAGAAGAGTGCCATAGGTTTGGGTGGAGCCCAGAGGGAGGGGTCTTTATTCCCTCGGTTCACAATAGAAAGTTTACTGGGGGCAGTCTTTAGTTTTCCCGCTTCCTGGGGGGGGGGGCGTATTCGACATCTTCGCGCTCTTGCAGGGGCGTTACTAGGTTTTCCCGCTTCTGGGGAGCGTATTCGGCAATTTTGCGCTCCTGAGAGGGCGTTCTTGTCTTTTCCCGCTTCTAGGCATAAAGAAGAAGCGCCATTTTACGAATATGGCGAATTAACCCTTCGACTGCTGGAGCGCACGTTTAGCGCTTTTCTGGCATAGCAATAAAGTAAATTTTCAGGGTTTTTGCACAATCCTCAGATCTTGCAGTACTGTGAAACATGCAATTTGATCCAGTTAAGCACACAATTGGATCTGATTCTGTTGTCAGGGATAGGCACACAATTCGATCTGATCCTGTTCCCGTGATGCCACTTAAAGAGGACCTTTCACCAGAATAAAACATCTAAACTAACTATACAGACATGTAGAGCGGCGCCCAGGGATCCCCCTGCACATACTACACTGCGTGCAGAATTATTAGGCAAATGAGTATTTTGACCACATCATCCTCTTTATGCATGTTGTCTTACTCCAAGCTGTATAGGCTCGAAAGCCTACTACCAATTAAGCATATTAGGTGATGTGCATCTCTGTAATGAGAAGGGGTGTGGTCTAATGACATCAACACCCTATATTAGGTGTGCATAATTATTAGGCAATTTCCTTTCCTTTGGCAAAATGGGTCAAAAGAAGGACTTGACAGGCTCAGAAAAGTCAAAAATAGTGAGATATCTTGCAGAGGGATGCAGCACTCTTAAAATTGCAAAGCTTCTGAAGCGTGATCATCGAACAATCAAGCGTTTCATTCAAAATAGTCAACAGGGTCGCAAGAAGCGTGTGGAAAAACCAAGGCGCAAAATAACTGCCCATGAACTGAGAAAAGTCAAGCGTGCAGCTGCCAAGATGCCACTTGCCACCAGTTTGGCCATATTTCAGAGCTGCAACATCACTGGAGTGCCCAAAAGCACAAGGTGTGCAATACTCAGAGACATGGCCAAGGTAAGAAAGGCTGAAAGACGACCACCACTGAACAAGATACACAAGCTGAAACGTCAAGACTGGGCCAAGAAATATCTCAAGACTGATTTTTCTAAGGTTTTATGGACTGATGAAATGAGAGTGAGTCTTGATGGGCCAGATGGATGGGCCCGTGGCTGGATTGGTAAAGGGCAGAGAGCTCCAGTCCGACTCAGACGCCAGCAAGGTGGAGGTGGAGTACTGGTTTGGGCTGGTATCATCAAAGATGAGCTTGTGGGGCCTTTTCGGGTTGAGGATGGAGTCAAGCTAAACTCCCAGTCCTACTGCCAGTTTCTGGAAGACACCTTCTTCAAGCAGTGGTACAGGAAGAAGTCTGCATCCTTCAAGAAAAACATGATTTTCATGCAGGACAATGCTCCATCACACGCGACCAAGTACTCCACAGCGTGGCTGGCAAGAAAGGGTATAAAATAAGAAAATCTAATGACATGGCCTCCTTGTTCACCTGATCTGAACCCCATTGAGAACCTGTGGTCCATCATCAAATGTGAGATTTACAAGGAGGGAAAACAGTACACCTCTCTGAACAGTGTCTGGGAGGCTGTGGTTGCTGCTGCACGCAATGTTGATGGTGAACAGATCAAAACACTGACAGAATCCATGGATGGCAGGCTTTTGAGTGTCCTTGCAAAGAAAGGTGGCTATATTGGTCACTGATTTGTTTTTGTTTTGTTTTTGAATGTCAGAAATGTATATTTGTGAATGTTGAGATGTTATATTGGTTTCACTGGTAAAAATAAATAATTGAAATGGGTATATATTTGTTTTTTGTTAAGTTGCCTAATAATTATGCACAGTAATAGTCACCTGCACACACAGATATCCCCCTAAAATAGCTAAAACTAAAAACAAACTAAAAAATACTTCCAAAAATATTCAGCTTTGATATTAATGAGTTTTTTGGGTTCATTGAGAACATGGTTGTTGTTTAATAATAAAATTAATCCTCAAAAATACAACTTGCCTAATAATTCTGCACTCCCTGTATTATACCTAGGCGCCGCTCCGTTCGCCCGGTATAGCCTCCGGTATCTTCATAGTTAGGCTCCACCCAGGGGAACCTTACGGCGTCTCTTTCTCCTATGCTGTAGCGCTGGCCAATCGCAGCGCTCAGCTCATAGCCTGAGAGGTTTTTTTTTCTCTCAGGCTATGAGCTGAGCGCTGCGATTGGCCAGCGCTACAGCATGGGAGAATGAGACGCCGTCAGGTTCCCCTGGGTGGAGCCTAACTATGAAGATACCGGAGGCTATAACGGGAGAACGGAGCGGCGCCCAGGGATAATAGTAAGTGCAGGGAGATCCCTGGGCGCCGCTCTACATGTCTGTATAGTTAGTTTAGATGTTTTATTCTGGTGAAAGTTCCTCTTTAAATGCAATGAGCAGGACCATGGGACGGTGGCCAATTATGCAGTGGGTTAGGATATATGGATGAAAGTCTATGAGTAGTTTGTGACACCAATTGCAGCTTGCGCAGGTACTGTTGCAGGGCCCTTTAAGATGTTATAACTCACGTACCAGGTGAGGAATGCCAGAGTGGGGATAATGTCGCTGTGTAATGTCAACGGTGTCTCCTACCTACCTTGGTACGGCTGGACTCCTGGATCCTGGCTCACTTGCAATAAATTGAGTGCGGTTAGTAGGACTAATTGAGGAATGAAAGAGATCCAGACTTGAAGGATAATTCAACTTGGTTTTACTGGATGACAGCATAAATCCATACGAGTAACAGCAATAGCCTTGGGTCCCAGCAGGTATTGGCAATATGTGGCAGGAATCAATATATTTTCTGCTTCTTATCATATGCCTGGAGAATCATATGCCTGGAGAATATGCCTGGAGAATCTTCTGCTCTGTCTATCTTCTGCTTGATATGGGCCTGACTAGCTGAGGAGGAATTTGGCTTCTCCTGGTCTCTGGATCTGTACTCACAGCTATGCTCACAGGTAATGCTCTTCCTGGAGGACTGGAGGTTCTGCTTGCTTTCTACCAGCACTGAGGCTGATGGCTCAGTCTGGGAATGGACATCTTTGGCCTCAGCCGAGGCTGGATCCTAGGTTGGGATCCTTATAACTGGGAGCTCCTACTAACACAGCCTTCCCCTAGCCGGGGTGGCTGGTACACTAACTAGAACTTTCCTTCTCCTCCTCATGAGACAGGACATGGGCTAGCCCACTTCTGCTCAAAGAGGGGGGAGCTAGACTGGAATGAACTATTCCAGTCCAGATATACTAAACTGGCTAAGGTCCTGCTACATACTTCTGCCACCTGCTGATGCACATGGAAATTACAGCATAATATATAAAACAGGCCTAGAAAATACATATACAAAAAGATGCAATGTTAGATTACACAAGATGACAATAAATATACACCTAACATGTTGTAGCGGGGAGAAAGAGTTTAGTAACATACTCTGGGATGTTACAAGTGCTAATACAGGGGAGAGTGCAACTTTAGTTAAGTTTATTAAGAGGTTAAGGATTACTGTTACCACAGTAGTGATTACTAGAAATACTGATGTGAGCGGTGGGGCCCAGTGTAAGAGTACAGTGACTGCACCGGGCTCCGCCGCAAGTTCCCGAACTCCAGCCCCTCCTCCCTCCCCACTGATGCATCGCAGACTGCAATGTAAAATGGCAGCATTCGCCCCATAAGATGCAGGGTCATTTCCCCCCCACTTTTGGGGGAATAAAGTGCGTTTTATGGGGCGAAAAATACGGTACATTACATTTAATAACTAGAAACATAATGGAACAATATGGAATGATCGCTCTTAATATCTTATGACCTGATTATCCCATAGGAAGGAAACAGGATGATCATTACAGAGGGAAACTCAAGTCAACATTGTGAGTCTCTTCATCCACAAAGAAGGAACCTTCATCATGGACACCAAAATACTTTCTTTCATATAATCTGTTCTGTGAACTGGAAATGAGGGATTCAGTTTGGTAATATTAAGAGACAGAATGTAATTTTTTTTATCCTCATAAGAATTGTAAACAATCCACAAAATCAGGCACATTACCAGGCATACTAGATACTAGAATTTGACCATTCTGTGGTAGTAGCTTGTAACTCAGTAAATGAAATTCCCTGTTAAGAAAACTTGAGATATTTAATGACAGATCAGAGATGAAAAATGATCTTTACTACAGCAGTACATTCCCCTTTTAGTAGAGATTTTTTTATTTTCTCAGACTAAACACTCTTGAACCATTTGTTTGAAAATTAACATTCTGATAGTAGGGTTCTCTACATCTTCAGCTCTATAGATCATATCTGTAATTCAAGTAGCCATTGATAAATCACTTCCAGTATAAGTGGTTGTGATGTGACAGTCACCTGTTATGGCCACGATGACAACACCTTTTGCAGCAATTGACAACACCAGGGAACCCTGCCGATCAGCTCAGGTAAGCCTTGCGTCTGCTTTCTACGCCAACTGTCTCATTTATAATAATATAATAATATTTATTTATATAGCGCCACCATATTCTGCAGCGCTTTACAAATTCATAGGGTTCATGTACAAAACAAAAGTAACTGGCTAATATGCAACTGAAAAGACCTTACAATGTATGAGAAATTGGGGGTGAAACATAAGGTAGTTGATTGCGATAGGTAGGATTTGAACCATTATTGAACTGACAGGAGTGATGCCAGCCGATCTGCTTTGGGTTTGGGACTACTAAAGGAACAAGTTTAGGCCAGAGGAGTTGGTGGGGGTAAGGTTTAGTCTGGGAAAAGTCATTTTAGGTAGCTTGATAAGCCTGCCTGAAAAGATGTGTTTTTAAGGCACGTTTGAAGGTGGAGAAGTTGTAAATTGACCTAGTATTCAGGAGCAGAGTATTCAAGAGGGTAGGTGCAACTCGAGAAAAGTCTTGAAGACGGGAGTGAGAGGTACGAATTATGGAGGTTATTAATCTTAGGTTGCTAACAGAACGGAGAGCACGAGTAGGGTGGTAGATGGAGATGAGGGAGGAGATATATGGAGGTGCAGCACTGTGGAGAGCTTTGTGGGTGAGGGTGAAAAGTTTGAACTGTATTCTGTAGTCTCATTCATCGTTAATATTCCCTAGAAGCAGCTTAGTGATATTGAAGTGAATGAGACTGAGTTGCAATATCGAGCATTGGAAAGCATTGTGCTTTGTAAGCTGCAAGGAGGCCTCCTCAAACAGCTGATCGTAGGGGTCTCGAGTTTTGAAACACCCCCAATCTGATATTGATGACCTATCTTGAAGAAAGGTCAGACGTCTCCCCTGTGTGAGCTCTCTGATGCCGAGTTAAACTTGATTGAAGGAAAAAACATATCCCACATACTGAACATGAAAATGGCTTCTCTACTGTGTGAGTTCTCTGATGCCTAATTAAAATTGAATTCCTACTAAAACATTTCCCACATTCTGAGCATGAAAATGGCTTCTCTCCTGTGTGAATTCTTTGATGCTGAACAAGTTCTGATTTATTAATAAAACATTTTCCACATTCAATACATGAAAATGGCTTCTCTCCTGTGTGAATTCTTTGATGTGGCACAAGATCTGATTTATTACTAAAACACTTTCCACATTCAATACATGAATATGGCTTTTCCCCTGTGTGAGTTCTCTGATGCTTAATTAAACTTGGTTTCTGATTAAAACATTTCCCACATTCTGAGCATGAAAATGGCTTCTCTCCTGTGTGAAATCTTTGATGTAAAACAAGCTCTGATTTACTACTAAAACACTTTCCACATTCAGGACACAGAAACGGCTTCTCTCCTGTGTGAATTCTTTGATGTGCTGCAAGGATTGATTTCACACGAAAACACTTTCCACATTCAAGACACAGAAACGGCTTCTCTCCTGTGTGAATTCTCTGATGTCTCACAAGACCAATTTTCTGACTAAAACATTTCTGACATTCTGTACATGAAAATGACTTCTCCCCTGTGTGCATATTCTGATGTTTCTTTATAGAGCATTTCCACATAAAACCTTTCCCACATTCTGAACAAGAATACGGCTTCTCCCCTGTGTGAGTTCTCTGATGTCGAACTAGAATATATTTCCTGGTAAAAGATTTTCCACATTCAGAGCATGAAAATGACTTTTTATCTCTGCAATTTCTCTCATGTAAAGAAAGATTAGATTTCTTCTTAAAAGGTTTCCCATGTGAAAATATTTTTCCATGCTTCTGTTTAGTTCTTGTTTTGCCAGTCAGTGATTGATTAGATGAAGGTTTCTTGTGACCAGCGGTATCAGTGGATAAATCTCCACTGTGAAGGACTGAGGGTACATTAGGAGTTATTGAATTAGCTTGTGTGGTATTGTTATCTTCTGCTTTATCATAGGAAGATAAATGAAGATTCTTACGGTATACTCTCACACCGTTTTCACCTAGAAAATTAAACAAAAGTAAAAATTTTCCCCAAAACAATTTTTTTTTTTTATTAATCAATCAAGCTTTTTTTAAACAATATTAGCCAGAAAACATAAAATAAATAAGACATGTAAGATAACAGTATTGTGTACAGTTTTAGTAAAGGTAGATTTAAAGGAACCAATAATCGTCTTAATTATCTGGAACGACAGTTGCTGCGAGCGATCTTCCCGATAATCTCGCCATCTAAATGTGCCGCTGAGCACCCGATAAACGATAGCAAAACCATTGTTCATCAGGTGATCCTACTGTTCGTGCAGGCACCACCAATTATCGTTTCTGGGCAGCAGATTGTGTGGTCTAAACAGCGATCTGCTGCCCAGAAACAATGATTCTGTATGTGGATGAGGGATCTCTATAGCGATCCTTCGTCCTCATACTGTGAAGGAGTTCGCTGCTTGAAAATGCAGCGTTCTCCTTCACTGAGGGAGCAGCCATCTGTCCGGAAGGAACGCTTTCTTCCTGACAACCAGTCGATCTATCAGCCCGTCTAATCTCGTCTTGAGTTTTTGGGAGCTTTTTGTTGTCCAAGAATATAATCCCTTGTAGAGATGGTGACAGGTGTTTCTATGCAGACCTAACAGTCCAAAACATCCCAATGTCAACAGACAACAAAAGTTCCAGAAATTACAGATGCCACAAAAAATTTATATAATAGATATCATGAGTGGAAGGAAATTTATGTGTGGAAGGAAATTCAGCATGAACATGTACACACCACCTGTGTATACACTTAATGTATGGCCCTATGATGTGCTTTACAAAACCATATCTCACCCAAGTGCTTAATGAGCTTTGAGTAAAATTATCAAAACTAGAGCATCCAACTATAATAGGACAACCTTTGGAAAATTACGTAATTTGATTGGTTGTCATGGGCAGCATATCCCCCTTAACCCCTTTTTCCTGTTGTTCCATTGCTGCATTCTATATTTTTTAATTGCAATTTTAGGGCACATGCAACTTAATGATTTATTTTTGTTAGCTCTTTTTTGGGTGGGAATGTGAAAAAAACAACAACAGCAATTCCACCACAGATTTTTGCATTTTACAATGTTTACCAAGTAACATAAAAAATATGTTTGCTTTAGGCATCATGCACACGACCACTGTTTTGGTCTGCATGTTAGTCGCAGTTTTTGCGGCTTAGATGCGGACCCATTCACTTCAATGGGGCCGCAAAAGATGCGGACAGCACTCCGTGTCCTGTCCACATCCGTTGCTCCGTTCTGTGGTCCGCAAAAAAAATATAACCTATCCTATTCTTGTCCGTTTTGAGGAGAAGAATAGGCAGTTATATTAATGGCTGTCCGTGTCGTTCCGCAAATTGAGGAACGCACACGGATGCCATCCGTGTTTTGTGGATCCGCAATTTGCGGACCGCAAAGCACACAACTGTCGTTTGCATAAGGCCTTATTCTGCAGATCAGTATGATTGCTCGAATACACTTAAATAGGAAAGAGCCGTTCCATAGAAGTGAATGGGATGGCTTCTTGTAATTACACTGCTAACTGCTGCAATGTCGACGGCAAGCAGGTAAACAATGAAAGGAAGGCAGAACTTGCATGAAGCCTGGCCTTCTCTTCAATCAACTGATTGGCGGGTGTGCCAGGTGTCGGACCCCTGCCAATATGATATTGATGACCTAACCTGAGTATAGGTCATCAATATTAAAATCCTGGAAAACCCTTTAAGCTCCTGAACCCTGATCATGACGGTTGGATGGCAAAACATGTAGGGGAACTTTAAGTTTGGTCTTTGTTATAACGTAAATTCAAAAGACTTGAGAATAAATAAGCTTATGCAGGCTAAGTGAATAAATATATTTACTAAATGTGATAAAAAATATAAAACCGACAAATCAAATACAGAGAACTAAAAGTAAATAATCACTGGCCTGCAACACTATACAATATGGGGGGGGAACTCCTGTCGCCATGTAGTCGCACATGGCCTACACCCCATGGTGATACAAAACAGAGACAGATCTACCACATTCTACCTGGATGATGTTCAATGGAGTTCCCATTAACTGTCATTCACAAGGTTTATCCCTTTCAGCCTCTCCTCCTAAGGACGTCCAATGTGCGGCACGCAGGGCAGAGATAATCACTCAGGAATAAAGCCTTCTCAGTACAATGGGGCATACGTACATGTTATCTAACGATCCCTAACTCACCACATTACAAGGAATATCATTACAAAAAGGTGATATAATATTTAAAGGGGACAGAACCAATCAGTACTTTGAAGAGGAGGCAGCTGCAAGTGAATGGAGAGAGTACCTGTCATTACACTGCGCCGCCCAAACTGTGAAGATGACAGGCAGTATAATGAAGAAAAGCAGCACTCCTCTACAAACAGCTTATTAGCGGGGGTACCGGGTGTCAGACCCCGGCCAATCTGATATCAATGACCTGTTCTGAGGATCAATAATATATATTGCTGCATAACCCCTTTAAGAAAGTGATGGCATTCGGGTCTATTACATGAAATAGGCGAGGGTACTGATCGGTGACATCGGTTCAGAGTTAGATATGACAAATACACAGATAATGATTAGATAGCGATCGGCTCCCGGTTTTGGCGCTCTCAGATGCCATTGTCACATTTGACCACAGCATCTGGGAGAGCTAAAACTGGGAGCCGCGAGCTTCCCGGACTGGGCCACCGTCCCCTGGCTGAGATCAAGGAAGGAGTCCCATACTAGTAATAGGCCGGAGCCTTCACAAGGCTTCCAGGTCAATTACTAGTATATTCCAATGCTGGCCTGCAGGAGGCAGCATTGCATTGGAATATATTGCATCTTGTATATGTATAAATATCCATTACAGAATACAAGTGGGAATTTAATGATTGCTTGTTATAGTTACTTTGGGTGATTTAAAAAAAGTTTAAAAAAAGTTTGAAAAAAATATAAAGAAATTTTAAATTCAAATCACCCACTTCCCTTAGAATAAAAAAAGTAAGCAATAAAAAAATAAAACATCATGGGCATCACCACGTCCAAAAACACCCGTACTAATAAAATAATACAAATACAGTGCAAATAACACCTAATAATAATAACACCCCATGGGTCCATATACTACAGGTTTATAACTGAGGCCTATCGTATCATGTGACCTTTACTCAGAAACGGCATTTACCCTCCAGTCTTTTTGTGATTGTTTCTGTCCATATTGGGTCACATTGTACCGGTGCCAAGGAAGATGATGAATATATTGGGGCACTAGATCCAGGAGGAGGAGGTTTCTCTGAACTTCCGATCAGATTTCCCATTAATAAAGACATTTACAGTCAAATGAGATGTATGAAAGGTTCTTACCATTCACGGACACCGATCCGGGTTTTTTGAGCTCACTCGTCGTTCCACCTGAACTTTCCTGCAGTAAAGATCCCACATTAAAGACATGAGAAAACAGAAAACTATACTCCACTGCTAGCTGATCTTATATCCAGGCGAAGATCAAACACCTCTAGAAGACATGAACCTTTCTGCCCTGAAGAAGAAGGATCTCCTCACGTGGTGATCAGACAGGATCAACATTCAGACAAGTATCTTACACATATGAAATGTGACATTTTTCTGCATGAAATGACCTGATCCTATCCTGGAGAGGACGCTGTGCTCATCACCTCCAGTTCTTACATTATTGTATGGTAAAGAGCCTGTCATTGCTTCTGGAAACTGAACCTTATATCCACTTGCTCTCGTCCTTTGTGGTGACCTGATTCTAGATGAGAAGGTAATAATGTTTTGCAAAAGCAGGAAGATTCTGTCCCTGATGAGTCAGTCAGTGACTGTTAATACAGGACAGTATCTGCTGTAGATGCAGCTGACTGGCATTGTGCTGTCATTTAGGCTACTTTCACACTTGCGGCAGAGTGATCTGGCAAAACGTATGCCAACTGATGGCATTAGTAAGACTTAAAGGGGTATTCCCATCTTGGTCATCATGTTTTATTCGATCCCCCCTGAGCTTTTTCCTAAATATAATGCCTTTTAAAAATCCTCTAGTTTTCTAATAAAATTGAAAAGTCCAATTACGTTGTTTATAGTCGCTGCCCATGGATACGGCCACCAATCTCCGGCCACATCCATGGGCCGCGCCTGCGCACCGCTTACCCTGGTGATCCAGTGGCCGGCCTCTATTACATGCCGTGAGCGCGCACGTAGGACGGCCGTGCATGCACAGATCAACTTTACTTCGTGCCACGGCTCCAAACAAAGGAATACACTTCTGCGCATGCGCGGGCGCCCGAACATTTTGTTGGAGGAAGAGAAGAGTCGGACATCGTTGGAATAGCCAGCGGAGGATGTGGGTAAGTATTATTTGTAAATGCCCCACCAATTCCACCAACGATTTACTAATATTTTACAATAAAGTGATATCATCAATGGGGAAATACTTAATATTTATTATTGAACAATATGGGCACATATCTGGCAATAAATGATTGAAGGGGGCACATATATGTCAATGAATACTGTGAGGTGGCACACATCTTGGGCAAAATAAGTTTAGGGGGCACATATCCGGCAATAAATACTGTGAGGGGGCACATATCTGGCGCAAAATAATTTTAGGCGTCACATGCATGGCACTAAATACTGTGAGTGGGCAGATATCTGGCGCAAAATAATTTTAGGTGTCACATAGATGGCATTGCGTCCCCTTTGTCCCTCTACTTCATAATGTCCTGCACTCTGTGTCCCTTCACTCCATAATGGCGTCCCCTGTATCCCTACACTTCAGAATGTCATCCCCTCTGTGTCTCACCATTCTAAAATGGTGTCCCCTGTGTCCCTCTATTATATAATGGCGTCCCCTGTGTCCCTCCATTCCATAATGGCCTCCCCTGTGTCCCTCCATTATATAATGGCGTCCCCTGTGTCCCTCCATTCCATAATGGCGTCCACTCTGTGTCCCTCCATTATATAATGGCATCCCCTGTGTCCCTCCATTCCATAATAGCGTCCCCTGTGTCCGTTGATTCTATAATGGCGTCCCCTGTGTCCCTCCATTATATAATGGCATCCCCTGTGTCTCTCCATTCCATAAAAGCGTCCCCTGTGTCCCTCTATTCCATATTGGCGTCCCCTCGGTGTCCCTCGATTCTATAATTACGTCCCCTGTGTCCCTCCATTCTATAATGGCGTCCCCTGTGTGTCCCTCCATTATATATTGGCATCCCCTGTGTCCCTCCATTCCATAATGGCATCCCCTGTGTCCCTCCATTCTATAATGGCGTCCCCTGTGTCCCTCCATTATATAATGGCATCCCCTGTGTCCCTCCATTCCATAATGGCATCCCCTCTGTGTCCCTCCATTATATAATGGCGTCCCCTGTGTCTCTCCATTCTATAATGGCGTCCCCTGTGTCCCTCCATTATATAATGGCATCCCCTGTGTCCCTCCATTCTATAATGGCATCCCCTCTGTGTCCCTCCATTCTATAATGGCGTCCCCTGTGTCCCTCCATTCTATAATAGCGTCCCCTGTGTCCCTCCATTCTATAATGGCATCCCCTGTGTCCCTCCATTCTATAATGGCGTCCCCTGTGTCCCTCCATTCTATAATGGCGTCCCCTGTGTCTCTCCATTCTATAATGGCGTCCCCTCTGGGCCCTCCATTCTATAATGGCGTCCCCTCTGTGTCCCTCCATTCTATAATGGCGTCCCCTGTGTCCCTCCATTCTATAATAGCGTCCCCTGTGTCCCTCCATTCTATAATGGCGTCCCCTGTGTCCCTCCATTCTATAATGGCGTCCCCTGTGTCCCTCCATTCTATAATGGCGTCCCCTGTGTCCCTCCATTCTATAATGGCGTCCCCTGTGTCCCTCCATTCTATAATGGCGTCCCCTGTGTCCCTCCATTCTATAATGGCGTCCCCTCTGTGTCCTTCCACTCCATAACGTCTTCCCCCTATGTTGCTCCATTCCATAAAGGAGTTCATCCTGAATTCCATTATTGTAATCTAATGTAAAATCATTGGTGGATTTGGTGGTGCATTTATTCAAATAAAAATGATACTCACCTATTTTGAAGTTGTCCTGGTCCTCCGATACTTCTCTGGCACGCCCTCTTTCTCAAATTCTGTTTGATCCTTATGTACGTTGATCTTCTTATACAGCTCTGCTACATCTGTCTACATGTACACTATATTTCATTATAGGTGTCTAATTCATGAAACTCAGTGTCCCTCCATTCCATATTGGCATCCCCTGTGTCCCTCCACAGGACATTATGAAGTGGAGGTCCTGGTAGTGTAGAGGAAGACAGATGTAGCAGAGCTGTATAGGAAGCTTTTGATCCACAATGCTAGTGCTGGAGGGGGAGACAGATGTAGCAGAGCTGTATAGGAAGGTTTTCATTAAAAAATGCTAGTGGTGGAGGGGGAGACAGATGTAGCAGTGCTGTATTATAAGAAGTTGTTCAGCAACCGTGATAGTGGGGAAGTGACTATATATATGTAGCAGAGCTGTATAAGTGGATGGTCAGCCTCAGTGATGGTGCAAGAGAGAGAGATGAACTCGAACTGTATGAGGCTGTTCAGCAGCAGTGCAAGTGTGGAATTGACTATATATATGTAGCAGAGCTGTATAAGCGTATGGTTATCCTCAGTGATGGTGGAAGAGAGAGAGAGATTAACTCGAACTGTATGAGGCTGTTCAGCAACAGTGCTAGTGTGGAAGTGACTGCACAGAATGGGTTTGTAAAAGATCAGACAGAGATTGTGTGTAAAACTGTGCAGAACAGCCACGTTTTACTGTACACTGAGCTCACTTATCACAGCTCTCTGAGGATTCCACAGCAGGGGGAGGGGCCTCACACACACTGCAGGCTGCCAGACTGATGACTCATTCTCTCCACATGAACTAGCACGTAAGAACTCAGTGCTCAGTGTGATGTCATAAGGAGGTGTGGCCGGCCTTCACTCTAGCTGCCTAAGCCCGCCCAGCCTTAGCAGAAGAAAACCAGGAAGTGAACAACAGAGCTGGCTGCAGGTGAGGTCGAAGAAGCAAGATGGGAATACCCTTTTAAAAATGCATGATCAGTAAAAAAAATGCATTGAAATGCTGAATCCCTCTTTCTGGTGTCATCCGGCAAAACGGTTCCGGCATTTTCTGGCATCCACTGTTCCGGCATTCAGGCAAGTCTTTTTTTTCGCCAGAGATAAAACCGTAGCATGCCTTTCTCTTTTGCCTGATCAGTCAAAATAACTGAACGGAAGACATTCTTATGCATCCTGAACGGATTACTCTCCATTCAGAATGCATGGGGATATGCCTGATCAGTTCTTTTCCGGCATTGAGAACTTTTGACGGAGCTCATTGCCGGAAAAGAAAAACGTTAGTGTAAAAGTACCCTTAGTCTATCACTTACATCTACTCTGCAGGACTTTACTTTTACCCACATTGAATCTTAGTTGCCAAGTGGATGCCCAAACAGGAGAACATTTAATACAATCTTTTATGGCACCAGAAATCATTTGTAGCCAACAACAAGATGCAATGGAGCCTACAGTATACTCCACTGCTGCTGGGGTTCCGGCATATGAGGAAGCAAAGAAAATCATCTGCGGAAGCAGCAAAGAGCGATGGCCCCAAAGTAACCCAGAATGTCTGTAAGTAACAGTGTGTGTGTACTGTATATACTGTATAAATCCCATGCATCTTAAGGATCCTCTGATGTCACGGGGTCACATGACATTCTAAAGTGACGTAACTCTGAAGCAGGTGCAGGCTTATGTGGCAGGAAGACCCTTTCATACACTTAGGAGGAGTTTGAGACGGGCTGTTTTGAAGCCCAAATTTGTGTGTGGAGAGATGGCAACAGATGGCGACCTGTGTACTGGTGGGGGTTGGGGGAGATGCCAACCTGCCATTTCTAGTTTTGCCCCTGACAACAGTCTGTAGAGGATAGGTAGAAACCTCAGCTGCACTTACTTGATGATCCAGTGGGATATTTGGTTTCTCCTCCGGACAGTCCTGGGAATACAGAGGACTGGGACATCTCTCTGGTGGATTTCTCTGACTGGATCCATCTGTAGAAAATACACACAGTGACTGAATACATTGTCTATATGTGATGATCAGATGATGGGGAATCTGACTCTCAGAACTGTTATCATCTCTACAGTCATGGAAGGTCTCCTCTTACCTGGTGATGTGAGGGACTGGTGATTCTCCATCATGACGTCCTTGTACAGATCCTTGTGTTCTTCTAAATACTCCCACTCCTCCATGGAGAAATAGACAGTGACATCCTGACACCTTATAGGAACCTGGCAACACAAGGACACAGTCATTAACAGACCCCTCCCTTGTCATTATTGTATAATGTCCCAGCATTCCCAGTAGAGCTCACCTCTCCGCTCAGCAGCTCAGTGATCCTGGTGGTAAGTTCTAGGATCTTCTGCTCATGTATCAGGGAATGAGGTGGAGGCTCGGTGATGGGGCTCTGGGTCCTTCTCCGTCCTCCTGACACACGGGGTGTCACACACTCACCAGACGATTTCTTCACTACTGTGTAATCCTGTGTATGGGGAGACGCCGATCAGTACAGCGATTCTAAGAATCCTTCACCTTTCCAGTCATTTCCCTGTTTTATTACTAGAGATAAGAGTGATGTCATGTGAGACTCTCACCTGTCCAGTTATCAAGGAGATGATCTCTAGGGTGAGGTCTAATATCCTTGCAGCCATGTGGTCTCTGTCCTTGTACAGATCCTTGTGTTCTTCTAAATACTCCCACTCCTCCATGGAGAAATAGACAGCGACATCCTGACACCTTATAGGAACCTGACAACACAAGGATACAGTCATTACCAGACCCCTCCCTTGGCGTTATTGTATAATGTCCCAGCATTCCCAGCAGCGCTCACCTCTCTGCTCAGCAGCTCACTGATCCTGGTGGTAAGTTCTAGGATCTTCTGCTCATGTATCAGGGAATGAGGTGGAGGCTCGGTGATGGGGCTCTGGGTTCTGCTCCGTCCTCCTGACACACGGGGTGTCACACACTCACCAGATGACTTCTTCACTACTGTGTAATCCTGTGTATGGGGAGACGCCGATCACTACAGAGATTCTAAGATTCCTTCACCTTTCCAGTCATTTCCCTTTTTTATTACTAACTGACGGAAGGTATGTGTCACTGAGGTTCCTGGCCTCGGTGAGGTAAGAGCCGGTAGTTTTAAGTGTCAGCGGCAGCTAGTGCTGATTGACACTATTATTTGTTAGTATGGCTGTAAAGCCAATCCGGGCCGGCTCTTACTAGGAGTAGCCAAAGTGCTGGGTGGGTGGCTTCTCCCCACGCTCCAAGCCGGGTCTTTATTGGCCTATATAAACCCACCCAGCAGTCTCAGCTGGGTGTGTTTTATCCTTCATCTGACAAAGAAGCTGTGGAGACTCTGGTTTGGGATCTGTGAATTTGTGTGCTAAAGGATTGGAAGCTGCATTCTGGAAAACAGGTACCTAAAGCCTGCTGTGGACTGCTGGGGGAAAGACTGCTAACCAGGTGACTATTTTGTTCTATGGACATTGCATGGTGTGAACAAACACCAAAACTGTGAACAGTCATCTTGTGTTTCCTTATGTGTGAATAAACACTGAACTGTTTAAATTAAAGGCTTTGTGATTGCCTCTATACTGCGTCCGCTAGCCTGTCTACCAGAGCAAAACCCCACAATAGACATAAGAGAGATATCATGTGAGACTCTCACCTCTCCAGTTATCAAGGAGATGATCTCCAGGGTGAGGTCTAATATCCTTGCAGCCATGTGGTCTCTGTCCTTCTCCATCCTTGGTGGGTCATTGATGGAAAGGACAATTGTCTTTCAAAAGAAGAGAGTCCTGAACATAAGAAACCTGAGGGAAAAAGGTGAGTGCAGGTTAAGAGTGCACAGTCAGTGACTTGTAGGTCAGGGTTGCATTGTAGATTAATCTAGCACACAGGCTATGGGCATTTCTCCGTTTGATTAACTGTTTTTCTATGTTTTCTTATTTGTGGTCAGGGCCACGGTACACAGAGTTAACTTAGACACATACAACCACTGGAGTACTCAAACAGACTGAAATGTGCCATGACCGCCTCGTCGAGAGTATACCTGAAAGAGGGCAAAGATACAGCATGATATCCACAAAACTTTATTAACAAATCACAAAATCAAATTCAGAAAAGCACATGAAATTTCTCGTTCAGGATTGGGAATATATCTATGAAAACAAGATGAGCGCCACCGGCCTAATTTACGTATAATGTGAGCGGGTACTTTGTTTTTGCTATCCGCCGAAGCTGCGCCTATTCTAAAGGAATGCCCGGATATGGAGGCAGGCTCGATACCTAAACTGGTGGCCAATAGACGGACATGGGACACAAACTGAGACATGGACAGCGGTACTGAGGGAAACGGTAATAATGGACTATCTGGAATACGGTCTGTCAAAGAAGTGTTTAACTGATGTAACACCTTAACTGGACACCAGCGGTGGGTCGTATGAAAATATCTGACGCGCGTAGGTGGCCCGACCTGAGAAGTTTTGGTGAAAGGCAAAACCAGAGTGTACCCTTCAGAGTCAGGAACTAGCTGTTTGACAGTGGGGAAATAACTGCTGAGTGTAGTGCATGTGAACTCCCCTGGTCTAAGGAAACCATAAAACGCTAGGTAAATGGACGCTTTGATAACCAGACTATGAAGTACTCCAAAGGGGTTCTTGTCCAGTAAGTCAGACATCTGTCTGAAAACTTCTCCTGAAATAGGTAACCTACGACAGTTATCACTAACACGGCTATTTCGTAACCCTCGTAACGCGGCTTTAATCACCTGCACAGAGAACAATGAACCCCTTTCAGGATGCGAAACAGATGAAAAATGCTGAACACCCGCTAGGTAAGATCTGATGGTACTATGACTCAGATATACCCCGTGTTATAAGCTCTAATGGTATTGGGTGACAGGGATTTCACAATTAACTGGCGGGCAGTGTCCAGGTGTCTATTCAAACCAGCGTTAACTCCGAATGCGGAGGGCTCGTTGTTGGCCCAACATCTGCTTCGGTCATGACCTGTGAAAAAAGGTAGAAATTAGCCCTGGACAAGGCGTCGGCTGCAGTATTAATCGTAGCGCATACACTGCGTGCAGAATTATTAGGCAAATGAGTATTTTGACCACATCATCCTCTTTATGCATGTTGTCTTACTCCAAGCTGTATAGGCTCGAAAGCCTACTACCAATTAAGCATATTAGGTGATGTGCATCTCTGTAATGAGAAGGGGTGTGGTCTAATGACATCAACACCCTATATTAGGTGTGCATAATTATTAGGCAACTTCCTTTCCTTTGGCAAAATGGGTCAAAAGAAGGACTTGACAGGCTCAGAAAAGTCAAAAATAGTGAGATATCTTGCTGAGGGATGCAGCACTCTTAAAATTGCAAAGCTTCTGAAGCGTGATCATCGAACAATCAAGCGTTTCCTTCAAAATAGTCAACAGGGTCGCAAGAAGCGTGTGGAAAAACCAAGGCGCAAAATAACTGCCCATGAACTGAGAAAAGTCAAGCGTGCAGCTGCCAAGATGCCACTTGCCACCAGTTTGGCCATATTTCAGAGCTGCAACATCACTGGAGTGCCCAAAAGCACAAGGTGTGCAATACTCAGAGACATGGCCAAGGTAAGAAAGGCTGAAAGACGACCACCACTGAACAAGACACACAAGCTGAAACGTCAAGACTGGGCCAAGAAATATCTCAAGACTGATTTTTCTAAGGTTTTATGGACTGATGAAATGAGAGTGAGTCTTGATGGGCCAGATGGATGGGCCCGTGGCTGGATTGGTAAAGGGCAGAGAGCTCCAGTCCGACTCAGACGCCAGCAAGGTGGAGGTGGAGTACTGGTTTGGGCTGGTATCATCAAAGATGAGCTTGTGGGGCCTTTTCGGGTTGAGGATGGAGTCAAGCTCAACTCCCAGTCCTACTGCCAGTTTCTGGAAGACACCTTCTTCAAGCAGTGGTACAGGAAGAAGTCTGCATCCTTCAAGAAAAACATGATTTTCATGCAGGACAATGCTCCATCACACGCGTCCAAGTACTCCACAGCGTGGCTGGCAAGAAAGGGTATAAAAGAAGAAAATCTAATGAAATGGCCTCCTTGTTCACCTGATCTGAACCCCATTGAGAACCTGTGGTCCATCATCAAATGTGAGATTTACAAGGAGGGAAAACAGTACACCTCTCTGAACAGTGTCTGGGAGGCTGTGGTTGCTGCTGCACGCAATGTTGATGGTGAACAGATCAAAACACAGACAGAATCCATGGATGGCAGGCTTTTGAGTGTCCTTGCAAAGAAAGGTGGCTATATTGGTCACTGATTTGTTTTTGTTTTGTTTTTGAATGTCAGAAATGTATATTTGTGAATGTTGAGATGTTATATTGGTTTCACTGGTAAAAATAAATAATTGAAATGGGTATATATTTGTTTTTTGTTAAGTTGCCTAATAATTATGCACAGTAATAGTCACCTGCACACACAGATATCCCCCTAAAATAGCTAAAACTAAAAACAAACTAAAAACTACTTCCAAAAATATTCAGCTTTGATATTAATAAGTTTTTTGGGTTCATTGAGAACATGGTTGTTGTTTAATAATAAAATTAATCCTCAAAAATACAACTTACCTAATAATTCTGCACTCCCTGTATGTAGGAACAGCTGAAATAGAAATAAAATTGTAGAGAAAGCCGTACTAGGCGGCGCATCAATGACATTACGTATGCCGATTTTGATTTGCCACTAATAACAATATCTGCAGTGGCCGGACTGTCGGAACTGAACAATACCATCCGGTTAGACCAGGAACTACCCCAAACATATGCTGCAGCCACTATGGGGTTGTCATGCCCTGCTCAGGCTATGTGCGGAGGTCTGCCAGGTTAGCAGCACATGTGTAGCCTTTTGTGTTTGTTTTGGAGTTGAGCTGTATCCACCTTCCTTCAGGTGCACTGGGTGGGGTCGTTGGTTGGAGTTTAAATTACACACACTCCCAGTGTCCTGTGCGGGTTATAGCTTCTGTCTTGCTCAGAAGAAGGAAGGAAGGAAGGTTTTGCTGTTCCTGCTCAGTAACAAGATAAGTTGGTTTTGCTTTCTTGTGGTTGTCTGTCTAGGCTGTTTGTGAGACGCTTGCCCCCTCCAGGTCCTGAGGGAGCAGGCTGCCTCTTTCCCCCTTTCACCATCTTAGGGATTTTAGGAAATCTTCAGCCTAGGCACGGGGACACGTTATTCCCACCTTCAGGGTCTGAACATGGGCATAGAAGTCTAGGGAGAGCTGGTAGGGATTTGTCAGGAGGTGACCTTTATCCCCAGCTTCTTGCCTAGACACTTGTTTGATTGTATTCTGTGTATCTTGTATCCTGTCCACCGTGACAGGGGTATAAAACACAAAAGGCCGAGGACTGAATGAAACCTGTACGTGCTGCTACTTCAACTGGCCATGTCTCTGCTAACCAATGCGTATCAAAAATAGCTGCAAAACCATTACTAGCAGCCGCTACAAAGACTACCAAAGAACTCTTTGAAGTCACCGGAATGAACATGGAGATACCGTTCCACTGATCTAAAAAATGTTGCTACATCATGAGGTCCGCCTCAGCTTCTCTGTCCAAATAGATCGGACTGTCCTGACAAGGGGCTGTCGCTAATAGGGGCTAACAACCGTGCAATGAAGGATCTACCTTGCGGATTAACACGCATGGCAAAATTCAACATACCTAACAACGATTGTAACTCAACCTTACAAGTTACCTTACTGACGGTAAATTTGTGTATAAGTTCCCTAATCCTAGATAACTTTTCTTCGGGCAGTCTAGCCGTCATGCTTTGCGTATCTAACGTAATACCCAAAAAAGTAAGGACCGAGGATGGACCCTCAATCTTGTTTGGGGCTACTGAAACACCCAACTGAGCAAAGCAAGTTAACAGTTTTTGCAAGTTACTTGAGTGACCCCTGGTGGTTCGATCAAGAGAAAGTCGTCCAAATAACCGATGACATGCTGGCAAAGACATGTATGCTCTAAGATCCAATGCAACGCTTTTGCCAGTTGATCAAACAGCCAAGGACTACTCCGGGAACCAAAGGTGAGTTTGGTGGCGAAGGAATAGCTATCTCTCCATTTAATCCCATGCCATTGCCAAAGTTCGGGTTTGATCGGGAGTAATTTAAAAGCGTCCGATATATTAGCTTTAGACAACGCTGTACCTGGACCTAACTGTAAAATAATTGCGATTGCTTGATCGATGGACGCATACTTCATACTGACCTCCTCGGCAGGTATAAGGGAGTTGAGGCTAGGGATATGCGAGCCGTGTGGAGCGGATAAATCATATATCATCCTTTCTTTTTTGCTGAATTTCCCTGTTACCACCCCTACCGGGCTAACTCTCCATCAAACGATCAAACGGAGAAACTGAAAAGGGGCCTATAACGAAGCCTTTGTCTAACTGAATTTGTAAAAGTCTGTCTATTGAAGACTGACTTTTACCCGCGGACTGTACGTTTTTACACTCAAAAGTAAGTTCTGGTAGGGCCACTAAGTCAGTGTGAAACCCTGAACTAAGACCAGACACAAGGTAATCAACAAAACATGGATCTGGATGTTCCAGTAAAAGCGACTGCAAGGAATCCACATTAATAACACTCATGTAATTTTTATCTGCCTTTAATGTGCAAGTCACTTTGGGATGCGCTCTGAAACAGTTAAGAAAATTATGCAGGAGCCGACATTGACCATAATTACAATTTGCAAAATTGTAATTATTGCAAATTTGCGATCTACCCAGATACTTGACTGGACGACCGAGCTTATCTACTGAAATTGCATTTCTACTGCTGTCTGACGGACCAGCTAACGGAGTAGTTGTACTGAGAGCAGCACGGGTAGCTACATTGTAACACCACTCTGATGAATGGAATATAGATTGGCATGACGAGCAGGCAGGAGCTTTAAGCCCTGCAAAATGCCTGCAGAACAATTTGGTATCTAACATTGCCCAAAAGACTGAAAACTGAAATTGACTCAGCACTGCTGCCGCTTTGGCGGAGAACGAGCAATGATAGTCATAAAACGCACATCCTGCATATTTGTATCCCAACTCGGTAACTCTAAACATATAGAGATCCAATTCCTCTCTTCTCTCAGGTCGGGTGGAGCACACGACATCCCTGAATAGGCTGAAAGCCAATACAAATTCGGGGATGGTCAATTTCCTATTCAATCTATGATCCCGACTCTTGAATATAACAGACACATCACCACACGCAATGACTCTATTCTCAGACAAATCGCGAGTGGCTATTAACAGAGACGCCAGATTCACATCCCTACCCTCCAAGATATCTTTCTGGATATTGGGAGGAATAAAATGTGCCGAAGTACCACCAAACGTACTTGCTACAGGTACAATTGCGGTTGACACCTCCGGAGATGAGCTGGACATAGCCGTCACCCTAGACTCCACTGACTCCAACCTTGCTTGCATATTTGTTAAAGAAGTTGTGACATTATTCAACGAAGTCTGGACCGTGACCATAGACACCTCCTCCTGATTAAACTGAGCAGGGGCCGTCACTAAAAGACGATAAAGTTCCGCCTTTCGTGCAGTAGCCGGGAAAGGAATACCCCTCCTAGTTAATTCTGCTATGAGTCTTGGGATAGTCCAGTTCAGTAGTGAAGGAACGCTGCCAGATTCCGACATCCTAGACCCATTTTCTTCCACAGAAGCATCCACAATGTCAGACCCGTGAGACATAATAGCTGTAGAACAAAACACGTGTTTAATGGTATCTGGGAACAGTGACTTGACTGATACCATCACCGCACCTCTGTGACCAAACAAAACTCACCCAAACTGAAACGTAGCGTGGACCAGACATCTAGAAGCTCCTAAAAGAACCGGTGATCAGTGAAGGTTTATGAATAGAAGGCTTACCAATGTCGTCCGAAAAAAGAGTCTCTGAGAAATCCAAAATAGACCAACCGAGAAACCTGCCCATATTAAAACATATATTTCCTTACCATGAGGAACATACTGTAACATACGAGATTGTGCATGAGCCTAATGAACGTATGACATAATACATTTATCAAAAGCACGTTGATCCCTGCCTAGCTGGGAGCACGGCGGCCCGTGCTAGACATTTCAAGGAAGAATAAAACGTATAAGTAAACCCCCTTTTTTTAAAATATATATAGTAGCTTTGAACAGGACAATTTAACCAATTAATGTAGCACTGAATAATAACTAATGTGTGCAGCTAAACTGCCCCAGAAAAGCCAGCGCAGCCCCGGGACCCCCCAAGTTAATTTGTACAATTTAGTCAGCATAATAGACTAAGCTAATCCATACAGCAGTATTCAGCAAAAAGAAAACGCATACTATGCAGTATGCATTTCTCTAACATGGGAGCCTATAGGCACAGGGGGTACACATTGGGAAATCTACTAGCATGTACAATACAGGGAGTGCAGAATTATTAGGCAAGTTGTATTTTTGAGGATTCATTTTATTATTGAACAACAACCATGTTCTCAATGAACCCAAAAAACTCATTAATATCAAAGCTGAATATTTTTGGAAGTAGTTTTTAGTTTGTTTTTAGTTTTAGCTATTTTAGGGGGATATCTGTGTGTGCAGGTGACTATTGCTGTGCATAATTATTAGGCAACTTAACAAAAAACAAATATATACCCATTTCAATTATTTATTTTTACCAGTGAAACCAATATAACATCTCAACATTCACAAATATACATTTCTGACATTCAAAAACAAAACAAAAACAAATCAGTGACCAATATAGCCACCTTTCTTTGCAAGGACACTCAAAAGCCTGCCATCCATGGATTCTGTCAGTGTTTTGATCTGTTCACCATCAACATTGCGTGCAGCAGCCACCACAGCCTCCCAGACACTGTTCAGAGAGGTGTACTGTTTTCCCTCCTTGTAAATCTCACATTTGATGATGGACCACAGGTTCTCAATGGGGTTCAGATCAGGTGAACAAGGAGGCCATGTCATTAGATTTTCTTCTTTTATACCCTTTCTTGCCAGCCACGCTGTGGAGTACTTGGACGCGTGTGATGGAGCATTGTCCTGCATGAAAATCATGTTTTTCTTGAAGGATGCAGACTTCTTCCTGTACCACTGCTTGAAGAAGGTGTCTTCCAGAAACTGGCAGTAGGACTGGGAGTTGAGCTTGACTCCATCCTCAACCCGAAAAGGCCCCACAAGCTCATCTTTGATGATACCAGCCCAAACCAGTACTCCACCTCCACCTTGCTGGTGTCTGAGTCGGACTGGAGCTCTCTGCCCTTTACCAATCCAGCCACGGGCCCATCCATCTGGCCCATCAAGACTCACTCTCATTTCATTAGTCTATAAAACCTTAGAAAAATCAGTCTTGAGATATTTCTTGGCCCAGTCTTGATGTTTCAGCTTGTGTGTCTTGTTCAGTGGTGGTCGTCTTTCAGCCTTTCTTACCTTGGCCATGTCTCTGAGTATTGCACACCTTGTGCTTTTGGGCACTCCAGTGATGTTGCAGCTCTGAAATATGGCCTAAACTGGTGGCAAGTGGCATCTTGGCAGCTGCACGCTTGACTTTTCTCAGTTCATGGGCAGTTATTTTGTGCCTTGGTTTTTCCACACGCTTCTTGCGACCCTGTTGACTATTTTGAATGAAACGCTTGATTGTCCGATGATCACGCTTCAGAAGCTTTGCAATTTTAAGAGTGCTGCATCCCTCTGCAAGATATCTCACTATTTTTGACTTTTCTGAGCCTGTCAAGTCCTTCTTTTGACCCATTTTGCCAAAGGAAAGGAAGTTGCCTAATAATTATGCACACCTAATATAGGGTGTTGATGTCATTAGACCACACCCCTTCTCATTACAGAGATGCACATCACCTAATATGCTTAATTGGTAGTAGGCTTTCGAGCCTATACAGCTTGGAGTAAGACAACATGCATAAAGAGGATGATGTGGTCAAAATACTCATTTGCCTAATAATTCTGCACGCAGTGTATGTCTAGTGGAGGCCAGTAATGTGGTGTGAACAGGGCCTGATATTGTACACCATGGTGTATCATGTATACTGCATCACTGCCTTCTTCTAAGTTGTCCTATTTGCAACCAACATAAAGATGGTCAGGGGCTCATGAGCTGCCTCCGTTCCTCTGCAGCTGACCTCCCCTCCCCCTCTTCCTGAACTAAGACACGGAGTCTCGCTGACTCCTGCACCTTAACGTGCCGGTCACGTGGGAAGCTGAACGAGACTTCCAGACCGGCCGCTCCGGTGCAGTGATGCTCCACTTTACCATAGGAGCCGACACTGCTGGCGGGACTAGGGGAACGAGGGACGTCACACCGCGGCTACTTACCTCCAAGGCTGCTCACGGATGAAAAACCGCACCACCGCTACTCACAACCACGTGACCGAAAGTGCAGGCGAACGCTCGGAACGAAGCGCTGCTCCCCCATGGTAAGATGCCAGTTATAAGGGCAATAGGCCCCTCCCACAAATACAGGCCAACATATTGGCCTTAAAGGGAATCTGTCAGCACATTTACCCCTTTTTAACAGTTCCCATAGGGCTGTAGTCGCAACACAGATGATTAAAACGGTACCTTTATATGCTTTTGATGACTTGTAAAACTGCCAAAAAACCAACTTTGATGCATATGTAAATGAGGGCTCGCAAGTGCCCAGGGGCGGGGTCCACCACGTTGATGCCCAGGCAGCGCTGCCTCTTCGGCTCTGCCCGCCCATCTGTTTTCTCTACCCCTCAGCAAGATCCCGCGCCTGTGCGCTGACTTCCTTGGCTGGGGCATGCGCACTGCGATGCCCATTGCTGGCACGGCATCTCAGTAGCTTATGCGCATGCGCCGGCTAACGGATCAAAGAGATAAATGTACCTCTGTTGACTCTCTGTGTCTGCAGTGACAGCTGCTCGCTCGGCTTTCCTCCTCTTCTCCTGCGCCGATGGACCGCCTCCTTTCTGCAGTTTTTGCGCCGTTAGCCGGCGCATGCACATAAGCTACTGCAATGCCAGCAATGAGCATCGCAGCGAGCATGCCCCGGCCAAGGAAGTCAGCGCGCAGGCGCGGGATCTCGCTGAGGGGGAGAGAAAACAGATGGGCGGGCAGAGGAAGAGGCTGGGCGGGGATAAGAGCCGAAGAGGCAGAGCTGCCTGGGCACCAACGCGGTGGACGCCGCCCCTGGGCACTTGCGAGCCCTCATTTACATATGCATCAAAGTTAGTTTTTGGCAAGTCCACAAAAGAATATAAAGGTACCGTTTTAATCATCTGTGTTGCGGCTACAGCCCTATGGGAACTGTTAAAAAGGGGTAAATGTGCTGACAGACTCCCTTTAAAACTTTATTAACCTGGACCTACGGAGAATATAACTAATATAATCTGCTGATCTTCTGATTTGTTATCCTTTTAACCTCACTACTCTAAAAAGGAAGCATATGTGGATTTATCTTTCTACAATAATATGGAGATCTGCTGGGCAGTTTTGGCTTGGACATTTCTGGTGTTGGAATTGAGCTTTATAATGTAATCTACTTACTTACATGTGTAATTTTATGTGTTTCTATTTTGATTTTTGTCCCTCATTGTCCCCGGATGAACCAAAAGTATTGAGGAAAAAAGTGTTGGGACCCAGAGGAGACCTCGTGGCTCAGTTAGTCATGTAGGTGTATTGGGATCTCCACTGGGGACATTGATGATCTTATGGTCATCACTGGGATCTTTATGAATACACTTTCACACTTGGTGTTTTTGTCAGTGTTGTGTATATCACCAATACATCTTATGTTTTATATTTCAGAACAGCTCGGTGCCTCTGGTATTTATTGGCGGGATTCTTCTGTGCCTATAGTCCCATTATCTCTGCATTATGCAACGTTCACCATGATCTGTGTTTAGCAGATGGCTCATAGTCCGTATCTCTGTAACCTGTAATCAATTTAAATAACAGTCCCAGATATTGTCGGCTGTTCAGGTAAGACTGCAGCGTGTCCCAATACGGACGCAGATACGTTAGTCATATGAAGGGAAATATATATAAAAAAAAAAAAAAAAAAAAGTATTGTCTCCGGAAAGGCTAGTAGTAAACAAACAAAAATGCAAAAATGGAAAACTGCAGGTTACTAACGGGGTTAATGTTTAGTAATACAATCAGCCCCTTTACATGTCTATGGACACACAGGTATATAGATTCTTACACTGTAGCGGTCTACAGTCGTGGCCAAAAGTTTTGAGAATTACATAAATATTGGAAATTGGAAAAGTTGCTGCTTAAGTTTTTATAATAGCAATTTGCATATACTCCAGAATGTTATGAAGAGTGATCAGATGAATTGCATAGTCCTTCTTTGCCATGAAAATTAACTTAATCCCAAAAAAAACTTTCCACTGCATTTCATTGCTGTCATTAAAGGACCTGCTGAGATCATTTCAGTAATTGTCTTGTTAACTCAGGTGAGAATGTTGACGAGCACAAGGATGGAGATCATTATGTCAGGCTGATTTAGTTAAAATGGCAGACTTGACATGTTAAAAGGAGGGTGATGCTTGAAATCATTGTTCTTCCATTGTTAACCATGGTGACCTGCAAAGAAACGCGTGCAGCCATCATTGCGTTGCATAAAAATGGCTTCACAGGCAAGGATATTGTGGCTACTAAGATTGCACCTCAATCAACAATTTATAGGATCATCAAGAACTTCAAGGAAAGAGGTTCAATTCTTGTTAAGAAGGCTTTCGGGGCGTCCAAGAAAGTCCAGCAAGTGCCAGGAACGTCTCCTAAAGAGGATTCAGCTGCGGGATCGGAGTGCCACCAGTGCAGAGCTTGCTCAGGAATGGCAGCAGGCAGGTGTGAGCGCATCTGCACGCACAGTGAGGCGAAGACTTTTGGAAGATGGCCTGGTGTCAAGAAGGGCAGCAAAGAAGCCACTTCTCTCCAAAAAAAACATCAGGGACAGATTGATCTTCTGCAGAAAGTATGGTGAATGGACTGCTGAGGACTGGGGCAAAGTCATATTCTCCGATGAAGCCTCTTTCCGATTGTTTGGGGCATCTGGGAAAAGGCTTGTCCGGAGAAGAAAAGGTGAGCGCTACAATCAGTCCCGTGTCATGCCAACAGTAAAGCATCCTGAGACCATTCATGTGTGGGGTTGCTTCTCAGCCAAGGGAGTGGGCTCACTCACAATTTTGCCCAAAAACACAGCCATGAATAAAGAATGGTACCAAAACACCCTCCAACAGCAACTTCTTCCAACAATCCAACAACAGTTTGGTGAAGAACAATGCATTTTCCAGCACGATGGAGCACCGTGCCCTAAGGCAAAAGTGATAACTAAGTGGCTCGGGGACCAAAACGTTGACATTTTGGGTCCATGGCCTGGAAACGTCCCAGATCTTAATCCCATTGAGAACTTGTGGTCAATCCTCAAGAGGCGGGTGGACAAACAAAAAACCACTAATTCTGACAAACTCCAAGAAGTGATTATGAAAGAATGGGTTGCTATCAGTCAGGAATTGGCCCAGAAGTTGATTGAGAGCATGCCCAGTCGGATTGCAGAGGTCCTGAAAAAGAAGGGCCAACACTGCAAATACTGACTCTTTGCATAAATGTCATGTAATTGTCGATAAAAGCCTCTGAAACGTATGAAGTGCGTGTAATTATATTTCACTACATCACAGAAACAACTGAAACAAAGATCTAAAAGCAGTTTAGCAGCAAACTTTGTGAAAACTAATATTTGTGTCATTCTCAAAACTTTTGGCCATGACTGTACACATCTGTATTATATAACTCCAGATACACAGATAACTAGCGTCACCAGCGCTGGAAATAGTCATCTATGGGGAAAATAACCTGGGGGTTCTGATTAACCCCTTAATGATCCGACAATTTTGGGCTTTCACCTGTCAATTTTTTCATCCTCAATTTCTAAAATCCATAATGTATATATGATATTTTAATTTATTCTGTGGAATACAATGATTGCAGCGATACCAGGGTCATTTCTTCTTTACAGTTAAGACACTTTCTGGAAAAAATAATTTGTTTTTGTGTCGCTTTGTACTGAGAACGACGACTTATCTGTTCTTCCATAAATAGAGCAGTGGGGGAGGGGGGGGGTTAGGGGAGAGTTGATGGTATCATGGGTACCAATCTGGGAAGATAAACCTAAAAACAGCAATCCTGGCGTTATGTCATCGGAGGACGGTTCCAAGCAGAGCACCTTCCGTTTCTCTCCATCATTAATAGACCTCGCTGTTGTCAGCCATGTTTCCATTACATTTCCTGGGAAAGAAATAACTGAAACCTGATGAAACCGACACAAACCGAGCGCAACTGACGCTCCGAACAACTCGTCCAGACAGAACAGAACTGAGGAGACGAGCCCTTATGTGTTACACGCTGGTCGCTGCGGTCACGGTGATACAACCACAGACAGAACTGATGGAACTTGTGTGTAAAACCGTCCGTTCTCTCAGCTCCTGACACAATCCGTATCGCTCGTGTGACATAAGCCGAATACAGACGACTCCTGCTGATCTCACAAGTGCATCGACCGCAGCCACCAGATCCACCAACATGTCCATCATCAGCGCAGGTCAGGAAGGAGATGAAGAGAAGTCCTGTCCCCGTCCTGTCAGTCGCCTCTTTCCTCTAATCGCTGGTGTTCTGCTCCGGGGCCAGTGATGGGTCCGGGGTTTGTCCTGCTGCTCGCACAGCTGCAGGTTTGTTACTATCACATGTGTGTGCAATTATTTACCCCCAACTGTGCAAACCCCAATCCCTGCGGCCATCACTGAACCCCCAATATCACCAGCATTAAAGGGCTATTCCCGTCACATAACGCGAGGTTCTATCGCTAGGACTGGTCACCAGTGTGCGGTAGGTGGGGGCTCGCCTCTATCAGGACCCCACTAATCCTGGGAATGGAGGGGCTGCAGAGCTGCTTTACTGCTGAATCTCCTCCACAGTCCCTGCTCATTAGAGCTCCGGCCTCCGCTGTGCAGGGACAGTGAGGAGAGGACACAGCGCTGCAGCCCCTTCATCTAGAAGAGGTTGTCCCCACCGACCACACACTGACTCCATATCCTAGTGACATCACAGAACAGTGTGTGATGGAAGACCCCTCTAATCCAGGAGAACAGCCCCTCTTACAGGGGTCTGGGGGTCTCCTAATATTCCAGGGGGAGAGCAGACATGTCTGAGGAGAACTCCCCTCCTGACCTCCAGACTGTGTGAGCAGAGACTCTCTATGGCCGGTGCTGCCCCCTGCTGGCTGGACCTGCTATATGTCACCTATAGAACCGCTCCATTCTAATAAACCCAGAACCAAGACCAATAACTGACCTGCAGATCTCACCTCCTGGGGCTGCAGGACCTGCGATGACGTCACACTGGTCACATGACAGGAAGTGCTGCACAGTGAAAGACCTCCACAGCTTTACTCCTCCCCTCATGTGACTGATCACATGATCATGACATCATCAAAGGTCCTGTAGGGTAATGTCTAAACTCCATGCTAGGTACTGATCTGGTCCTTACTAAGTATGGGAAATAGTAGGCTCTATATGAGCTGTCTATACTCCATACACGGTACAGACCTCTTAGCCCCCTAGTGGACAGGTCCAGAACAGCGCTAGTGTTTAGCGAGCTCACATGGATTTGGCTAAACTCCATGCACGGTGCGGACCTGGTCCTTACTAAGTATGGGGAATAGCCAACTCTATAGGGGCGGTCTATTTCCCATGCCCGATACTGGCCTCCCGGCCTCCTGGTGGTCAGGTCCGGAACTATGATGAGATTTAGCTGATTCAAAGTGAATTGGATAAACTCCATACTCCGTAAGGACCTTATTAACAGGGCCGGATTAACGTAGGGGCTGATGGAGCTGCAGCTCCAGGCCCCTACCATAAAATAGGCCCATCTGCCAGCCAAAAGGCCGTCGGGAGGGTTAAAAGTCCTCTGTTGTACACAGCGCAGCGTCACATAGCGCACAGACAATGCAGAGACGCTCACCTCACTGGCAGCAGGGAGGAGCCTGAGGGAGGGACTCGGGAGGAGCGTAATATGATCCTAGAGTAGAAGCTGCTTCTGCCAGCCCCTCCCCTCCCCGCCCACCAACCAATCAGAGCTGAGGCAAGGCAAGCACTAGCAGCTCTGAGTTGTCTGAGTAGTACAGGGAGTCTTCACAGGTCCTGTAAGGGAACTGCACAGTGTAAAGTGTAGTTCCCAGGTTAGAACAGTGCATCTGCCAGGACCTGTGATGACATCATCTTCAACATCACAGGTCCTGCAGAATCTAGCAAAGGAACTGCACCAAAAATGGTGTAGTTCCTAGGTTTGAAAGGTACATCTGCCAGGACCTGTGATGACATCTTCACAGGTCCTTCAACCCCTAACAGCAAGTATTAGAAGTTCACAATCAGCTCTGCATTGATCCATACAGACTGGAATGGAGTGGTAAGAGGAGGTCCTCCACTTTTCATCATTTACCCCCCCTCCATGCCCTGTTTTTACTCATTGCTCACTCATGTATAATACTTCAGACAGTTACAGTGACCACTACCTCATGTACCTCACACACAGTGACTGTAATGCATAACTGACAGGGCTTTTTTTCTGGCGGAACGCACCAGAACGGCGTTCCGCCACCTTTTGACATCGCAGCCTGCGATGTATCAGCGGGGAGGGACTGGGAGGAGGAGCTGGGGGCCGGTGCGTTCACTGTGCTCCGGCCCCCAGCTCCAGTAGAGACTTATCAAGGGGGAATTAAAGGGCTTCTGTCACCCCACAAAAGTAATTTTTTTTTTTTTGGATAGTTACATTCCTTATAGCGCGATATAGGAGAATATAATCTTGTCACTTACTTTCATGCGGCCGTTTCTTTAGAAAACGAAGTTTTATAATATGTAAATCCGGTCTCTACCAGCAAGTAGGGCGTCTACTTGCTGGTAGCTGCTGCAGAAATCCGCCCCCTCGCCGTGTTGATTGACAGGGCCAGCCGTGATCTCCTCCTCCGGCCAGCCCTGTCAGTATTTCAAAAATCGTGCGCCTCGCGTCATTCGGCGCAGGCGCTCTGAGATGAGGAGGCTCGTCTCCTCAGAACTCCCTCAGTGCGCCTGCGCCGATGACATCACCGAAAGAGAAGACGTCATCGGCGCAGGCGCACTGAGGGAGTTCTGAGGAGACGAGCCTCCTCATCTCAGAGCGCCTGCGCAGAATGACCAGAGGCGCGCGATTTTTGAAATACTGACAGGGCCGGCCGGAGGAGGAGATCACGGCTGGCCCTGTCAATCAACACGGCGAGGGGGCGGATTGCTGCTGCGGCTACCAGCAAGTAGACGCCCTACTTGCTGGTAGAGACCGGATTTACATATTATAAAACTTCGTTTTCTAAAGAAACGGCCGCATGAAAGTAAGTAAGAGCATTATATTCTCCTATATCGCCCTATAAGGAATGTAACTATCCCAAAAAAAAAAAAATTACTTTTGTGGGGTGACAGAAGCCCTTTAAATGAATAATGATTCCTGCTGCCCCTCAGTAAGATAACTTTCAATATATTGTACTCACAGCCGGCTACTGTTATCGTAATGCAGGCCGGCCGGGCAGACGAGCGGCAGCGTCACTGACTGACGTCACGTGCGTGCGCCGCCTACTTTATGAATGAAGCAGGCGGCCCAGGCAGGTGACGTCAGTCAGTGACGCTGCCGCTCGTCTGCCCGGCCGGCCTGCATTACGATAACAGTAGCCGGCTGTGAGTACAATATATTGAAAGTTATCTTACTGAGGGGCAGCAGGAATCATTATTCATTTAATTACACATTTTATAAGTCTCTACTGGAGCGGCAATGGGGGGGGTCTGTGGATGACACTGTTATGGGGTGGGGGGGTCTGTGGATGGCACTGTTATGGGGTGGGGGGGGTCTGTGGATGGCACTGTTAAGGGGGTCTGTGGATGGCACTGTTATGGGGTGGGGGGGGTCTGTGGATGGCACTGTTAAGGGGGTCTGTGGATGGCACTGTTATGGGGTGGGGGGGTCTGTGGATGGCACTGTTATGGGGTGGGGGGTCTGTGGATGGCACTGTTATGGGGTGGGGGGGTTTGTGGATGGCACTATGGGGTGGCGGGGGTCTGTGGATGGCACTGTTATAGGATGGGGGGTCTGTGGATGGCACTGTTATAGGATGGGGGGGTCTGTGGATGGCACTGTTATAGGATGGGGGATCTGTGGATGCCATCCCCAGATCCTCCACCCCATAACAGTGCCATCCTCAGATCCCCCCATTAACAGATTAACAGTGCCATCCCCAGATCCCCCCATTAACAGATTAACAGTGCCATCCCCATCTGGGGGGTTTCTTTGCTGGGCTGGACTTTTATACCCCCCCCCCAAATTTTACTTGCGGTCCTAGGGTTGGGTAGAGGGGGCGGTCCTAGGGGGTGGGTAGGGGGCGGTCTTAGGGGCGAGTAGGGGGCGGTCCTAGGTTTGGGTAGGGGCGTGGCCAGGGGAGGGGGGGTGAGTTCCACCACCTTTTCTCTGAGAAAAAAAGCCCTGATAACTGACCACATATTTCTATAAACACTGCATCTACAGTATTATACCTTGTATGCCTCACATATATATATATATATATATATATATATACACACACACACACACACACACTGCATATATAAAACAGTATTATAGATGCAATATGTACAGATATATAATATATATTGCAGAGCACTGATATGTGAGGTACAAGGTATAATATATGCAGTGTGTATAGATATATTGTATATTCAGCAGTGTACTGATATGTTAGGTACGAGGTATAATAGATGGTGTGTACAGGTATATTGTATATACAGTATTGGATTGATATGTGAGGTACGAGCTGTAATTTATACCTCATATATCAGTACACTGCTGTATATACTGTATACCTGAACACACTGCATATATTATACCACGTTCCTCACATATCAGTACACTGCTGTATACACTATACATCTGTACACACTGTATCTATTATACCTCTTACCTCACATATCAGTACACTGCTGTATATACTATATACCTGAACACACTGCATCTAATATACCTCGTACCTCACATATCAGTACACTGCTGTATATACTGTATATCTGTACACACCATCTATTATACCTCGTCCCTCACATATCAGTACACTGCTGTATATACTATATATCTGTACACACCATCTATTATACCTCGTCCCTCACATATCAGTACACTGCTGTATACACTATACATCTGTACACACCATCTATTATACCTCGTACCTCACATATCAGTACACTGCTGTATATACTATATATCTATACACACTGCATCTAATATACCTCGTACCTCACATATCAGTACACTGCTGTATATACTATACATCTGTACACACTGTATCTATTATACTTCTTTTGTCTGCCAGGCCTGTTTTGTAATCCCAATCCGGCCCTGATGGCATAAATTATAAAACAGCAGCGAACATAGTTCATGGAACAAAGAGAGAGGCCTGGAATGGGTAGTGGGAGGGGCTATAAAAGGGGAATGGGGGCCCAAATTAGATTCTTGCTATGGGGCCCAGTGATTTCTATGTACGCCTTTGACAGGAGCAGAGAGATAAGAGAAGTGACAGATGACACAGAGTTTAGATTACAGGTTGAATTAACCCTTTATGATCAATTTGGCTTCTCAGGAGATATATATGTTAAAGGCATCTCATTCAGTAGCTATATAACTAAGGGTGGGTTCACATCTCCTTTATGGATTCCGTTAAGTGGGGACTATTTTATTATCAGCCAGTGACTGTGTTTCTGTAATACTGTTATCAATTCAGCACATAGTTTTCCCTGTGCATTCACATTTCACTTCACTTGGTTGGTTGTACTAGTGTCAGTGTCAGACGGTTGTCACTGTGGGTAACAATGCACAACAGACAACAATGCACACCACAGTGACCGCTCCTGAGTCCTCCTGTCCGGCGTCAGCCTCAGCTTCCCTTCACTATCACTATAATCAATCACTCTTCCTGATCCGGACTCACTCATTAGAGAGCTGAAGAGCCGACTGAGTCAGCAGCAGCAAGTGAATCGAATGGATAGCATCTGCACACCGGCACCTAGAGTCTTCGGTTCACTTGCGAGTCAGCTCAGCTCACTACTGAGGTCATATCCGGCGGGCCGCGGCATTACAGGAACAGCACCTGCTGCTCTGACTTCCTGCCGCCGGATATACGTCACAGGATATCCGGCGGCAGGACGTCAGAGCAGCTGGTGCGGTTCCTGTAATGCCGGCCCGCCGGATATGACCTCAGTGCGCCCGCGGTTATCCCTCCTGCACGCTGCGCTGTGTACAACCTGCTCAGCAGTTTCGACCAGCACACGGCCCACAGCGCTCAGCCACACCAGCCCGCGAGACAGCAGGAGCTTCTGGAGCAGGTATCAGATAAACTCATCCAGTTGGAAGGGAGGGCAATCATAGTGCTGTTATGATTTATGGACACAGCTCTCAGCATGCTTAGCCAGCCTTCTATCTGGCTGTTTCTGAGCCTGTGGACTGTGACTCTCAAGAAGCACAGCCAGATAGAAGGCTGGCTAAGCATGCTGAGAGCTGTGTCCATAAATCCTAACAGCACTATGAAAATTACTGACTGGCTAAGCATGCTGAGAGCTCAGTCTAAATAACATAACACATTAAAGAAATTACTGTTTCTAGCTGCTAGTTCACAGCTAGTCCACAGTCCACAGTCCACAGCAGCTAGAAACAGTAATTTCTGTAAAGGGATTCTGTCACCAGGTTTGACCCCTGTCAGCTAAAAATATGCTGATGTTCAGGGCGTCTTCACGATTCCTAATGTGGGCTTATAAATGCCATCTGTGGGCTTATTTAGCTAAAAAACAGCTATTACTAACCTGTCAGTCAAACAAATAAGGTGCCCAAGGGGATGTTAATGCGTGCAAGATGCCGGCCGCACCCACCGCCGTTCGTGCCCAGCGCCGCCTTTCCGGACTTCTGCACCGCCTCCTAATCCTCTGTGCCGCCTCTCGCTCTCCCTCCCTCCCCCCTCCTTCTGCTGTAAGATCTCGCGCTTGCGCACAGGGCTCTGCCTGATGTGCCCGTGCAGACTTCTACATTTGGCTTCTTACAGCGAAGTGCGCATGCGCCAGCACTTCGCTCAACCCCTGTATGCGCGAGATCTTACAGCAGGAGGAGGGGGGAGGGAGGGAGAGCGAGAGGCGGCACAGAGGATTAGGAGGCAGCGCAGAAGTCCGGAAAGGCGGCGCTGGGCACGAACGGCGGCGGGTGCGGCCGGCACCTTGCATCCATTAAAATCCCCTTGGGCACCTTATTTGTTTGACTGACAGGTTAGTAATAGCTGTTTTTTAGCTAAATAAGCCCACAGATGACATTTATAAGCCCACATTAGGAATTGTGAGGACGCCCTGAACATCAGCATATGTTTAGCTGACAGGGGTGAAACCTGGTGACAGAATCCCTTTATTGTGTTATGTTATTTAGACACAGCTCTCAGCACGCTTAGCCAGCCTTCTATCTGACTGGCTAAGCATGCTGAGTGCTGTGTCCATAAATCATAACACAGCTCTATGGAAATTACTGTTTCTAGCTGCTGTTGTCCACAGTCCACAGCAGCTAGAAAACAGTAATCTTCATAGTCATGTTAAATGATCACTATAGTGTCAGGAAAACAAAGCGGTTTTCCTGACACTATAGTGCCCTGAGGGTGCCCCCACCCTCAGGGTCCCCCTCCCGTGGTCCCCCTCCATGTTGCCAAGATAGACGCCAAATGAAGGGGTAGTTGCAGGAACAAAATACTGTAATGGTATCGATAAAATATATATGTAATTAAGACACTGAGTGCAGTTCCATAAAAAGGCCCAGCAAAATCCTCAGCACCAGGCCCATGATGCTCTTAATCCGGCCCTGCTTATTAACCCTTTGTGGTATGGGATCAATTACAATTAATTTTGCCCAATAAAGTTGAACAGATGAGGGGTAGAAAATCTGGTTTTTCTCAGTATTTTATTTTTAATCCTTATAACTGTTTAATATCACCAGACGGATGGAGTATACCCTGCTCACAGTGTACTGTCTATTTCCCATACACCAGACGGACCTTTTCTATGTGTTATCTACAGAGAGGTTCTCCTGCTGGTGAGGTCCTCTTCAGACATGGAGTTTAGCCTGCTCACAGTGTACTGTCTATTTCCCATACACCAGATGGACCTTTTCTATGTGTTATCTACAGAGAGGTTCTCCTGCTGGTGAGGTCCTCTTCAGGCATGGAGTTTAGCCTGCTCACAGTGAACTGTCTATTTCCCATACACCATGGATGACAGGCCGAACTGGATGGACAAATGTCTTTTTTCGGCCTTATGTACTATGTTACTATGTTACTATGTTACCAGACGGACCTTTTCTATGTGTTATATACAGAGAGGTTCTCCTGCTGGTGAGGTCCTCTTCAGGCATGGAGTTTAGCCTGCTCACAGTGAACTGTCTATTTCCCATACTCCAGACGGACCTTTTCTATGTGTTATAGAGAGGTTCTCCTGCTGGTGAGGTCCTCTTCAGGGTTTTGAGATAAAACTGACCTGTTCTCTTCATTCTCCGGTCAGTACAATTACAGCGATACCACATTTATACAGTTTTCTGGGCTTTGTTATTACGGCGTTCCCTATGAGATAAAACTGACCTGTTCTTTTGGGAAGGTGAGATGTCAAAAAGTGATTTTGATGTTTTTATTTCCCCATTATACCATTAGCCAAATTGGATATTTTTATATTTTAATAGTATGGGTGTTTTTGCATGCAGTGATAGCTATGATGTTTATTTTTTTTAAATTATGTATTAATAGTAATTTTGGGAAAATAGTGTGATTTGAATTTGTTTTTTCGTCACATATTGTACTTCAAGACACTGGTAAAATGGAGTCCAAAAATGTCATTTTTATTTATGAAAAAATACTAAATTTACAAAAAAATAAATAAAAAATTAGCAAATTTCAATTAGAAACATAGAAACATAGAATGTGTCGGCAGATAAGAACCATTTGGCCCATCTAGTCTGCCCAATATACTGAGTACTATGAATAGCCCCTGGCCCTATCTTATATGAAAGATGGCCTTATGCCTATCCCATGCACGCTTAAAAATTTCCCTAAATACCTTCAAAAAATAGTAATTACTTTACATTCACCATATGTCTACTTTTTGTTTGAATCATTTTGAAAATGATATTTTACTTTTTGCGGACGTTAAAAGGCTTAGAAGTTTGAAAGTAAATCTTAAAATTTTTAAGAACATTTCCAAACCCCAATTTTTTCAGGACTAGTTCAGTTATGAAGTCACTTTCTGTGACTTACATATTAGAAACCACCCATAAATCACCCCACTTTATAAACTACACCCCTCAAGCGATTCAAAACTAATTTCACAAACTTTGTGCCCCACAAGAATTAAATGAAAATAGGAATGAAATTTCAAAATGTCACACTTTTTTTAGCAGATTTTACATTTTAATCTATTTTTACTTCAACACGTTAAGGGATAACAGCCAAACAAAACTCAAAATCTATTACCCTGAATCTGGAGTTTACAGAAACACCCCATGTGTGCTCAAAAACCGAAGTATGGGCGCACAGCAGCCTTCAGAGTGGAAGGAGCACCATATGGCTTTTGGAGAGCGGATTTAGCTGGAATGGTAATTGGGAGCCATGTCGCATATGAAGACACCCTGAGGTGGCCCTACAATGGAAACCCCCAAAAGTGACCCCATTCTGGAAACTACACCCCTCAAGGAATATTTAAAGGTGTATAGTGAGCACTTTGACCCATCGGGCGTTTCACAGAATTAGGAAACGCTTGGCTGTGAAAATGAAAAATTACCTTTTTGTTTCCCAAAAAAGTTGCTTTACACCCACATTTTTCGCTTTCACAAGGGGTAACAGGACAAAATGCACCCTAAATTTTGTTACCCATTTCCCCCCGAATACGGCAACACCCAATATGTGCTCAAAAAATGATGTATGGGTGCATGGCAGTGTCCAAAAGGGAAGTAGCGCCAGAGAGCTTTTTGAGGACAGATCTTGCAGGATTTGCTTTTGTGAGCCATGTCACATATGAAGACACCCTAAGGTACCCCTAGAGTAGAAACCCCCAAAAAGTGACCCCATTCTGGAAACTACACCCCTCAATGAATATTTCAAGGTGTGTAGTGAGCATTTTGACCCATCAGGCACTTCACAGAATTGGCTGTGAAAATAAAAAATTTCATATTTTTTTCAGAAATAGTTGCTTTATACCCACATTTTTCACTTTCACAAGGGGTAACAGGACAAAATGCACCCCACATTTTGTTCCCCATTTCCCCCCGAATACACCAACACCCCGTATGTGCTCAAAAAATGATGTATGGCCGCACGGCAGGCTTCAGAGTGGAAGGAGCACCATATGGCGTTAGGAGAGAGGATTTAGCTGGAATGGTAATTGGGAGCTATGTCGCATATGAAGACACCCAGAGGTGGCCCTAGAGTGGAAACCCCCAAAAGTGGCCCCATTCCGGAAACTACACCCCCGTACGAACATTTTAAGTGTGGAAAGGGTACTTTTTTACCAGACAGGTGTCTCACAGAAGGCAGAAATACTAGAGAGAGGATTTCAAAGCAGACTAGCAGACCCCAATTTTTCACTTTCACAAGGGGTTAAAGGAGAAAATGCACCCCAGTATATGTTCCCCATTTTGCGAACACCCCATATGTGCTCGTAGCCTGCTGTATTGGCGCACAGCAGGCCTCTAGAGGCAAAGTGCAAAATATGGTTTTTCAGGCCTGAATTGGCAGACATGGATTTTAGCTGCAATTCAAATCGCTTCCGGATCATGGTGTGACTGTAGATTGGAGTCTGGTACAAAATGTCCGAACTCCAATATTGCCTAATGTTTGGCTTCTTTATCAGAATTCCTGAGTGGCCCACAAACTCAGGAATTTGGGGCTGATAATTCTCAGGGAATGAGGTCCATGTGGGCTCACTCTGGGGGGCTGCATCAGCTGCTACCCTGGGACGCCTTCTAGAGGGTCCCTCATCAGCGGATGATGATGATCAGGAGGTAGAGAAGTAGAGGAAAGTGGCATCCTCTTCTCCCTCACTGGCAGACTCGGTATCGGAGGCAAGGATGGCGTATGCCTCTTCAGCTGAGTATAGTCGTTGGGATGAATGGGACATTTTATATTTTATTGGTGTGACACGTGCAAACCTTTATTTAGTGTGAGGGATGTGTATGTAGTGTTTTCACACGTGAAGGGGTTTGTAATAAATTTTAAATTAAATTTAGAAGAAAAGTTGTAAAAAAAAAACGTTTTCTACAAAAACAAAAAAACTTGCAGCGCAAACTGAGCAGACGCGATCAGTAATGGACACTACTGATCGGTGCTCAGTGGTTGCAAAATGCACGTACGCAGATGGTGCGTTCGTGCTGAAATCTAAACTGACACTAACTGAAATTGAGATAGTGTTATATATATAAAACTAACTAAAACTAACTACCAGTAACTGCAGTTATTTTTTCACACACAAATGTGAAAAAAATAAAAATAACTCAAATGCTACTGAGCGCACTACTGATTGGCTAAAAATTTCACATATACATATATATATATATAAAGCCCTAACTACAAGTTCTTAAAAAAATATATAAATCAGCACAAATAATCCGCAGGTGCTGATCAGGCAGGTACGCACTGAAAAGCACTTGGCGGTCACAGCTCGCACACAGAAAAAGTGATGCAGAGCTGGAAAATGGTAAAAAAAAAAAAATACCAAAAAAAGTGCACGGACCAAATGGTGTCCGTTTAAAAAGGATGAGGGGGAAGGGGGTGGGAAGGGATCTGAAACAGCTGCAAATGAAAAAAAAAATCTGTGCACCTATTCCAGATGTTGTTCTTCTTTCTTCTTTTCAGCAGCAAAGGGGTTAAATTCGTAGTGGTGGTACAGCACAAGTCCCAGCAAGCCACAGCAGCACAGAACCTCTCTGCACGCAGTCACCAGCTAGAATGGCTGTTTGCGTGGAAGTTCAACCTCTTCCTGTGCAGCTATAGCGCTGCCATTGGCTGGAGCGTTGTTCCAGCCAATCGCAGCGCTGGCAGGGGACCCAAAACACTGGTGTCCCCTGCCTCACCTCGGATGTGACTGGTGCTGACAAGGTTAGAACCGGCCACCGTCCCCTGACCTCCTCCCCGCAGCTGCTGACAGCTTCCTGCGCTGCGATGTGACCAACACATTGATCAGCCAATCGCAGCGCTTGGAGCTGCACGGGGGTGGATCGGCACCATACTGCTCGTTCCTGGCATGGCTGCCTCCCGGTAAGAGCAGCCATGGTGCAGAGATTCCACCCCGATCTTCCCCCAGAGACCCGCAGACCTCATAAAGTACATGTACGTCATGGGTCTTTAAGAGGTTAAAACAGCACACAGCAGCTATGGTGCTTGCGAGCAGCCGCCATATTTAAATACCCGACCACCGAGGTATATACGTTGGGTGGTCAGGAAAGGGGTTAAAGTAGAGGTGGGACGAATCCAATTTTTTTCGAATCCGAATCCGGATCCGAATCCGAAAAGGTTCTCGAATATATCGAATCTTTCGAATCTCGAATCCTACGAATCCTGTACATAATTGTGTGAACAGTGTAAGAAACAAAGTCAGACCGCGTCAGTTTGTCTGAACCTCCACCTCCCAGTCACGGTCGCACCCTATATGACCGCGATGACCCCTGCTATGACCCCTGCTCCTATCACTACAGAACATACAGGGTAATACAGCACCACATACCTCTTACATCCAGTGACGTCTCTTTGATGTAGATGTTTTCTTTCCTCATCTTCTCCTTTCAGACCAGACACCATTTTTCAGCCATTTTTCGTCTCTGCAGCTTGAAAAAAAAAAAAATCTTAGTTTACTACTTTTCTATCATCCTCCCATCTTCTGGACAAATCATCCTACTACCCACAATACTGTGCCGCTGTGCTCCCCAATACTATACTGCGGAAACAGATAATACCCCTGATAATACTAGTACCACACAGAGCCCCCCATATAAAATACCCCTTCTTTGTGGCCTCAGTAGATGCCCCCATAGTGCCCCCCAATAATGTGCCAGTAAGAAGTGGCCCCACAGTGCCACCCAATAATGTGCCAGTAAGTGTCCCCATAGATGCCCCCCAATCATGTGCCAGTATCAAGTGCCTCTCTCCTCCCCCCATGTGCCGGTATCATAGTGCCCTCTCCCCCATAATGTGCCAGTATCATAGTGCCACCTCCCCCCATAATGTGCCCGTATCATATTGCGACCTCCCCCCATAATGTGCCAGTATCATAGTGCCACCTCCCCCCATAATGTGCCCGTATCATAGTGCCACCTCCCCCCATAATGTGCCAGTATCATAGTGCCTCCCCCCAATGTGCCACTAGTATCATAGTGCCTCTCACCTCACCCCCTGGCATCCACAGATCCCCCATCCTATAACAGTGACATCCACAGACCCCCCCCCACCAGATAATAGTGCCATCCACAGACCCCCCCATCCTATAACAGTGCCATCCACAGACCCCCCCCACCCCATAACAGTGCCATCCACAGACCCCCCCACCCCATAACAGTGCCATCCACAGACCCCCCCCATAACAGTGCCATCCACAGACCCCCCCCACCCCATAACAGTGCCATCCACAGACCCCCCCCACCCCATAACAGTGCCATCCACAGACCCCCCCACCCCATAACAGTGCCATCCACAGACCCCCCCACCCATAACAGCGCCATCCACAGACCCCCCCACCCCATAACAGTGCCACCCACAGACCCCCCCACCCCATAACAGTGCCATCCACAGACCCCCCCACCCCATAACAGTGCCATCCACAGACCCCCCCCCACCCCATAACAGTGCCATCCACAGACCCCCCCACCCCATAACAGTGCCATCCACAGACCCCCCCCACCCCATAACAGTGCAATCCACAGACCCCCCCACCCCATAACAGTGCCATCCACAGACCCCCCCACCCATAACAGTGCCATCCACAGACCCCCCCACCCCATAACAGTGCCACCCACAGACCCCCCCACCCCATAACAGTGCCATCCACAGACCCCCCCACCCCATAACAGTGCCATCCACAGACCCCCCCCACCCCATAACAGTGCCATCCACAGACCCCCCCACCCCATAACAGTGCCATCCATAGACCCCCTCCACCCCCATAACAGTGCCATCCACAGACCCCCCTACCTCATAACAGTGCCATCCACAGACCCCCCCACCCCATAACAGTGCCATCCACAGACCCCCCCCCATTGCCGCTCCAGTAGTTATAAAATGTGTAATTCTGATTAATAATCATGCTGCCCCCTCTGTCTGTAGTATAACATTCAATGAATCCTACTCACAGGGCTACTGCTATCGTAATGCAGGCCGGCCGGGCAGACGAGCGGCAGCGTCACTGACTGACGTCACCTGCCTGCGCCGCCTGCTTTATGAATGAAGCAGGCGGCGCAAGCAGGTGACGTCAGTCAGTGACGTTGCCGCTCATCTGCCTGGCCGGCCTGCATTACGATGTCAGTAGCCCTGTGAGTAGGATTCATTGAATGTTATACTACAGACAGAGGGGGCAGCATGATTATTAATCAGAATTACACATTTTATAACTGTACTGGAGCGGAGGGGCCGGAGCACAGTGAACGCAGCGGCCCCCAGCTCCGCCTCCCAGTCCCTCCCACTGGATTCGTATCATGTAAATTACGTCGGGATTCGAGTCCACGAATCCCACAAATCCAGCAAGATTCGAGGGATTCGTGGATTCAACGAATCCCCCGTCCCATCTCTAGGTTAAAGCATTGTACAGGGAGTCCCCTTGTAGCAGTAAACGCTGCTCCTCACGGATCCGCAGGGCGGTGTAATGTGCGTGTCTGTTAGGCCATTGTTGGTGTCGATGGCAGTGGGCGTTCGATGCTTCATCCGAATTCACTTCGTTCAAAACTTCGGAGTCATACTGTACAGTGATTCGTCTTCGTACAGTATTAGAATGTATGGGCTCCGAGGAGCCGAAGTAAGTTATTCACAAAGTTGCGCGAGACTTCATTGAATAACTCAGGAAGTGGAAAAACACTTTAAAACTTGAAACTGAACTCGGCTTTGGTCCCATCTAGTATCTCTGAAGTGAAGCCGAGTTCAGTTAAATGTTTTGAAGTGTTTTTCCAATTTAAAAATCAACTACCTGAGTTATTCAATGAAGTCTCGTGCAACTTTGTGAATAACTTACTTTGGCTCCTCGGAGCCCATACATTCTAATTCTGTAAAGACCAATCACTGTACAGTATGACTCCGAAGTTTTGAACGAAGCGACTTTGGATGAAGCATCTGAAGCTTCGCTCAACACTGACCATTATAGACGTCTGCGCCGTCTCTATGCACAGCTACAAGCGCCGAGAATACAGAAGAATGCCAATAAAAAATAAAAAAGTACTTTTTTAAAAATAAAAAATAGAGAAATGAACAAAAATATATAGAATACATTTTTTTTGGGTTCAACAATAAGTTTTCATTAGAAACAGTAAAACCTGCAGCTTTCACTTCAACTTGTACAGTAGAAAATATATAAGAATAAATATCGGGTGCGGAGAAGATGAAAACCTGTTCTATTCAGTAAAACATGTCACATACAATGTGGCCTCCACAGATATCAGCCCGCAAACAAAATCACACTGCCCCCCCCCATACAAAATCACACTGAGCCCCCCATACAAAATCACACTGCCCCCCCATGCATACAAAATTACACAGCGCCCCCCCCTCTGCATACAAAATTACACAGCGCCCCCCCGCATACAAAATTACACAGCCCCCCTGCACACAAGATTACACAGCCCCCCGCAAATAATATTACACGGCCCTCCCCTGCATACATAATACTACATTATACAGTCCCCCCTGCATATAATATTACAAACCCCCCCCCCCCCCCCCGCATACAATATTACACAGTTCTCCCCGCATACAATATTACAATGCCAGGGTAAGGGAATCTGAGGTTTTCTGACAGAACACCCCCACCTCAGCATACAGTTCTCGATCCCCCTCCCCTCAGCACGTCCACAGTGCACACATGTACCTCCAGCACTGACAGACACTCTCCCCCCCTCTATGAGTGATGAGCAGCCATCCGTGACCTGCTCTGCAAACAGCCTGAGCTCTCCAGCTTCCGACCCTTATTTTCGCGCTGCCGATTCAGAGTCACGTGACAAGAGAATGTCACGTGACTCAGTGACGTCAGAAGGTCCGTTTCGTGTCTGGAGTTTAGTCGCTACTGTAGAGACGAGGGTTGAGCGTATCGAGCTTCAGATTACTAATTTAATATGTTTTTAAAGATTCAGAAATGAAAACTGAATTAATTCATTAAAGTCTCACGTAACTTCAGGTGAAAAGATTTTTGGCTCCACGGAGACGGCATTAAAATCGAAGACCTTCTGATGTCTGACCACAGCACATGGGATGGAGATATGACCCTTCTGCTACATTCCACAGCTGCTTCAAACCCATGTGACTTCAGCATGTCATGTGACCCTGTAACGTCACAACGTCCCTTGGATATAAGATCTACAGATAAGTTACTGTAGTCTCCTCCAATATACAGCAGAGACCAGAAGGAAATGGGTAAAACTGTTCTCCATGGTTCCCCTTCTCTCACACAGACCGTTCTCCATGGTTCCTCCTCTCTCACACAGACCGCTCCCCATGGTTCCCCCTCACTCACACAGACCGCTCCCCATGGTTCTCCCTCTCTCACACAGACCGCTCCCCATGGTTCCCCCTCACTCACACAGACCGCTCCCCATGGTTCTCCCTCTCTCACACAGACCGCTCCCCATGGTTCCCCCTCTCTCACACAGTCCGCTCCCCATGGTTCCCCCTCTCTCACACAGACCGCTCCCCATGGTTCCCCCTCTCTCACACAGACCACTCCCCATGGTTCCCCCTCTCTCACACAGACTGCTCCCCATGGTTCCCCCTCTTTCATACAGACCGCTCCCCATGGTTCCCCCTCTCTCACAGACCGCTCCCCATGGTTCCCCCTCTCTCACACAGACCGCTCCCCATGGTTCCCCCTGTCTTATACAGACTGCTCCCCATGGTTCCCCCTTTCTCACACAGACCGCTCCCCATGGTTCCCCATCTCTCACACAGACCGCTCCCCATGGTTCCCCCTCTCTCACACAGACCGCTCCCCATGGTTCCCCCTCTCTCACACAGACCGCTCCCCATGGTTCCCCCTCTCTCACACAGACCTCTCCCCATGGTTCCCCCTCTCTCACACAGACCGCTCCCCATGGTTCCCCCTCTCTCACACAGACCGCTCCCCATGGTTCCCCCTCTCTCACACAGACCGCTCCCCATGGTTCCCCCTCTGTCACACAGACCGCTCCCCATGGTTTCCCCTCTCTCACACAGACCGCTCCCCATGGTTTCTCTTTTCTTGCACAGACTCATGGTTCTCCCATGATATTGAGGAGACTAAACTGGCTCTTGCAGTTTCTGCTGCTTGTGGCAATAAAGATGGCCTCCCTTTCATACACACTGGTGGCAGGAATCTGCGTCAAGCTATTATACAGTGTTTCCTGGTAATAAGGTAATTTTGCCTACCTCTCTGCAGGAGGAAAACATTCCCCTATTTTGCTTTGATAACGAGGATCTAAAAGCATGGCTATCAAGTAATCATCAGACTGCTTTATGTCAATGATACTCCTGTCAGTACGCAAGCAAGCAATGATACAGCTCGCCCATTCTGGCCAGTGTGCCCAAGGACCGAGTTCTTTCTAGCTCTGCCCCCACTGAGATGATTGGGTGTGTGGTCAGTGTCATCATCATCATTATCCTCCTCCTCATCATCATCCTCCTACTGCTACACTTCCGACTCCTCCTCCAGTGACAGTTCCTCATCATCCTCCATGAAATGTACTTCTTGTGGGACTCCAACAGCTACAGGGCAGGCATCAAGATGTGTTAGCTGTTCTTCTTCCACCATCGTCCCCTGCTAGGTGAGCATATGTTCTAGGATAAATTTCTAAAATTCTAAGTTTATCACATGCACTGTGCAGGGAGCATGCGTTATTTCCCCCAGGTTCAACGTGGCCACTATTCTGTGGTATAGTCGATAACCATATTGTCCAGTTGAAGGTGGCAGAGAGACAGCCAGCAGGATGTTTGCTGCTTAATGCACTTTAGCAAGTGATTGGCTGTGCAGCCACAACACTGCATGGCAACACCTGACTTTACATATGTGATAGGAGGGAGTGGGAGTGGGAGCGACACTCTTCCCTATTGTTTTTGGGGAAGAGAGGATGTCCAGGGAGGAGGAGGTGGATAAGTACTGTCCCTCTCTGTAACAAGTGCTCCAGGTGTTCACCATGGCGTGCACGTTGCCACACAGTGACAACTGCAAGAAGCGGCTCACATTCTCCTCCACGTGAGAGTACAAGTTGGGGATGGCTTTTTGGGAGAAATAATGCCAGTTAGGTATCATCCAGCAAAGCAGAGCGCACACCATCAGCTCCCTAAAGGCAGCATAATCTACTAAATGGTACAGCAAAGACTGCACCAAAAGCAACATGGCCAAATCGAAGTTACACTTGCGCAGAATCGGGTTGCTGGGAGTGTAGAGTTGTTTTTTCCCCACACATTCTGTTATTGTAACGGTCACGTCCACACACACACACACACACAGGGGGACGGATAGTGACCACTGCGCTCCACCCTCACCCCTGGCCCTGCCTACTTGCCTCACGAGTCCTGATGACAGGGGACAACTGGATGACAGTCCCTTACTTAGGATATGTGCAGGGAAGACAGACAAGACAAAATATGGAACGTGAACGGACCGGGTCAGAACCAAGAGAACTACGCAGTACAACGGGTTAAGCAAAGAATGGTCAGGAGAAGCCGGGGTCAAATACCAGGAGAGTAGAGCAGTACCAGAGGAGTCCGCAAAGAGTAGTCAGGTGGGAGCCGAGGTCACAATACCAGGAGGGATGCCCAGTACAGGAGGAGCAGGCAAAGAATAGTCAGGGAACAGGATCAGGTGAGTATTTAGTAGTCCAACAAATAGCCAGGAACCTAGAATTAACAGGCAACCTGTTTCCAGCAGGCTGCCTGTATTTATAGTGGGGTCTGAGGGTCATGTGACGAGGCCAGCGTCACATGACCGACAGACAGACAAGTCGAGTACCGAGTGATCAGCCCCGTGAAAGTACCCCCCCTTTTTACGAGGGGCCACCGGACCCAAGACTTCAGGCGATGGCCTTTCAGGGTGTTCTAAATGGAATTTTCGAACAAGTCTAGGAGCATGAACCACCCTGGCGGGTACCCAAGATCTCTCTTCGGGTCTATACCCCTTCCAGTGAATCAGGTACTGTAAGGAATTACGCACTCTCCTGACATCCACTATCTTAGACACCATATACTCTACAGCATCACTAACAAGAACAAGCGGAGGCGAGGCTTTCAATGGTACAACAGGTTCAAAATACTTTTTAAGTAGAGATTTATGAAATACATTATGAATGTGGAACGACTCGGGCAGCTCCAACTTAAACGATACCGAATTAATCACCTCTATGATCTTATACGGTCCAATAAAACGAGGAGCAAATTTTCTAGAAGCTACCTTTAGAGATAGATTCTTGGAGGACAACCATACTTTATCCCCAACCTGAAAGTTCACCCCCCTTAAACGTCTCCTATCAGCCTTGAGTTTTTGAGAACTTTGAGCCTTTTCTAGGTTCGATTGAACCCGGGCCCAAACTGTGCACAGTTCGGAGGAAAGTTTATCCGCTTCAGGGTTAGAGGAGGAGACGGACGACCCAGAATGAAAACGGGGATGAAAACCATGGTTACAAAAGAAAGTGGAGACCCCAGCAGAAGAATTGACAAGGTTATTCAAAGCAAATGCAGCCAACGGAAGGAATTTGACCCATAATTGCTGGTCATCAGCAACATACAACCTCAAGAATTGTTCCACAGACTGATTAATTACTCTCAGGATGGTAGGTGGAAGAAAAAGACAATGGAATTTTACATCTTTGACAGAAGGCCCTCCAGAATTTGGACACAAACTGCCCACCCCTGTCAGAAACAATATTTTCCGGGATACCATGTAAACTAACAATCTCTCTCACAAAAATAGATGCCAGGGTTTTTGCATTCGCAAGTTTAGACAGGGAAATGAAATGAACCATCTTGCTAAACCTATCGACCACTACCCAAACCACAGTCTTACCCTCCGCCAGGTCAGTTATAAAGTCCATTGAGATATGGGACCAGGGTCTACTGGGAATGGGTAGGGGTCATAGGTTACCAGCAGGGCGAGTCCTAGGTGTCTGAGACCTAGCACAAACCTCACAGGCTGACACGTAGGACTTGACATCCCTGGTCAGAGTGGGCCACCAATAAGATCTAGAAACCAGATCCTTAGTGCCCTCAAAACCCGGAAAAGGCAGAATCGTGACACTCCCCCAACAGCTGGAGACTAAATTGTACTGGAACAAACAACTTATCTGTTGGGGTGGATGCCGGTGCCAGATGTTGTTCAGCCTTAATGCGAGCCGAGATTTCCTGGGTTAGAGCCGCTAAGAAGATGTTTGCTGGTAGGATGGATTCAGGCGGTGCCTTAGTGGGTTGAAAAGCATGGAAGCTCCGAGATAATGCGTCTGCCTTCACATTTTTACTTCCCGGCCTGAACGTAATGGAGAAATCAAAACGGGTAAAAAACAGAGCCCCTCGGGCTTGCCGGGGATTCAACCTCTTAGCAGACTCGAGAAACATTAGGTTTTTATGGTCAGAGATAACAGTTACCCGATGCCTTGCCTCCTCCAAAAAATGCCTCAACTCCTCAAATGCCCTTTGAATAGCCAGCAGCTCCCTATTCCCTATGTCGTAGTTTCTCTACGTGGGAGAGAATTTCCTGGAGAAGAGGGCACATGGTCTCAAGTTAGTGAGGCTAGTAGGACCTTGTGAAAGGACTGCTCCTGCGCCGTCCTCGGACGCATCCACCTCCACAATAAAGGGTCTCTCCTGATCAGGCTGGATCAGAATGGAAGCGCTACTAAATGCCTTTTTTAATGTTTCAAATGAAGGAATGGCCTTGGTAGACCAATTCTCCAAATCCGCCCCTATCTTAGTAAGGTCGGTCAATGGTTTAGCAATTACAGAAAAATTCATGATAAATTTACGATAGTAATTAGCGAAACCCAAAAACCGTTGTAAGGCCTTTAAGGATGAAGGCCTTACCCATTCTTTAATTGCCAAAACCTTACCAGGATCCATCTTAAAGGCATGAGGAGTCAGAACATGCCCTAGAAACAGTATCTCCTGTACACCAAAGACACATTTCTCTTGCTTAGCGGATAGCTGATTCTCCCTCAACACCTCTAATACTTGTTTGACATGAGACACATGAGATTCGAAATCAGGAGATAATATCAAAATGTCGTCAAGATAGACAATAATAAATTTACCTAAGAACTCCCTAAGAATATCGTTCATTAAGTTTTGGAACACAGCTGGGGCATTGCTGAGTCCAAAAGGCATCACCTGATATTCAAAGTGTCCTATCGGAGTATTGAACGCTGTCTTCCATTCATCTCCCTCCTTGATTCGGATTAGATTGTATGCCCCTTTCAGGTCAATCTTAGAAAACCAGGTTACCCCCAGAACCTGGTTAAATAAATCTGGAATCAATGGGAGAGAGTATCTATTTTGGACAGTGGTTTTATTTAATCTCCGGTAATCAATACAAGGCCTAAGACCACCATCCTTCTTCTTAACAAAGAAAAACCCTGCTCCCATAGGAGAGACTGAAGGTCTAATATGCCCTTTAGCAAGGCTCTCCTTAATATAATCTTCCATAGCCTTGCGTTCGGGCTTAGAAAGATTATAAATTCGCCCTTTAGAAAATTTGGCACCCTCTATTAGCTCTATGGCGCAATCATAAGGTCTATGGGGGGGTAGGACCTCTGGAGTAGGGGATGAGAATACATCAGAATATTCCTTAATAACTGAGGGTAATGTATTAGACCTTACTGAAACCCCAGCCTGGACCACGGACAAGCATGAGTCACACTTAGGTCCCCATTTCACCAACTCTCCTTTGGACCAATCTATTGTGGGGTTATGTAAACGGAGCCAAGGCAACCCTAGTGCCACCTCAACCGGTAGGTTCTCCAGGACTAAAAGAGAACATCTATCAGAGTGGCACACACTCACGGTTAGAGAAATTTCAGAGGTACATGACCTCACCGTACCACTAATCAGGGGAGTAGCATCAATAGCCATGACATGGATAGGTGTAGGTAAAGCAAACATTGGAATACCCAATTTACTAGCATATTCAAAGTCAATAAAGCTGGCCGCTGAACCGGAATAATTAAAGGCCTTACCCGGCCACTTATTAACCCCCAGAGAAATTGTTATGGGTACCAAAAGCTTACATTTAGAAAAATCAGGGTGTACCTGGTCTTTATGTTGTCTTGCCTTAGGAGACTTGTCAGAGAGGACCCTCTTAGGACACTTCTTGATCCAATGGCCAGGATCTCCACAGTAAAAGCACTCTCCGCGTCTGCGACGAAGATTTCCCCGGGTCATGCCAACCTGCATGGGTTCCTCGGTGGAGACCTCAGTGTTGTCCCTGGAAAAGGCCTCTGGCTGGACCACCATCTGAGAACAGAACTGTCGTTGTTGTCGTCTCTCTCTAACTCGTCGGTCAAGTCGGACAACTAGTGTCATCATCTCCTCTAAGGTCTCTGGAATTTGATAACTGACTAATAGATATTTTTAATTATCAGACAGACCAGACCTAAACTGACTCTTCAGAGCTGGTTAATTCGATCCTGAGGGGACACACCACCGTCTGAATTGGGTGCAATACTCCTCCGCAGAGAGATGGCCCTGAACCAGTGCCCTAAGAGCCGTCTCGGCCACCAGGGCCCTGTCTGGTTAGTCATAGAGGGTACCCAGGGCCTGAAAAAAAACCTCCACAGAAGTTAGACAACTGGCCGCAGGAGGTAACGAGAATGCCCAGTCCTGGGGATCACCATGTAGTAGAGAAATGATAATACCTGCACGTTGGCTCTCAGGACCGGAGGACACGGGGCGCAAACAGAAGTAGAGTTTGCAACTCTCCTTAAAGGAGAGAAACCTCTTCTGGTCTCCAGAAAAGGGTTCTGGGAGCTTGATCTGGGGCTAAAAATGAGGACTGGAGGGCTGAGGAGTGGAAGAACCTTGCACTAACTCAAAAGAACGGAGTTTCTCTCCTAGCTCCTGCACCATCTGTGTCAGGTTAGAGACATGGTCAGTCAGGGTCCCAAGAGGATTCATGATACAGTGGTTATTGGGCCTGTTAATCTGTAATGGTCACGTCCACACACACACAGGGGGAAGGATAGTGACCACTGCGCTCCACCCTCACCCCTGGCCCTGCCTACTTGCCTCACGAGTCCTGATGACAGGGGACAACTGGACGACAGTCCCTTACTTAGGATATGTGCAGGGAAGACAGACAAGACAAAATACGGAACGTGAACAGACAGTGGCAGAACCAAGAGAGCTACGCAGTACAAAGGGTTAAGCAAAGAATGATCAGGAGAAGCTGGGGTCAAATACCAGGAGAGTAGAGAAGTACCAGAGGAGGCCACAAAGAGTAGTCAGGTGGGAGCCGAGGTCACAATACCAGGAGGGATGCGCAGTACAGAGAGCAGGCAAAGGATCATCAGGGAACAGGATCAGGTGAGTATTCAGTAGTCCAACAAATAGCCAGGAACCTAGAATTAACAAGCAACCTGTGGCCAGCAGGCGGCCTGTATTTATAGTGGGGTCTGAGGGTCATGTGACGTTGCCAGCGTCACATGACCGACAGACAGACAAGTCGAGCACCGAGTGATCAGCTCGGCGCTCAAGGCAGACCTAGGAGCAGGGAGCCTCCCAGCTAGCAAAGCCGCCCTGGGAACGAGGCTTGTGAAGATATGCGTATTGTGTGGCCTGTAATTGTACCATGTAATTTGTCTATTGGGTAATTTTCGTGGGTTTATTGTCTGGAGATAATTAAGTTATACAGTGTCTGGACTAATTATCTCCAGGCAAACAAAGGGAGAGACCTGTGAAGATATGCGTATTGTGTGGCCTGTAATTGTACCATGTAATTTGTCTATTGGGTAATTTTCGTGGGTTTATTGTCTGGAGATAATTAAGTTATACAGTGTCTGGACTAATTATCTCCAGGCAAACAAAGGGAGAGACCTGTGAAGATATGCGTATTGTGTGGCCTGTAATTGTACCATGTAACTTGTCTATTGGGTAATTTTCGTGGGTTTATTGTCTGGAGATAGTTAAGTTATACAGTGTCTGGACTAATTGTCTCCAGGCAAACAAAGGGAGAGACCAAACTGTAAAGCATGTACTATTGGTTGTTTCTTGCCTTCCCCTGGGAAGGCCCCCCCTTTCAGGGGGTACAGTATAAATACAAGTTCTGTTCAATAAAGAGAGAGTCTTTTAACAAACTTCATCACGTTTCGGCTAATGTTTGGGTACCTGTGATGTGTGTGGGAGTGATACCGCTGAGATTGCTGGCTGTTATAACTTAGGAATCTACCGAACAAGCAACCGAACGGAGGGCTATACTCACTGCGTGCTTTTCCGTTCGGGTAAACCAGACGAACCAGACGCTACTACTATGGGGTTCGTTACAAGGCACACAGATCCTCGCTCCCGAAGCTAAGCAGCAGGTCTGCGGCTGATGGGAGACCAAGTGCGCCTTTGGCACCCCGTGACAGTTATTGATGGCTAATCACAGAGCAGAGGAGGAGTCTGAGCATGAGAAGCAGTAACTGATGATGACGACAAAGACTCAGTTTTGCCCGGGTTTTTGTCAGGTTTTAATCCATAAAGGGCATAAATCACCTAACATTCCTAAATTGTTTAGAATAACATGCTTTAAAACATCCAGTGTGTGTATACGATCAGGTATGATGTTGTATCGATCAGGTAGTGTAAGAGTTACCCCCACTTCACAGTGACAGACCAAACTCTGACAGACCAAACTCCCCGTTTAACGCACCGCAAACAAACGCAAAGAGTTGTCAATAGTTGACACACTCATGACAGAAATTTTATTCCTCTATGCGTCAATCTTGGTGTAGTGATGACTGTGCTCGTGCGCACGTTCGGGAGATTGCAGGCGATGGCGGTTTTTCAAAGCCTATGGTCGTGCTGAGGTAGTTCAGTGACAGTTAAGTGACCCAGTGTGGGCCCATTGTTGGCCTAGTAGGCTTTAATGATCACCTTAGATGATCACAAAGAAAATTAATGTTTTTTCTATGAAAAATTATCCAGCCGATCGCTTTTGGTCTGTTCACAATGAAGCAACGACCTTATCATCTGGGGTGTGCCAACATTGCCAACATACTCATAGAGGTGATCGCTTCATTGTGATACGCAAGCCCCTTCACCACAACAAGGTAACGATCACGAATGGGAATTGACACATGAATGTGCCTTTTTTTTGTCTTGTTTTTGCAGCCACAGTGCAGCACCAGAGGCCAGAAAAATTAGGCATGTACACATGCCTGAAAAATTTGGTATTGTTACAGCCGCTGTTGTTGTTGAAATTGATGTTTTCCAGGCAGAAAGTGTACTAAATCATTGAGACTTGAACCCTAGTTGGTGGAGGAGAAGTCACACAAGTCATCCGGCATGCAGAGATTAAATACAGCAGCGTGGGGACCATTTTTAGCCCAAGGCATCTCATCAGGCCTTTTTTAGTCAAATGCATCCCCCACTGTCAGTCCTTTCGGGATCCATGCCTCATTCATCTTAATAAAGGTGAGACTTTTTTGACCTAGGCGACTTCTCTTCTCAGTGACAATACCTCCTGCTGCGCTGTAGGTCCTTTCTGACAGGACACTTGAAGCGGGACAGGCCAGTTCTATCGCAAATTGGGATAGCTCAGGCCACAGGTCAAGCCTGCACACCCAGTAGTCAAGGGGTTCATCGCTCCTCAGATTGTCGATATCTGCAGTTAAGGCGAGGTAGTCTGCTACCTGTCGGTCGAGTCGTTCTCTGAGGGTGGACCCCGAAGGGCTGTGGCGATGCGTAGGACTTAAAAAGCTCTGCATGTCCTCCATCAACAACACGTCTGTAAAGCGTCCTGTCCTTGCCGGCGTGGTCGTGGTAGGAGGAGGATTACTTTCCCCTCTTCCCCTGTTAGATTCCCATTGTGCTGTGACATCACCCTTATACGCTGTGTAAAGCATACTTTTTGAACTGCTGCATCCTTTCCGACTTCAGGTAATTCGGTAACATTTCAGCCACTTTCTGCTTATACCGAGGGTCTAGTAGCGTGGCCACCCAGTACAGGTCGTTCTCCTTCAGCCTTTTTATACGAGGGTCCCTCAACAGGCAAGACAGCATGAAAGATCCCATTTGCGCAAGGTTGGATGCCGAGCTACTCATGTCCCGTTCCTCGTCCTCACTGATCTCATTGAAGGTCTGTTCTTCCCCCCAGCCACGTACAACACCACAGGTCCCAGATAGGTGACAACGAGCACCCTGGGATGCCTGCTGTGGTTGGTATTCCTCCTCCTCAAAGCCACATTCCTCCTCTGACTTCTCTTCCTCAGACTCCTCTTCCAGCGTTGCCGTAGGTCCAGCAAGCGATGATGATAAGGCTGTTTCTGGTGGTGATGGGGACCACAACTCTTCCTCTTCACACTCATCTACGGCCTGATCCAGCACTCTTCGCAGGGCACGCTCCAGGAAGAAAACAAATGGGATGAGGTCACTGATGGTGCCTTCGGTGCAACTGACTAGGTTTGTCACCTCCTCAAAAGAACGCATGAGCGTCCAGTAACGTGGCAAAAAAATACCCAGCTCCGCAGAGGCTGTCCTAGCACCCCGGTCATACAAATACTCGTTGACGGCTTTTTCTTGTTGGAGCAGGCGGTCGAACATTAGGAGTGTGTAATTCCAACGTGTCGGGCTGTGGCAAATCAATCGCCTCACTGGCATGTTGTTTCGCCGCTGAATATCGGAAAAGGGGCCTGCTTGAGGACATCCTGTAAGCCTGGGAACTTATACACAAAGCGTTGTACGATCAGATTCAACACATGTGCCATGCACGGCACATGTGTCAACTTGCGCAAATTCAATGCCGCCAACAGATTGCTTCCGTTGTCACACACCACTTTGCCGATCTCCAGTTGGTGCGGGGTCAGCCACTGATCCACCTGTGCGTTCAGGGTGGACAGGACTGCTGGTCCGGTGTGACTCTCTGCTTTCAGGCAAGTCAACCCCAAGACGGCGTGACACTGTCGTATCCGGGATGTGGAATAGCCCCTGGGGAGCTGGGGGGGGGGGGGGTGCAGTTGATGTGGAGCAAGACGCAGCAGCAGAAGAGGACTCAGCCGAGGAGGTTAGCAAAGAGGATGGAGTAGGAGGAGTAGAGGAGGTGGCAGCAGGCCTACCTGCAAGTCGTGGCGGTGTCACCAACTCCGCTGCAGCTCTATGTAACGCCGCACGTCGTGCCTTATGGGTTAAATCCTGGGGAGGAGACAGAACATCTAAAGCAAAACTTTGCTCTATTGCTTTCTCCGGCGAGTATGTGTTTGGTCCTGTGTTGGACACAATACTGGAAAAGGCAGCAGAACTTTCCTCAATCCCCCCAAGAAGATTTCAACTAACTTCACACAACCCCAAAACATTGCAAAACATCTGGCAAGGAGTCCTAGATTTAAAATCAGCAGGCGTAATAACGGAGGTCCCCACCCCCGAAAGAGGGAGGGGTTTTTTACTCAAGTTTATTCCTGGTCCAAAAACCAGACGGATCCACTCGTACTATAATAAATCTAAAAGGATTAAATCAACACATACTATACCGGAAATTCAAAATGGAGTCCATTTCTTCCATCATTCCACTAATCAAAAAAGGTTCATACATGACGTCCATAGACATGAAAGAGGCGTATTATCATGTCCCTATACATCAACAGTCTCAGGCCTACTTAAGATTCGCCCTGCAAGACGAAAAAGGCATAGTAAATCACTTTCAGTTTACAGCTTTACCCTTCGGCATCTCCTCCACCCCCAGGGTATTTACGAAAATTGTAGTAGAAATGACCGCCTTTCTCAGATTAAAAGAAGTAAAAAAAATTCCCTACCTAGACGACATTCTCATAATAGGAGATTCATCAACAAAAATACACAATATAACCAACTACGTCTTACAAGAAATGTCAAAACTGGGCTGGATAATAAACATAAAAAAATCATGTTTAACTCCAAATACCCAAATAAATTTCTAGGAGTAATCTTGGACTCTGTGACTCAGTCATCATCCCTTCCCATAGAAAAGCTCGTAGATTTCAGGGAAAGAGTACAGAAATTTCAGGCTCGGAAAAAGTGCTCGACAAGAGAAGCCATGAGCATTCTAGAATCCATGACATCCTGTATCACGACAGTGGCTTGGGCCCAAGCCCACTCCAGAACAATGCAGGCTTGGATCTTAAGGAATTTGGACAGAAAACAGTCCTCACTGGACAGGAGAATATTAATTCCACACCACGTAAAATTAGATCTAAACTGGTGGAAGGTAAGGGAAAACTTGTTAAAACACGTAGCCTGGGAAACAACCCCAGAGGTCCAAATCATAACGGACGCAAGCAGTCAGGGGTGGGGTGCCAAAGTAGACTCCTCAAACTGGCAAGGCAAATGGTCAGACGCAGTAAGTATGAAATCTTCAAATTACAGAGAACTGCGTGCAGTGTAATAAACCTTAATACTAGTACTCTTGTCTGCAGTGGTGTCTGATCAGTGTGTATATATACTCATAAGCACTTCCTACTTTGCTCTTGCTATATACAGTATATGCTGTGAACTGTGAATAGTAATGCTCTCTAGTGCAATGTTTTGTTTTTTTCTAGTGTAATGCTTTAGTTTAAATGTCAGTTCTTGTTCCTCTGTCCATGGCATCTAGGATTGCTCCAAACAACATTTCATTGTATTGTACATTGTATTACATTGTATTGTACAGTGACAATAAAGGTATCTTATCTTATCTTATAGTGGTCCCTTTCTGGCCAAAAAGAAGCTGGTTCTCCATCCTGAAAGACCGAGCCTTAGAGGAACCTTGGGAAATCCCATCCGAACCTGCTGTCACAGGGCCCAATCAATCATCAGAACCCCAGCCTGTTCCGTCTGTCAGCTTGGATCCTGAGGGCAAAATGCTGAAAAGTAAAGGGCTCTCAGGGAAAGTCATCAATACCCTAAAACTGAGCCAAAAAAAAGGACCATGGCCATTTATATGAAAATATAGAAAAAGGTACTGTTCCTGACTAGGGGATAACTGCCCTAACAAATCACTACCCTGCATCCATAAAATTCTAGATTTTCTCCAAAAGGGCCTAGACATGGGGCTTAGACCTAACACATTAAAGGTGCAAATATCGGCCCTAGCAGCATTCTACGATGCTGACCTATCAAACCACAGGTGGATTAAACGATTCATGAGAGCGGCTTCCAGAATAAGACCATCCCTTACTAATAAAGTACCCCATGGGACTTAAATCTGGTATTAAGAGGACTAACAAAACCACCATTCACTCCTCTGTCAGACATCTCATTAAAACATCTATCATACATCTATCATACAAGACGGCTTTTCTGATCGCCATAACATCAGCCAGACGCCTAGGGGAGATCCAGGCCCTCTCATGTAAAGAACCTTACCTCTCAGTCTTTCCAGATAGGATAGTTCTAAAATTAGGTGTGATGTAAGGTGTATGCCACCTTGTAAGGTGTATGCCACCTTCATGAAATTGGATTGTAGCTTGCATCTTTGCAAGGAGGTCAGCTCCCAACAGGTTGACAGGGCATTTAAAGGATACAACTAATTGTGCTAGCATGTCTTGAGTAGGTTGTATGTTAATGTGTAGAGGCCTGGACATGGGGCAGCATCTAGTAGTACCATCAACTCCTACACATGCCACTGTCTCAGCAGAAAGGAAATCAGGGTCAGGGAGGTCCAGATGTCAAATCAAACTTCTGGCTGCACCAGTGTTCACCAGGAAATCAAGTGACTTTCCCTCTACATTCACCTGGACAAAAGTGGTTGGTCCACTGGGTTGTTTTGTTTCAAGGGCTAACAGTGGACAGGTTGGTGGACCTGGCTTGCCTGTTTCCTAGTGAGGTAAATCTTCTTGTTGTTGCCCTGTGGGAGGAGGAGGAGCAACTCTGATAGGCCCTGGTCTTGGTAACCCGCATAATGGTGAGAACCATTAGGGCTTCTTCTCATACCTTGTTGTCCATGGGTCCTACAAATTCTCCTCACATGTCCAGGATTTCCACAGCGGTAACAAATAATTGTGTCTCCTCTATTGGGGTCTTGCCCTGGTTGAAAGACCATTATGGCAGCCATGGGCTTCTGAAGATGACAGTTCTGCTCAATCCCCTTTCCCTGGTACAGGACTTCTGGCCCCAAGGTGCGGAATTCAGGCCTTGTCATTGTTCTGTCCCCACATGAAGGCAAATGAAGGTGTAACTGATAATGACTTTGTGACTGTCCTACCTTCGTATCCAAGCAGTGGAGCAGACCGGACCGGCAGATGCTCAGGTTAGATGGATCCAGACGTAGACATGAGGATGCAATCAAACATGGGTTTATTTGATCCAGAGCAGTGACATATGGTGATGCAATACAGGAATGCAGTAGATGCTGTCATGTGGATGTCTTTCCTGAGGCTAACTGCTGGTCAAAATTTATGCCTTCACAAGCCGAGGTGTGTGTCTCCAGTCGCAAAGGAATGCAGCACTGAAAATGGCTACAGGAAGTGACAAGGACCAAGGCTGCTAAAACCACGCCCAGAGAGAAAAACTTTATTTAACAAAGAACAAGGCGTGCAGCATACGAATTCCGGCCAGCAGATGGCAGCAGAGAACAATAGATAGAAACAACATAGTAAAGAAGAGATAATAATGCAGTGCAGGAATTCAATTTGAAAAGAACAGCACACTCCCCGTCTGAAATTCACTTTGGGGATTTCACTATGACGAATGTCCATAAAATATAAACAACCTGTAAAAAGAACATGTTAGAATGCAAAAACATAGATTAGTCCTGTTTTCTAACTTGGAATGGAGAAGATCTGCGAAGCTAGATACAGTCCTGTTCACCCAGCAGGGACGTTCTCGATGGGTAATATTAAAATGAGTTCGTTGATTGGTCTTGAGAACGTTTTAAGCTCGCCCTTTCTGAAGATCTTCAACTCCACCTTCCGGACCTTGCCATCCTTGCTAGGGAAAACCCTTGAAATTAGTCCGATAGGCCAGTCAATCCTTTCGGTTTGTTGCTCTTTCATCAATACAAGGTCTCCTTCCTTCAAGTTTGGTTTGTGGTGTTGCCACTTTCTTCTTCCTTGAAGAACACTGAGGTACTCCTTTCGCCACCTGTTCCAGACGTAATCTGCTAGATATTGTACACGTTTCCAGTGTTTTTGGTAGATGTTAGCATGAGTAAATTCTCCACTAGGTATTAGCGTATTCTCAGTTTTTTGGGTAAGTAGAATAGCCAGAGTCAGTATGGCTGGTGTTTCAGGATCCATAGACACTGGCACAAGGGGTCTTGAGTTGATAATGGCCGAAACTTCGGCAAGAAGGGTGACTAGAGTCTCATGTGTGAGTCTTGACGAGTTTACATCCATCAGCATAGAATTTAAGATGTTGCGTGAGATGCCGATCATTCTCTCCCAGGAGCCCCCCATGTGGGAACTATGAGGATGATTGAAAATCCAGGTGCAACCCTTTTCCACCAACTGATCTTGAATGGACTTGGCTGCACAACTTATCTGAAAACCGAAGGAGTCAGCCGACAGATCCCATCTGAGGCCCAAGCTCCTCTGCACAGGTGGACTGTGCAGTCTCAAGTTAATGTCCTTGAATCCTGATGCATGATCGCCTGATTCGAAGGCCCTCATAACGGCCAGGCTGTTTGAAGCAATTTTGTGTAGTCTAAGTTTAGCTTGGTACAACATACTTTGAGTCCTTTTGAGCAGATCGATAGCCGCTTCTTCAGTCGGTAGTGATTTGAGTCCATCGTCTACGTAGAAGTCCTTTTCTACAAAGTCTCTGGCGTCTTTACCGTACTCGGATTCTCCCTCTAATGCAGTGCACCGAAGGCCGTAAGTTGCCATGGCAGGTGAAGGGCTGTTTCCAAATACGTGTACCCTCATTCGATATTCTGCCATCTCTGCGTTGGTGTCATTATTCTTGTACCACAGAAACCTGAGGAAATTCCGCTGGTCCTCCCTGACTACGAAACAGTGGAACATCTGTTCAATGTCGGCGGTGATGGCAACGAGCTCTTTTCTGAACCTCATCAGCACTCCAACTAGGTTATTCGTCAGATTAGGACCTGTGAGAAGGACATCATTAAGAGATACACCTCGATGTTTGGCGCTTGAGTCGAAAACAACCCTAATTTGATTAGGTTTCCGTGGGTGATACACTCCAAATGAAGGCAAGTACCAGCACTCGTCGTTCTTCCCTAAGGATGGAGCTGGTTCTGCATGGTTGTTGCTGAATATTTTGTCGATAAAGGCAACGATGTGTTCTCTCATCTCAGGCTTACTGTTCATGGTACGCTGAAGAGAGTTAAATCTAGACAGAGCTTGTTCCCTATTGTTCGGGAGTCTCACCCTGGTAGCTCGGAAGGGTAATGGAGAAACCCAGTGATTGGTTTCATCTTAAGGGAACTCATTGTCTATTATCTTGATAAATTCTCTGTCCTCTACTGACAAAGCTACTTTATCATCGTCCTTGCTTGTGTGAAAGACTAATCTTCCCAAGTTGTCGGCAAAGAAGGGAGGAATGTCGTCAGGTGGTTGTATGAGGTCTGGATTCTTCTCTTTCACCTCATAGTGATGAGGGCAAGGCTTAATGCAAGTTGTGCGTCCATCTACACGCACGTACGTTTTGAAAGAGCGGATTCTTGGTTGATCCAAGCATACGTTTCCTATGACCACCCATCCCAAGTCCAGTCTCTGGGCGTATGGTGCATAGTCGGGACCATTACACTGTTGACGCACCTTGTGTACCCTTAGATTGTCTCTGCCTAGCAGGAGTAGAATCTCGGCGTTGTTGTCCATAGGTGGGATAACGTTGGCTAGGTGCCTTAGGTGTGGATGGTGAAATGCAGCTTCCGGGGTAGGAATTTCATCCCTATGGTTGGGTATTTGATCGCATTCGATCAGCGTCGGTAAAGGTATTTCCGTATTTCCACTGACGGAACAAGCGATTAATCCTTGTGCCCTCCTGCCTCTAGTCTCTATGCGACCCGAGCAGGTGTTTAAGACGTAGGGTTCTGACGGTCCCTTTATTCCAAAGGCTTCAAAGAATTTAGGTCCTGCTAGGGAGCAGTTGCTTTGGTCGTCAATGATGGCATACATTTTTACTGCCTTTTCTGGTAGCCCCTCTGGGTAGACCTTGATTAGGCATATATGGGCACAACATTTCTCACTCTGGCCCTTCCCACATACGTCCAAGCATCAGCAGGAAACAGCAGTGGCTTTGTTAGCGTGGTTCTGGGGCTCCCCGCCATGACTTTGAGAAGGACTGGTGGTGACAACAGCAGGTGAATCCCTTGTGAGTGGAGTTGGGTGCATAGCTGAGGGATGTCTTTCACTATGACACTCCTCACATTTGATAATGGATTTACAGTCCTTAGCCATGTGCTCCAATGAAGCGCAGCATCTGAAACATACCCCAAGCTCGGTGAGGACTTTCTTGCGCTCCTGTATGGTTTTGGATCTAAATCCTCTGCATTTGTTCAGTGAGTGTGGTTTTTTATGAATGGGACATTCACGATTTAAGACCTTGTCTCCTGATGAGGTAGTGTACTGTTTACCAGTGGATACTGCAGATGATGGTAGGTTAGTCTTTCTAACATTCACGCTGCTCTTAAAATCTCTGTGTTTATGCACAATACTTTCATACCTTGATGATGGTGTCACTGAGGCTGTAGTATTGAACTCCAGAAAGTCGAGGCTGGGGTCATTCCTCATCTGGGACTGTTCATCGATGAACCTACAGAAATTAATAAATGGGGGAAAAGTGACGTCATGCACTCTTTTGTACCTTGAGACTGATGCCGCCCACTTCTCTTGCAGGCTGTATGGTAACTTTACGACAATTGGGTTCACCCCATGGGCTGTATCCAGGTAGCACAGCCCGGACAGACGAGGGTGTCTTTTGGCAAGCTCCAGTTCCATGAGCAAATCACTTAAAACCTGAAGCTTATGGACATCCTTGAGACTGATCTTGGGGACGTTCTGCAGTCTCCTGAATAGTGCCTTCTCTATTGCTTCTGCACTGCCAAAGGTGCGTTCGAGTCTCTGCCAGGCTGCAGCGAGACCTGCTTCTGCTTGTCCCATATAGACAGTTCTAAGGCTCTTGATGCGATTTGTGGAGCCTGGGCCCAGCAAGTTGATCAAGAGGTCGAGCTCCTGCTCTGCGGTTAGGTTGAGGTTGGCGATGGCGGCTTTGAAGGTTGCCTTCCAGGCTCTGTAGCTCTCCGCACGGTCATCAAATTTTGAGAGACTGGTGTTAATTAGCTCTCTGCTCACCATAAACCTGGCAAACTCAGACATATCTGATTTCTCACTGCTTGTTGCCATGACAACATGTGATGCCCCTGGGGCATATAGGCTGCGTGGCGTGAAAGGGTGAGATGCTTCCGGGTAGAATGATGTTGCTGCAGGGTTGAGCGGTGGTCTAGCCTCTGTAGATTCTGATGACTGCTGCTTGAGCTGTGGAGGTAGCCATCTTGCTGTAATAACTGTCCTTGAGAGGGCGCGTCTGGGCAACTGTTATTGGATTGCTTGGGTGCTGTGGGTATCGCTGGCACTGCAGGTAGAGCTGACTTGGTTTCAGTGTTGTCGGCTTGGACAGTACTGCACACTGGGGGTGGTGCAGATAACTGTTTCAGTACATAGTCGCTGGAGCGGTCAACTGGATCCTCTATCTCCTCTGGCGGCAAGCAGACTGAATCAAGGCTTTGGCTCAATGCTTGCTCAAGTAGTCTTACTTTTGCTAATGGATTTTCCTCTTCCCTCTCTGATTCAAGGATCTTTATTCGAGCCTCTGCTTCTGCCCTCTTGGCTTCTGCCCTCTTGGCTTCTGCCCTCTTGGCTTCCGCTTCTGCCCTCTTGGCCACCGCCTCTGCTTCTGCCCTTGCAAGGACTTATTTTTCGGTGAAGGAACGCCTCACTTTGGATTGCTCTGCATTTATGCGGGCCTCTAGTAATCTGTCGCTCAGGGCGGAGCTTCTAGAGCATGATGATCTGTAGGACCGCAAGGAATGTTTGGATGAATGCGATCTGTGTGATCTAGTTTCTTGCAAATGAGAGATGCGGAGTTCCACTTTATCTTTAGCATCCAGCACCATGGCGTCTCTTTGTCTGTCTATTGATTCTGCCTTGCACAATTCTGACGGGGCTTCTTCAATATTAGAGTCTTTTAGAAAGGTTATATACCTTGTGGACAGTCTCTTGTATCTTTCATGGGCTGCGTTCAGCCGCCCGACAGCAACTTGTAAACTGGTGGCATCGCCTGAGGAGGACTTAAGTCCTGATATGAGGGAGGAAACTCATTCCCATAGCTCTTCCAGGTTGTCACATAGCTCATCTTTCCTAGTGTGATAATTTTCCGTGATCTTTATAGCTGGTTTGAGAGAGCGCCTTGGTCGCGTGACTTGGTCTGCTGGAAGTGTGGGTTCTACCTCCAGCTCTTCGTAATGATCAGTATCAGGTTGCATTTTCTTTGTTTCATCACTGGGGAACTGTACGAGGTCCTTTTCGGCCATTTTGATTTAAGGTGCGCTGTCTCTTTAAGAAAATGAACTTTTGAATTGGGGGCTGAAAATTGCAGTGCGGCTTAGATGAGGCACCCCGATGAGGTTCCTAAAGTGTTTTGAGTGAATTGCGGGATTTTGGTTTGAGGGAGGCCCCACGTGCGTGAACAGTTCTTATATCATGCGAGCAAGGGTTAATATAGGATGTAGAAAAATGGCTTGGTGAGTAGTGGAGGACTTCCAGGCGACAGCATATCTACTGCGGACACGCCGTGCTTCCCCTTAGGCTTGTGGGACATGCACTGTTGCTGGGCAGATTTGCTGCGAGTGGGCCTGTTGCAGGGGAGGTTCCTGAGTGTGGCACTGGGCTCTGAGGGAATCTGTAGCCGGGCATTGGACATTGAGACAGATATTGACTGGGGTATAAGGCTTTAAGGCAGTTTTTGACTGTTCTGTCCCCACATGAAGGCGAATTAAGGTGTAACTGATAATGACTTTGTGACTGTCCTACTTTCGTATCCAAGCAGTGGAGCAGACCGGACCGGCAGATGCTCAGGTTAGATGGATCCAGACGTAGACATGAGGATGCAATCAAACGTGGGTTTATTTGATCCAGAGCAGTGACATACGGTGATGCAATACAGGAATGCAGTAGATGCTGTCATGTGGATGTCTTTCCTGAGGCTAACTGCTGGTTAAAAACTGATGCCTTCACAAGCCGAGGTGTGTGTCTCCAGTCACAAAGGAATGCAGCACTGAAAATGGCTACAGGAAGTGACAAGGACCAAGGCTGCTAAAACCACGCCCAGAGATAAAACTTTATTTAACAAAGAACAAGGCGTGCAGCATACGAATTCCGGCCAGCAGATGGCAGCAGAGAACAATAGATAGAAACAACATAGTAAAGAAGAGATAATAATGCAGTGCAGGAATTCAATTTGAAAAGAACAGCACAGTCATCAACACCTGTTTTCTGGTAGGCTCTCTCAGTCCCTGTACAGGCTTGTGTCCAATGTTGTTGGTGTGATTTTTCCCGTACTGTAAATCCCAGATCATTGGACATCATGTTTAGATGGTGGAAGAATTTCTCAACTGATTCATCCTTCTCTTGCGTTATATCTTGTATTGTGTTGGGTCTTCCTCTGGCCCATTTTCCCAATTGCCTGGTGAAATGGTCTTCTGATTCTACAGTTTGATCTGACTCTTTATACTCCATATATAGATGCAGTTCCAAGACTGGCCAGAATCCATCTCCCACTTTGATCTCCATTAGGGTGGCAAAGTCTTTCCATGCTGAGTGGGTCTTCTGTATTTGTCTTACCTTCCTGTAAAATGGCATAGGCAGTTTGTCCAGGGATGGCAGATTGTTCACTAAGGCTATCATCTCCTGTGGGTTCCATGCAACAAATTTTGGCTTTTGAAGTGGCCGGAGGGGAGTATGCCCTGGTTCATCTAAAATTAAAAGTATTGCCTGTTGTGAGGAGTCACAGGCATCAACTGAGTCAATGAGCCCTGTCCTGCTTGTAAAGTCACAGTTATTTCAGGTGGGATAACTAGCTGTCCTGAGGGACCTGGTTGAGAGGGGTCCTGGGAGGCCTGTAAATGTTGATCCCCATATGTAGTGTCAGCGGGAGCCCCTACTCCATCTGGTCTTCCAGTTGTTCCTCTTCCCCGTTCATGAAGATGCCAGTAGTTACGATGATCGCCGGGGCAGAAGTGGGATTAGTTAAGATGGCTGCCGGGGTGGAAGTAGGACTAGTTAAGATGGCTGCCGCGGAGGTAGTGGGATTAGTTAAGATGGCTGCTGGAGCGGAAGCTGGTACATAAGGTGTGCCATCCTGTGTGATAACCAGGTACAAGGAGGTGGGCCTGGGGCGTGGTTTTGCCGTGCCACAGCTGTAACAGACATTCCTCCCTGTGGGATTTTGGCAATAACATACTCCACAGATCCACCCATCTGGAGACTGAGGGGACTGATAATATGGTGCCTGCTGAAGTATGGCAGAGTCCTCCGGTGCCATTTTAGGGGGCTGTGTTGGCAGCATGTAATAATAGTCATTTGTCTTTTCATCATACTTTTCTGTCCAGCCTAATTTCATTTATCTGGCTGTTCTATGCCATGCTTCTGCATCTTTTAGTACGTTGCTATCTTGAAGCATTCCTTTCTTATTTGTCAGCACTTTCTTCCATTCCTCCTCATTCAATATCACGGTCGGCGTGACTATCACATACGTGACACAGAGGGAGGGAACAAGGAAGGCCCTGCCCAAGTGAGAGGGAAGATGGTGACCCCTGACTCACCTAGCGGCTGGCGCCTGGCTGCCCTGACGTCCCTAGACGGGTTCCTCACCCGTACGCCGATCACGTGCCTAAAGCCCTGGCTTTCCCTAAGCTGAGCCCTAGATAGTGAACAGGGCGGTGGGAACACTAGTCCGCACCACTAGCTCTAAAGGAAAACACCAAGGGAAGGACAGACAATACAAACTCAACATATAATCCCAGGTGGGTGACAACGGGAGACAACAAGAAGCCAAACAGGGATCCGGAGGGAAGCACTCTGGAACGACAACCAGGATTCACAACTCCAGTGGGTCAGTATAGATGTCCAGGCAGGAAGCTCTATAACTGGCAACTAGAGAAGAGTGAGGGGAGAATATAAGGAGGTTGGGAGTGGTCAGACAAGAAACAGCTGAGGAGGAGAAGCTACGGATCCCTGATTGAGACAAAAAGGATAGCAAGGCAAACACAGAAAACAATCACAAAGAAACAACGTGATCTTTAGATATAGAGCGCGCAGCCACCCGCTGCGACCTCCTGACCCCGGGTATAACGGAGTCAGACGTGGCTCTTGATACCCTCGTGACAGTACCCCCCCTTTCACGAGGGGCCTCCGGACACTCAGGACCGGGTCTCTCCGGATGAGAGGCATGGAAAGCCTGAATTAACTTGTTGGCGTTTACCTCTGACGCTGGAACCCACATTCTTTCCTCGGGACCGTAACCCCTCCAATGCACCAGATACTGAAGAGAGCGGCGGACCCGACGAGAATCAACAATTCTGGCTATTTGAAACTCCAGATTACCATCCACAATAACAGGAGGAGGTGGCGGCGGTGATAGTTCTAGAGGTGGAACATACTTCTTAAGTAACGATTTATGGAAGACGTTATGGATCTTAAAAGTCTGAGGTAGCTCCAGGCGAAAAGCCACAGGGTTAATGACGGCTACTATTTTATAAGGACCAATGAACCTAGGACCCAGTTTCCAAGAGGCAACCTTCAACTTAATATTCCTAGTAGACAACCACACATAGTCATTCACTCCTAGGTCCGGACCTGGCGACCGTTTCTTATCGGCCATGCATTTATATTTACCACTCATATTTTTCAAGTTAACTTGCACCTTCTGCCATACCGAAGAAAGAGATGAAGAAAACCTTTCCTCTTCGGGAATCCCAGAAGACCCCCCCTCTTTGAAAGTACAAAATTGGGGATGAAAACCGTATGCACCAAGGAATGGTGACTTGCCAGTGGACTCCTGATAATGATTATTTATGGCAAACTCAGCTAACGGTAAATACGATGACCACAACTCTTGGTTTTCAGACACAAAACACCTTGAATATGTTTCTAGGTTTTGGTTGGTACGCTCAGTCTGTCCATTCGACTGAGGATGGAAAGCTGAGGAAAAGGACAAGTGTACCCCCAAACGGGAACAAAAAGCTTTCCAAAACTTAGAAATAAACTGGGTTCCCCGATCCGAAACCACATCGGAAGGGACCCCGTGAAGCTTCACGATTTCACTGATAAACACCTGAGCAAGAGTTTTAGCATTAGGAAGTGCGGGTAGCGCAATAAAGTGTACCATTTTGCTAAACCTGTCTACTACTACTAAAATAACTGTTTTACCCGCAGACAACGGTAAGTCAGTGATGAAATCCATAGACAGATGTGTCCATGGCCTATTGGGGATAAAAAGAGGCAATAAAGACCCTGCTGGACGTGTATGAGAGACTTTCGCGCGTGCACAAGTAGAGCAAGTAGACACGAAATCTATTACATCCTGACGCAACCTTGGCCACCAAAAACGACGAGATAATAGCTCCAAGGTTGCTTTACTACCCGGGTGTCCAGCAAGTGCCGAATTATGATGTTCTTTTAATAATTCAAGACGCAGGTTTAACGGTACAAACAATTTCTCTGAGGGGCAAGAGGTCGGGGCGTCCCCCTGGGCCTCTAACACCTTTCCCTCTAGAACAGAGTGTACAGCAGAGACAACCACTCCTCTTTGTAAAATAGGTACCGGATCACTAGCATTACCCCCTCCAGGGAAACTACGAGATAATGCGTCTGCCTTGGTATTTTTTGCCCCAGGACGATAGGTGATTACAAAGTTAAATCTGGTAAAGAATAGCGACCACCTAGCTTGTCTAGGGGTGAGACGCTTAGCCGATTCTAGGTACAGAAGGTTTTTGTGATCCGTAATCACCGTGACAGGGTGGATTGCTCCCTCTAAGAAGTGACGCCACTCTTCGAGCGCCAGCTTAATCGCCAACAGTTCCCTATTTCCAACATCATAGTTCTTCTCTGCAGAAGATAATTTTTTGGAAAAGAAAGCGCAAGGGCGCCATTTGCCAGGAGACGGACCCTGAGATAATACAGCCCCCACTCCCACCTCTGACGCATCTACCTCAACAATAAAAGGCTGGGAGACATCAGGTTGAATTAGAACAGGTGCCGAGGTAAACCTCTCCTTTAGAGAGGAAAATGCATTTTTAGCGGCGTCAGACCATTTAGAAAAATCAGTCCCCTTCCTAGTCATGTCGGTAAGGGGTTTAACGATCACTGAATAATTTTTAATGAACTTTCTATAGAAATTTGCGAAACCCAAAAACCGTTGTAGGGCTTTAAGGTTCTCAGGAAGATCCCAATCTAAAATTGCTTGGACCTTCCCAGGATCCATACGGAAACCTGAAGCAGATAATAGATATCCCAGGAACTGTATTTCCTGAACGGCGAAGACACATTTTTCAATTTTCGCATATAATTTATTCGTCCGTAGAACCTGCAGTACTTGCCTGACATGCACCTCATGTGATTTCAGATCAGCCGAATAAATTAAGATATCATCTAGGTATATGACTACAAACCTGCCGATGAGATGACTAAAAATATCATTAACGAAATGCTGGAAGACAGCGGGGGCATTGGTCAGACCGAAAGGCATAACTAGATTTTCATAATGCCCCTCAGGGGTGTTAAAAGCTGTCTTCCACTCATCCCCTTCCCTGATACGAATCAGATTGTAGGCCCCCCTAAGATCAAGTTTGGAGAACCACCTAGCACCCGCAATCTGATTAAAAAGGTCAGGAATGAGAGGAAGAGGGTATGGGTCTCGGATGGTTATCTGGTTTAGCTCACGGAAATCTAGGCAAGGACGCAGGCCCCCATCTTTCTTTTTAACAAAGAAAAACCCTGCAGCCATGGGTGAAGAAGAGGGTCTGATGTGTCCCTTAGCCAGACTCTCGGAGATATAATCTTTCATGGCTTGTCTCTCGGGACCCGAAAGATTATACAACCTGGACTTGGGTAATTTTGCACCGGGAATCAGGTTAACCGGGCAATCATATGGACGATGAGGTGGTAGCTTCTGACAACCCTTTTCAGAAAAAACGTCCTCAAAGTCCGAAATAAATGTAGGTAGGGAAGCTATGGAGGCGATTAAGCAATTGTTATTTAAGCAATTCTCTCTGCAATGCTCACTCCACTCCAATATCTCCCTGGCCTGCCAATCCACCACTGGATTGTGCGCTACCAACCAGGGAAGACCCAATACCACCGGAGAGGGAAGGCCCTCCAGAACGTAACATGAAAGACACTCATTATGGTGGTCCCCTACCCGAAGGTGTAAATTATGAACAATGTGGGTGAGGTTTCTCTGAGACAGAGGAGCAGAATCTATAGCGAATACGGGAATAGGTCTCTGCAGCGTACAGAGAGACAAACCCATAGTGCGGGCAAAATGGGCATCAATCAAGTTTACCCCTGCTCCACTGTCTAGAAAAACAGAAATAGACTCCGTCTTAACACCAAAAACAATGACCGCTGGTAACACAAATTGAGATGTTCGTATGGAGGAAACGTATACCCCCCGGCTGACATCCTCCGCACAGCCTGGGGTTAGTAGTTTTCCGACGGTCTTTTGTTTTTGAGAACGGAGGGACAGACATTAATGAAATGACCCTTCCCCCCACAGAAAAAACAAGCCCCCCCCCCTACGGCGAACCTCGGGAGGACGGACCTGACGAGAAGTTCCGCCTAGCTGCATAGGCTCATCTAAGTCAGTACAGACTAACTGTTGCTTGGGAGAGGTAACCAATTGCTCAGGAATTTTCGATCTCTCCCTAAGACGCCTATCTATTCTGATAGCGAGGGACATAACAGCATCAAGGGAAAGGGGGGTCTCATACAGCGCCAGTGCATCCTTAACCCTTTCAGATAACCCAGAGCAGAACTGACTCCTGAGAGCCGGGTCGTTCCACTGAGTATCCGTAGCCCGCCTACGGAACTCTGAGCAATATTCCTCTGCTGACCGATCTCCCTGTAGGAGTCTCCGTAACTTCGACTCAGCCAGGGCGACTCGGTCAGGGTCATCATATATGAGACCCAAAGCCCCAAAAAATCCCTCCACTGACCGGAGAGCCTGGGAACCAGGGGGTAATGAGAACGCCCAGGATTGTGGGTCCCCCTGAAGCAGGGAAATGACAACCCCAACCTGCTGTTCTTCATTACCTGAGGAGTAAGGGCGCAACTTAAAGTATAATTTGCAGGCCTCACGGAACGTCGCAAATTTGTCCCTTCCCCCAGAAAATCTGTCAGGAAGAACAACCTTGGGTTCTGTAACAACCTGGTTACCCATAGCAACCGCTGGGGGTGCGGTCTGCTGTATTTGCTGCTGTCGTTGGAGGACAGACGCCTTCAATCCTGCCACCTCCAAAGACAGACCTTGAAGCTGTTTTGCCAAGGCAGCAATAGGATCCATATTGGATTCTAAGTAGAGAAAAAAATTTATTTATTTTTTTCTCAAAAAGTAAGGCCAGTTATAATATCACGGTCGGCGTGACTATCACATACGTGACACAGAGGGAGGGAACAAGGAAGGCCCTGCCCAAGTGAGAGGGAAGATGGTGACCCCTGACTCACCTAGCGGCTGGCGCCTGGCTGCCCTGACGTCCCTAGACGGGTTCCTCACCCGTACGCCGATCACGTGCCTAAAGCCCTGGCTTTCCCTAAGCTGAGCCCTAGATAGTGAACAGGGCGGTGGGAACACTAGTCCGCACCACTAGCTCTAAAGGAAAACACCAAGGGAAGGACAGACAATACAAACTCAACATATAATCCCAGGTGGGTGACAACGGGAGACAACAAGAAGCCAAACAGGGATCCGGAGGGAAGCACTCTGGAACGACAACCAGGATTCACAACTCCAGTGGGTCAGTATAGATGTCCAGGCAGGAAGCTCTATAACTGGCAACTAGAGAAGAGTGAGGGGAGAATATAAGGAGGTTGGGAGTGGTCAGACAAGAAACAGCTGAGGAGGAGAAGCTACGGATCCCTGATTGAGACAAAAAGGATAGCAAGGCAAACACAGAAAACAATCACAAAGAAACAACGTGATCTTTAGATATAGAGCGCGCAGCCACCCGCTGCGACCTCCTGACCCCGGGTATAACGGAGTCAGACGTGGCTCTTGATACCCTCGTGACATTCAACCTCCCTCCTTGGTGAACCTGTTATCTTCATTAACTTTTTCCTGTTCTTGATTAATTTCATTCTTTCTCTCTCCGAGACAATCAGGTGGGCGCCGTAACTGCCAAGCACTGAGCTGTCCGCCCCATTTCTTTTTTAAATTTTTACTGAACTTGAAAACTCGTACACTGCTCGTACTGTCAATCTTTGCATGTACATTCAATCTGAACACTTTCCTAACTCCCTGAAGTTAGAGGACAGCTACCTACTGATAAACTGTTCTCTTCTTCTGGAGAGGGACTTCAGTTATATTCTATTGACCTTCCAGCCCGCCGCTGCAAAGGATAACTTTAGTCCTTGTTTTACAATTCTGGCACATACGTCATGAGTCCTTCCTCCTTTTCTGAGGGTCTGTTACAACCTATACTCCATCCACTAATATGATACTCTTTTTCATACTAACTGTAAGACATCTATCGGTGTGACAGATACGTGACAGCAATAGGAACACGCTTACTAATGTGACAATATTCTACTGCTGGCAGTATATTTTTAAGTCATCAACTGTCTAAAGTTGGAACACGTATAACAATATACAATTTCCACTGAAGTCCCTGTCTAACCACATGTGGCAGGCGCAGCACTATGAAGTGCCTTGTGCGCTGTGGCATTAGAAGGATTTTGATATCTCAGACTTTTTAGTCTAACCAGACTGTCTATTACTCTGTAATTCCTCTAGCACCATTATATGGAAGCAGTAGGTTTAAAGAGCACACCAAATGCTGGAAATAACTTCTTTATTAACTTTAACCTTTTTTCATATATAACACTGCCGCCTCCGCAGCAGATAGTCCATGTACATAACACGTGTTGAATAAAGATTCACAAAATGGCGGCATGCATAAGATGGTGGTTTAACTGTTCAATCTTTTCATTCAACATAAAATGGTGGATGTATTTCTCTTTTCAGGATCTGTACTCTCACTTTAAGTTATTTAAGCACTTTATGATCTCTCTGAGGGGTATATCTGAGCTTTGACCTATAGTTCTACTTTCTCAAATTGGTTTGCAGTTTACTCTATACATTTGCTTTGAGCAGCTTGAAGATTGCAATTTGTATGGCTCAGTATGATGTGGTATTAACAGTTTGTATGATTAGATGATTTGCTTTGATTAGGTGGAACTGTAAGTAAACACATAATTAGTTCAGTATACAGTTCTAAGTACTACATTAACAAAAGGAACATATATATATAACTGTTCTAAATACCTATTTTGGCCTCTTTGCTTCCAAAAAACTGAACTCTGACTGGAACTGTGTGTCTGTTCAGCTCCTCTCTCTGGTGAATAATGATTTCCAGCTAGGGGATTTCCCACACAGACTATGTGTGAGGCTGGCTATAAGTGGCCACGACTCCTGGGCAGTGTGAGGCTGGCTGTGATTGGTCCAGACCCCTGCTTAATAACAACAGTTTAACTCTATGCTTTCTGCTGTGTCTACTGTGTCATTGAGCTTACCTTACATTTATATAATGAATATTAAAAGGCATATTATCTTTTCTGCTTTTATGAACACAATATATATAACGGTTACATGACATCCAAAACATGAATTCACAGTAAATAACTCTGCTTTTGTCTTTAACATATAAACATGTAAAGTGTATTACATTATTAGCAGGTCTATCTGTATGAACAAAAAAGCTGTATTAGCAACCTAGGAAAGGTCTTAGCTGGCCAGCTACACCACAGACAGTTGATAATATAATTTGACCAAGTTCTTGGGACAAGGGCTTATGTGGTCTGGTCTCCAGATAGACAGCTGTCCCACCCACTGTACAGAGAGGAGGCACAGAAGGGATATTAGGTAAGATAACTAGTTTTCTTACCTTTCTCGGAGCTGCGCAGTTTCCTCCCTTGTATGCGTCCAACCCACCAGTGGATGATTTCTTGCAGCTGCTCAGTCTGAACAATTTCACCCTTGCCCCACGTTGGGCGCCAACTGTTTTTGGTGCACACAAGCTGTGCTATCTTATCAACTGTCTGCTCCAAATTGCAAGTTTTTAGTAAGTCGTGCATGATGGAGAAAATCACACTGATACCTCTCTAGGATCAAAGCAGAATTCTCTCATTTATTAGAGGAAGTTAAGCACTATATATGTATATCAAAGAATATCTCATTGCTCATTATGACAAAGTCTAGCTCTCTGTGGGTAGGGTTGCCCTGGCTCTGTAAGCATAGATGTTCTGGATAGTTCTAGTGAAATTATACACTGTGATTCATCCTGCCTTTTTAACTGCTTGACCCCTGTACAGCCTTCTCATCCTCCAGCTATACCACAAAACCTTCTTGGTCTGCCAGAAGCATATTATGGTTTAGCTAATATTTTGTACAAGAAAGAAGCCGAATCACTGCCACCATATCATCCTTACCACTGTGCAATAGAATTGATTCCTGGGTCCACACCTCCTCCAGTCCTTCTTTATCTTTTTTCTCCCTTAGAGACTCAACCTATGGCAGACTGTATTAATGAAAATCTGCACAGAGGTTTTCTTCACAAATTATTATCATCACCTGGAGCTAGGGTTTTGTTTGTAAAAAAAAGAAAGATGGTTCTCATCAACCCTGCACTGATAGTCAGGGATTAAAAAAAATTACAGTCAGGAATAGATACCCACTACGAGATCCCATAACTGTTTGATAGTCTATGTGCAGCTAAAATCTTCACAAAGCAGATTACTGCAGTACTGCAGGGACTGTTGAAATAACTTCCAAGCGAGTGGAAACATCATATAGGTATGATTGGATCTGTTTTTTTCCTGTGATAGTTGGAAGAGTTCTGGTAGTCCTATCTGGAGTGGCTCAGTGGGATGCATGGCCTGAGCTTACTGTAACAGACAATGAGTGTGGACACACTGTGCCAACTAACAGATTTGGCTTTGGGTTAAACCTAAGGGCATTTGTCCTGGTTGTACCCTGGTATTTAATGTTTAACCCATATATAGAGATCTTGACTTTGCTGCAGAGAACCAACATGGCTGCTTCCTCCTGGAGTACTCCCAATATATGTGGCAGCTGACTGATGGAGATCAGAGACACCAGTGCAAAGCACTGAAGAGTCAGGCAGTATGCCTTATCAGGAGACGGGCTAAGGGCAGGACAGGCAGCATACTAGTGTATACGAGAAAGCAATCCAAGGTTAGGGCAGGCAGCATTAATATATATCCGACAAAGCAATCCAAAGTTAGGGCAAGCAGCGAAGAATCAGAGTTGAGAAACAGGCAGGATTAATACACAGGTCTCAGACAGAAAAAGCATACCTTCTGTTTTTCACCAGGTCCACACTTTGTCTAAAACTGTCCCTGTGTACCTGTCTTGGGCATTTTGTCCAGAGAAGTTCAAATCCTTGCAAACAGGTTAAAGAATGAATACCAGATATTTACTTATATTTCACACTCTGTTTTAACCAGTGCTAATTGGATTGCAGCTGGGAGGGCCCACTGCTAGCATTAGCTAAAGCTTTTCTGACCACCTACTACAGTTTCATGGGACATATATCGCTACTGGACTTTACCTAGACCCGCTCTTACAGATGCTAAATTGCAAAACAAATGTCTCTAAAATGTTTGGGATTTACCCTGTGTTGTCAAGTACGAAGATAAACTGCAGGTCCTTAGCATCTCTATGGACCTTTATTTATTATATTATATTTGATGTTTCACACAATTACTACCATAATTTCACCACAGTTATATGGACATTTATTTTTTATATTTTCTTTAAGAAACCTGACAACAAAATATACATTACATTTAATAACTAGAAATATAGTGGAACTGTCATGCAACCAGACGCAGTCTTGCCAAAAGTATGTCACCACGCGGACTTGTCTCTCATTCTCCCAGGGGTCTCTGGCCCTCCTGCGGGCATCCCTCAACCCTTGCGGAGGGCAGAGCTAGTAAAGGTTTGCGCTTTATGCATACATGTCACTCTGTGAGATCCATTCTGGATCGTGGTGCTGCTGGGAGACAAAACGCCATCATTCCCAGCGCTGACGCTGGTCAGGGGTCCCAGGATGCAGGAGCCCCTAGCGTCAGCTGTTGCCATGGAAACTATGTTTTTATGTCTCCTAACATAGACATGTGGTGGGAGGTTCCTTCCTCTGCACACTCTCAGGACCCACCTATGCTTCCCTGGGCTGAGGGTGGTGATTGCGTGTGATCTCAGCAGTGTCAGGTGGTCTGTGGAGGGATATTTAAACCTGGTCTTCCCCTTCCCCCACTCACTTCTGGTTATTCAGTTGCTTCCCTGGCTCTGTATCTTAAGTTATCTGGTGAGTGGTTTCTCTGGTTATTGTCTCTGGCTTCGGTTTTGGTTGTCTTCTGGTTCTTTTGCCCTGGCTTACGTTTACTGACCATTCTCGTGTTTCCCTATTCACCAGTGCATAGTGTCATGGTGTGCCCAGCTGCCCTGCTATTTGACAACTGGAAAGGGCTCTGCCAAAGTCCCCCATCCTGCTGGAGGTGGGTGAAGAGTACCCTGGCCCTCAAGGGTGTTCAGAGTGTGATGAGTTGCGCAAAGTGTGTCTGGCATGCCGCGTTTGCTGGCCGTCAATTTGGCTTTATCATTTCATTAGCATTACAGGAACAATATGGAATGATCGCTCTTAATATCCTCTCATATTCAAGTGAATGAGACTAATCTGCAATACCAAGCACATGCGCTCTCCAATGGAAAGCATTGTGCTTTGTAAGCTGCAAGGAGGCCTCCTCAAACAACTGATCGGTGGGGTTCTCGAGTGTCGAAACCCCCCCAATCTGATATTGATGAGCTATCTTGAAGACAGGTCAGACTTCTCCCCTGTGTGAGCTCTCTGATGCCGAGTTAAACTTGATTCAAGAATAAAACATATACCACATTCTGAACATGAAAATGACTTCTGTCCATAGTGGATTCCTAGATGTCTCACAAGACTAACTTTCTGACTAAAACATTTTCCACATTCTGAACATGAAAATGGCTTCTCCCCTAAGTGGATTTTTAGATGTTTCACAAGATTTGCTTTCTGACCAAAACATTTACCACATTCAGGACATGAAAATGGCTTCTCCCCTAAGTGGATTTTTAGATGTTGCACAAGATTTGCTTTCTGACCAAAACATTTACCACATTCAGGACATGAAAATGGCTTCTCCCCTGTGTGAGTTTTTTGATGCTGAATAAAACTTGATTGATTGGCAAGACATTTTCCACATTCTGAACATGAAAATGGCTTCTCCCCTGTGTGAGTTCTCTGATGTCCAACAAGATGTGATTTGAAACTAAAACATTTACCACATTCAGGACATGAAAATGGCTCCTCCCCTGTGTGAGTTCTCTGATGTTTAACAAGATGTGATTTCTGACTAAAACATTTACCGCATTCAGGACATGAAAATGGCTCCTCCCCTGTGTGAGTTCTCTGATGTTTAACCAGATGTGATTTGAGACTAAAACATTTACCACATTCAGGACATGAAAATGGCTTCTCCCCCGTATGAATTCTTAAATGTTTCACAAGAGCAGATTGATTACTAAAACATTTCTGACATTCTGAACATGAATATGGCTTCTCCCCTGTGTGAGTTCTCTGATGTCCAACAAGTTGTGATTTGTGACTAAAACATTTCCCACATTCTGAACATGAAAATGTCTTCTCTCCTGTGTGAATTCTTTGATGTGCTACAAGCATTGATTTCACACGAAAACACTTCCCACATTCAGGACACAGAAACGGCTTCTCTCCTGTGTGAATTGTCTGATGGTTAACAAGATTTGATTTAAAAATAAAACACTTTCCACATTCAATACATGAGAATGGCTTCTCACCAGAGTGAGTTTTCAGATGCAGAAAAAAATATGATTGACGGGTAAAACATTTTCCACATTCTGAACATGAAAATGGCTTCTCCCCTGTGTGAGTTTTCTGATGTGTCAGAAGAACAGATTTCTGAGTAAAACATTTCTGACATTCTGAACATGAAAATGGCTTCTCCCCTATGTGGATTTTTAGATGTTTCACAAGATTTGATTTCTGACTAAAACATTTACCACATTCAGAACATGAAAATGGCTTCTCCCCTGTATGAATTCTTAAATGTGCCACAAGACCAGATTTCTTACTAAAACATTTCTGACATTCTGAACATGAAAATGGCTTCGCTCTTGTGTGAGTTCTCTGATGTTTCTTTCTAGAGCATTTCAACATAAAACATTTCCCACATTCTGAACATGAATACGGCTTCTCCCCTGTGTGAGTTCTCAGATGTCCAACTAGAATACATTTCCTGGTAAAAGATTTTCCACATTCAGAGCATGAAAATGACTTTTTATCTCTGCAATTTCTCTCATGTAAAGAAAGATTAGATTTCTTCTTAAAAGGTGTCCCATGTGAAAATATTTTTCCACACTTCTGTTTAGTTCTTCTTTTGCCAGTCAGTGATTGACTAGATGAAGGTTTCTTGTGACCAGCAGTATCATTGGATATATCTCCGCTATGAAGGACTGAGGGTACATTAGGAGTTATTGAATAAGCTTGTGTGATATTGCTATCTTCTGCTTTATCATAGGAAGATAAATGAAGATTCTTATGGTATACTCTCATCCCATTTTTACCTAGAAAATTAAACAAAAGTAAATTTTTTTCCCAAAGCAAATTTTTTTCTCAAGCTTTTTTAAAACAATAGAAAGCCAGAAAACATAAAATAAATAAGACATGTAAGATAACAGTATAATGTACAGTTTCAGTAAAGGTAGATTTAAAGAAACCAATAATCGTCTTGATTATAAGGAATGACAGTTCCTGCAAGTAGGGTTGAGCGAACCCGAACTGTAAAGTTCGGGCTCGTACTGAACTTTAGAATTTTTGGACCCCGGACCTGAACCCGAACTTTTCAGTAAAAGTTCGGGTTTCGGTTAGGTGTTCGGCTACTTTATGGCGCTTTTTGAAAGGCTGCAGAGCAGCCAATCAACAAGCGTTTAACTCGTGTGCCCTTAGAAGCCATCACAGCCATGCCTACTAATGGCATGGTTGTGATTGGCCAGTGCATCATGTGACCCAGCCTCTATATAAGCTGGAGTCACGTAGCGCTGCACGTCACTCTGCTGTTACTAGTGTAGGGAGAGGATGCTGCTGTGAGGGAGAGAATAGGAAAGAATCTTTTATCAGAAGTGCTTGTTAACTCAGCAATCTACCTAGATTTAGTTTTGTGGGTGCAGTGCACAATCTTTTTACCCTGCCCTGAGCCCAGTGACACAGAAAAATAACTTTTATCCGTCTGTTAGTTAGGTGGGCCGCGGTGGCCATTTTATGCAAGCTTAGTGCACCAGCACAGAATATGTGCTTTTGTGACATTCAAATTCCAGCTTGAAATACTGCAATAATAATCCTGGTTTTAAAAAAACACCCATTTTTGGCAATATACTAAATCTGGTGCCTTTGCAGCATTTGTCAGTGTGAAATAGAAGCTTACAATACTTCAACAATTTTCAGGGTTTAAAAAATCACACATTTTTTTGAAAGACCCTACATCTGGTGCATTTGCAGCATTTGTCAGTGTAAAAGACAAGCTTGAAATACTTCAATAATTTTCTGGGTTTAAAAAAACACCCATTTTGGGCAAAAAAAATAATTTGCAGCCTTTGCTGTATCTGTCATTGTGAGATACACGCGTTAGATACTGGTGTTCTATTTTGTAATAAAAAAAACACCCATTTTGGGCAAAATACTTATTTTTGCAGCCTTTGCTGCATCTGTCAGTGTGAGATACAAGCTTTAAATACTGCAATAATATTCAGGGTTTAAAAAAACACCAATTTTTGGCAATACCCTACATCTTGGGCATATGCTGCATTTGTAAATGTGACATACAAGCTAGAAATACTGCAATAATATTCTAGGTTTAAAAAAAACACCCATTTTGGGCAAAAAACTAAATTTGCAGCCTTTGCTGTATCTGTCAGTGTGAGATACACGAGTTAGATACTGCTGTTCTATTCTGTTATTAAAAAAACACCCATTTTGGGCCAAATACTAAATTTGCGGCCTTGGCTGCATCTGTCAGTGTGATATACAAGCTTTAAATACTGCAATAATAATAATATTTGGGCAAGATCCTAAATTTGAGAAATATGAGGAGAGCGTCAAATAAGGGACGTGGCCCCGGTCGTGGTGCTGCTGGTGGAGCCCCTGTTGCAGGGAGAGGACGTGGTCGATCTGTGCCAGCTACAAACGCACAAGTGAAACACCTTCCCCAGGTGCGAGTAGGCGACAGAACCTTCAGCAGTATTTGGTCGGTCCTAATGCAGCTCTACGAATGGTGAGGAAAGAACAAGTACAGGAGATAGTAGATTGGGTTGCTGACAGTGCCTTCAGTTCCTTTACATTGTCTACCACCCAGTCTCCTGCTTAAATATCAGAGTTGGCACCTGAAGCTGATGTCCATCAGTCTTTAACTCACCCCCTTGCAAATCAGCCAAGCAGTCTGAGCCCCAAGTCATGCAGCAGTCTCTCCTGCTTTTTGATAACTCTGCTAGCAGGGTTTCCCAGGGCCATCCACCTAGCCCTGCCCCAGAAGTGGAAGAGATTGAGTGCACCGATACCCAACCACTTATGGTTCAGGATGAGTACATGGGAGGACCACCGCAGCAAGTCTAGAATAATGACGAAACACAGGTGCCAACCACTGTGGCTTTCTGCAGTGTACAGACCGACAGGGAGGACAGGGGTGAAAACTGGGTGGAAGATGATGTGGAGGACGATGAGGTTCTCGACCCCACATGGAATCAAGGTCATGCGAGTGACCTGTGTAGTTCGGAGGAAGGAGGCACAGAGCCACCAGCACAGCAGAAGAGGGAGCAGGGTGCAAAATAGGAGCGGCCGTCCCCTAGACAGTACGCCTGCTACTGCCCACCGCAGCAAGGGACTAAGCACGCCAAAGCCAGCTCCAAGGTGTTCCCTGGCGTGGCAGTTCTTCAGACAATGTGCTGAAGATAAGACACGAGTGGTTTGCACGCTGTGCAATCAGAGCCTGAAGCGAGGCATAAGGCTGGGTTCAGACCTGAGCGTTTTACAGCGCGTTCAAACGCGCTGTAAAACGCTCAACACATGAAAACCAATGCTTCCCTATGGCCCTGGTTCTCACTTGAGAGTTTTACAGCGCGTTTGAACACGCTGAAAACGCCCTACGCTCAAAAAAGTTCTTGAGCTTCTTTGGGGCGTTTTGTCGCGCGTTTGCAGCCATAGGACACTGCTGTTAATCACAGAAACGCGCGTAATACGCGCGTTGACTATGGACAAAAACGCGCGACAAAAACGCGTGACACAAACGCGCGTTAAACGAGCATATCAAATACGCTCAGGTCTGAACCCAGCCTAAACGTTCTCAACCTGAGCACAACCTGCATGACCAGGCATCTAAGTGCAAAACACGAGCTGCAGTGGAGTAGACACCTCAAAAACTCTGGCCCCTCCTGCTTCCTCTTCTGCTGCAGTCTCGGCCTTTTCAGCCACCTCTGGAGTGACAGTGCCACCTGCCACCCCGCTAACAGAGGATCTGCCAGCAACACCACCACCTGGGTCACCAAGCATCTCCACAATGTCCCACGGAAGCGTTCATCTCTCCATCTCCCAAACACTGGAGCGGAAGAGGAAGTACCCCCCCTACCCACCCGCGATCCCTGGCCCTGAATGCCAGCATTTCAAAATTACTGGCATTTGAAATGCTGTCATTCCGTCTGGTGGAGATGGAGAGTTTTAAAAGCCTTATGGCGATGGCTGTCCCATAGTACGTCGTGCCCAGCCGCCACTACTTTTCCAGGTGAGCCATCCCTTCCCTGCACAACCAAGTAGGGGACAAAATCAGGTGTGAACTGCGCAACGGCATCTGTGGCAAGGTCCACCTAACTACGGATACGTGGACCAGTAAGCACGGTCAGGGACGTTATATCTCTCTAACAGCACACTGGGTAAATGCAGTGGCGGCTGGGCCTGAGGAGGATAGCAATTTGGCGCATGTCCTTCCACCACCGAGGATTGCAGGGCGCTTCAGTTTGCCTCCTGTTGCTTCTTCCTCCTACTCCGCTTCCTCATCCTCTACCGGCTCCTCATCCGGTCAGCGTAATACCTTCACCACCAACTTCAGCACAGCCAGGAGTAAACGACAGCAGGCAGTTTTAAAACTTATCTGTTTGGGGGACTAACCCCACAGCGTGCAGTTGCTGTGGATGGGCATTGAACATCAGACCGATGAGTGGTTGGTGCCAGTGAGCCTCATGCCCGGCCTGGTGGTGTGCGATAATGGGCGAAATCTTGTAGCAGCTCTGGGACTAGCTGCTTTGACGCACATCCCTTGCCTGATGCATGTGCTGAATTTGGTGGTGCAGAGGATCCTTAAAAATTACCACGATATATCAGAGCTGCTGCATAAAGTGCAGGCTTTCAGCGTCCTCACCATGCTGCTGATCGCCTGTCAGCGCTGCAGCGTAACTTCGGCCTTCCCACTTACCGCCTCATATGTGACATGCCCACAAGGTGGAGCTCCACCTTGCACATGCTGGCCAGACTGTGCGAGCAGCAGCCGGCGATAGTAGAGTTTCAGCTGCAGCATGCATGGGTGAGTCGCTCTGCGGAACAGCACCACTTCACCACCAATGACTGGGCCTCCATGCGAGACCTGTGTTCCTTGTTGCACTGTTTCTAGTACTCCACCAACATGGCCAGTGCCGATAACGGCGTTCTCAGTGTTACTATCCCACTTCTATGCCTCCTTGAAAAAACGCTTCGGGTGATGATGGAAGAGGATGTGGCACAGGAGGAGGAGGAAGAGGAATCATTTCATAGGGTTTCTGGCCAGTCATTCACAAGTGGCTCTGAGGGTGGGTTCCTGCACCCACAAACGCCAGGTACACAATTGTTCAGCCAGGGCACAGTTCTGGAGGATGACGAGGTGGAGGATGAGGAGTAGGAGGAGGAACCGTGTTCACAGCAGGGTGGCACCCAAACTAGCTCATGGCCATCACTGGTGCATGGCTGGGGGGGGATACAGAGGACACAGACGATACACCTCCCACAGAGGACAGCTTTTCATTGCCACTGGGCAGCCTGGCACACATTACAGCCTGGAGCGATTACATGCTGCAGTGTTTCCGCAATGACCGCAGAGTTGCCCACATTCTAACTTGTGCTGATTACTGGGTGGCCACGCTACTGGATCTCCATTACAAGGACAACGTACCGTCCTTAATTCCATCACTGGAGCGTGATCGTAAGATGCGCGAGTACAATAGCATGCTGGTAGACGCGCTGCTGGTGGCATTCCCACCTGACAGCGGGGTAACAGTGGACGCACAAGACGAAGGCAGAGGAGGAGTAATGCAGCTGGGGCCCCACCAGCATCTCAGAAGGCAGGGTTAGCATGACCGAAATGTGGAAAAGCTTTGTCAGCACGCCACAACAACCATCACCACCAGCTGATATGGAACGTCTTAGCAGGAGGCAGCATTTCAGCAACATGGTAGAGCAGTATGTGTGCACACGCCTACACGTACTGACTGACGGGTCTGCCCCCTTCAACTTCTGGGTCTCCAAATTGGGCACATGGCCTGAGCTTGCCCTTGACGCCTTGGAGGTGCTGGCCTGCCCTGCAGCCAGTGTATTGCCTGAACATGTGTTTAGCATGGCAGGGGGCGTTATCACAGACAAGCGCAGCCGCCTGTCCACAGCAAATGTGGACAAGCTCACGTTCATTAAAATGAGCCAGGCATGGATCTCCGTACCTTGTGCAGAATAGACATGTATACCGGCCTCACCCAGCCATTGTTATACTACAGCGCAATAGCTCATTGTTGTATTTTGGATATTTCCCACTCATTTTGAGTGTAACCTAATAAAAAAAAATAATTTCAACAAAAAAAACAGTGTTGGCTACATCGTCCTGCGTCTACCGCCGCTTCCACCTAGACCGCTAGGTCCACCGCCTCCTCAAACTCCTACTACATATGGACCTCGACCTCATAAATCAAGAATATTTTTTTTTATTTGTGCGTATTTTACTATGTCATTTCACTCATTTGTCTGTTACATTTTCGGGTGAAATTCACCAATTTTTGGGTGTGATATAACCCTGCTGTAACTAGTAGACAGGTAAAAACATTTCACTAATTTGTCTGCTACATATTCGGGTGAAATTCACCAATTTTTGGCTGTGATATACCCCTGCTATACCTAGTAGACAGGTAAACAAATTTAAAGGATAACTGTCACATTTAGACCCTAATTTCAATTTTCATATATGTAGTTACTAATAACATGATATTCCAGAATCAGTTACTATTAGACTGACTTACCCCATATTTAATAAGATTCAGCCCTTAGCAACCAGTCTGCATAAAACTGCAATTTCACTATTCAGTTAAGATGGCCGCCACTGCCCTCACCCTGAGGCTAATCCCGCCTGCCCTCACTAGCCAGTAACAATAGCCCCCCAAAAGTGTCAGTAACCAGAGCCCTCCCCCCTAAAGGGTTAATCTCCTGCAGCACAGAGGGGTCCTCTTACCACATGTTGCTTTCATTTATACACTGAGCAGACGGCAGATCTCCCTTCCCTGTTGTGCGCTGGTTCTACTCTGCAAGCGCAGGGACAGGGAGAAGTGCACACAGCCCAGGCACTGTTATCAGCTGCTGGGGAGGACCTGGCTTTAATCATTTACTTACAGTCCCTGGCTGTCAGTAATCTGACCTTGCACGCAGCGTGCTCCGTCCTTCAACAGATAGACGGACCATGCCTAGAAACCCTATTTTAAGTACAGGTAAAAGTAGGCAGTACAGGGAACAAAAATGTGGAATTAAGGGGTAATTTAATACACAGTGAAAAGTTTAAATAGGGCCACCAAGGTGATATTAATCACCACAATCCAATACTCCAAAAAAATATATATGACAGTTATACTTTAACTAATTTGTCTGTTACATTCTCGTGTGAAATTCACCAATTTTTGGGTGTGATATACCCCTGCTATACCTAGTAGACAGGTAAAAACATTTCACTAATTTGTCTGTTACATTCTTGGGTGACATTTGACCATTTTTTCCGCGATTAAACCCCTGCTCTGCATAGGTAACAGGGACATAAATTAAAAAAATTCTTCTTTAATTGACGCGCGCCCCCTCCTTTCATTCAGTGCTTAAACTTTAACAACTTGTCTCACATTTTGCCCTTCAATAATTTGTCCCACATTTCTGCTCGATTATATTTAATTTCAAACAATTAACCTCCCTTGAATGTGGTATCCCTTTCTCACGCTCCCTCTCCGGCCTGGAACCCTAATTCCCCGCCACCCGTGATCACCATGGTAGGCGCAGAAAAGAACATCGAAAGTTAATAGAGAAGATATCCAATTGGATCGTGAACATCACAGGGACGTGCGACATTGTGGAGCAGTAAGTGTGCACACGCCAACACGTACTGACTGATGGGTCTGCCCCCTTCAACTTCTGGGTCTCCAAATTGGGCACATGGCCTGAGCTTGCCCTTTATGCCTTGGAGGTGCTGGCCTGCCCTGCAGCCAGTGCATTGTCTGAACGTTTGTTTAGCACGGCTGGAGGGGGTTATCACAGGTTATATTTCCCAATGTTTTGGGGTGTACCCTACTTTAAAAAAATTAATTAAAATTAAAACCAAAAACAGTGTAGGATACCTCCTCCTCCTCCACCACAGCTATCACCTACACCACCACATCCACTGCCTCCTCAACCTCCTACTCCATATGGACCTGGTCCTCCTAGATCAAGATTTTTATTTTTTATTTTTATGTATTTTATGTTATTTTAAGTCATTTCCCTATCCACATTTGTTTGCAGTGCACTTGCCATGACCTTAACCACATTTTGCTGGCATTTGCAGCCCTCTAGCCCTTTCCATGACATTTTTAGAGCCATTTCAGTGCTCGAAAGTTCGGGTCCCCATTGACTTCAATGTGGTTCGGGGTCAAGTTCGGGTTCTGAACTCGAACTTTTTTTGTGAAGTTCGGCCGAACCCGTCGAACCCGAACATCCAGGTGTCCGCTCAACTCTAAGGCTAGGTCTACACGACGACATTTGTCGCGCGACATTTTGTTGCACTAATGTCGCGCGACAATTTTTATAATGGCAGTCTATGGTGTCGCACTGCAACATGCGACATGCTGCGACTGCGACGCGACAGTCGCAGAAAATCCATTCAAGATGGATTTTTCTGCGACTGTTGCGTCGCAGTCGCAACATGTCGCATGTTGCAGTGCGACACCATAGACTGCCATTATAAAAATTGTCGCGCAACATTAGTGCAACAAAATGTCGCGCGACAACTGTTGCGCCCTATCTGTCGCGCGACTTTTTGTTGCGCGACAAATGTCGTCGTGTAGACCTAGCCTAATGGTGACAGGTGTTTCTATCAGACCATACAGTCCAATACATCCCAATGTCAACAGACAAAAGTTCCAGAAATTCAACAGATACCACCAAAATGAATATAAAAGAAATCATGAGTGGAAGGAAATTCAGCATAAACATGTACACACCACCTGTGTATACGCTTAATGTATGGCCCTATTATGTGCTTTACAAAACCATATCTCACCCAAGTGCTTAATGAGCTTTGAGGAAAATTAGCAAAACTAGAGCAGGTGGCCACCATTCAGATTCCAACTATAATAGGACAACCTTTGGAAAATTAAATAAGTGATTTGACTGGTTGTCATGGGCATCAACTCCATTTTCCTTCCAACAAGTTTTGATACATCTTCTCCTCCTTTTGCTTTGATCGCTGTTGTGCCCTATTTGTGCTTTACATATTATGGCAACTTTCTTCTTTATTTTTCTTGCACCTTTCCTTTTTTTTATTTTTAAGCCCTTGTATCCCCCTTAACAACTTTTTTACCATTGTTCCATTGCTGCATTCTATATTTTTTTATTGCAATTTTAGGGCACATACAACTTAATGTTTTATTTTTGTTAACTCTTTTGGGGTTGGAATGTGAAAAAACAACAGTAATTCCACCACTGATTTTTGCATTTTACAATGTTTACCATGTGGCATAAACAAGTATGTTTGCTTCATTCTGCAGATCAGTATGATTGCTCGAATACAGTTGAATAGGAAGGAGCCGTCCCCTAGAAGTGAATAGGATGGCTTCTTGTAATTACACTGCTAACTGCTGCAATGTCGACGACAAGCAGGATAAACAATGAAAGGAAGGCAGCACTCTCACGAAGCGCGGCCTTCTCTTTAATTACTGTATTTTTCGCCCCATAAGACGATTTTTTTCCCCCCAAAAGTAGGGGGAAAATTCCCCTGCATCTTATGGGGTGAATGCTGCCATTTTACATCGCAGACTGCCATGTATCAGCTGGACGGGGAGGGAGGAGGGTCCGGTGTCATGCAAATTCAGCGGGGCCGGTGCGGTCACTATACTCCAGCCCCACCGCTCACTCACTGCTTTATTGCCTAAATATTTTATAATAATAGCCATCATTGAAGTTCCGATCCCCAGCCCCATCTGTACTACTTACTAAATGTCCTGTAACTCACTGACGTCACATGCCTGCGCCGCCTACTTCATTCAATATGGGGGGGAACTCCTGTCGCCATGAAGTCGCACATGGCCGACACCCCATGGTGAAAACAGAGACAGATCTACAACATTCTACCTGGATAATGTTCAATGGAGTTCCCATTAACTGTCGTTCACAAGGTTTATCCCTTTCAGCCTCTCTTCCTAAGGACGTCCAGTGTGCGGCACGCAGGGCAGAGATAATCACTCAGGAACGCAGCCTTCTCAGTACAATGGGGGATACGTACATGTTATCTAACGATCCCTGACTCACTACATTACAAGGAATATCATTACAAAAAGGTGATATAATATTTAAAGGGGACAGAACCAATCAGTACTTAATTATGCATGTAAAATACAATTACTTTAAAAAAAAAAAAAATTCCCTTACTGTCTGATATCATTGGCGGTGTTGTACTGCAGGCGCACTGTCACCAGCCATATAGCCAGGACTGCGAGTGAAAAATTAAAGAGGTTGTGCAGCAATATATAGTGATAATCTATCCTCAAGACATCAATATCAGATTGGCAGGGGTACGACAGCCGGCACCCCCACTGATCAGCTGTTTGAAGAGGACGCAGCTGCAAGTGAATGGAGAGAGAACCTGTCATTACACTGCACCGCCCAAACTGTGAAGATGACAGGCAGTATAATGAAGAAAAGCAGCCCTCCTCTACAAACAGCTTATTAGCGGGGGTACCGGGTGTCAGACCCCTGCCAATCTGATATTAATGACCTATTCTGAGGATGAATAATATATATTGCTGCATAACCCCTTTAAGAAAGTGATGGCATTCTGGTCTATTATATGAAATAGGCTAGGGTACTGATCGGTGACATCGGTTCAGAGTTAGATATGACAAATACACAGATAATGATTAGATAGCGATCGGCTCCCGGTTTTGGCGCTCTCAGATGCCATTGTCACATTTGACCACAGCATCTGGGAGAGCTAAAACTGGGAGCCGCGAGCTTCCCGGACTGGTCCACCGTCCCCTGGCTGAGATCAAGGAAGGAGTCCCATACTAGTAATAGGCCCGAGCCTTCACAAGGCTTCCAGGTCAATTACTAGTATATTCCAATGCTGGCCTGCAGGAGGCAGCATTGCATTGGAATATATTGAATCTTGTATATGTATAAATATCCATTACAGAATACAAGTGGCAATTTAATGATTGCTTGTTATAGTTACTTTGGGTGATCTAGAATAAAAAAAGTATTCAATAAAAAAATGAAACATCATGGGCATCACCAAGTCCAAAAACGCACGTACTATTAAAATTAAAATAATACAAATACAGTGCAAATAACACCTAATAATAATAATAACACCTCATGGGTCCATATACTACAGGTTTATAACTGAGGCCTATCGGATCATGTGACCTTTACTCAGAAACGGCATTTACCCTCCAGTCTTTTTGTGATTGTTTCTGTCCATATTGTGTCACATTGCACCGGTGCCAAGGAAGATAATGAATATATTGGGGCACTATATCCAGGAGGAGGAGGTTTCTCTGAACTTCCGATCAGATTTCCCATTAATAAAGACATTTACAGTCAAATGAGATTTATGAAAGGTTCTTACCATTCGCGGACACCGATCCGGGTTTTTTGAGCTCACTCGTCGTTCCACCTGAACTTTCCTGCAGTAAAGATCCCACATTAAAGACATGAGAAAACAGAAAACTATACTCCACTGCTAGCTTATCTTATATCCAGGCAAAGATCAAACACCCCTAGAAGACATGAACCTTTCTGCCCTGAAGAAGAAGGATCTCCTCACGTGGGGATCAGACAGGATCAACATTCAGACAAGTATCTTACACATATGAAATGTGACATTATTCTGCATGAAATGACCTGATCCTATCCTGGAGAGGACGCTGTGCTCATCACCTCCAGTTCTTACATTATTGTATAGTAAAAAGCCTGTCATTGCTTCTGGAAACTGAACCTTATATCCACTTGCTCTTGTCCTTTGTGGTGACCTGATTCTAGATGAGAAGGTAATAATGTTTTGCAAAAGCAGGAAGATTCTGTACCTGATGAGTCAGTCACTGACTGTTAATACAGGACAGTATCTGCTGTAGATGCAGACCTCTGTACTGGTGGGGGTTGGGGGAGATGTCCACCTGCCATTTCTAGTTTTGCCCCTGACATCAGTCTGTAGAGGATAGGTAGAAACCTCAGCTGCACTTACTTGATGATCCAGTGGGACATTCTGCTTTTCCTGTGGACAGTCCTGGGAATACAGAGGACTGGGACATCTCTCTGGTGGATTTCTCTGACTGGATCCATCTGTAGAAAATACACACAGAGACTGAATACATTGTCTATATGTGATGATCAGATGATGGGGAATCTGACTCTCAGAACTGTTCTCATCTCTACAGTCATGGAAGGTCTCCTCTTACCCGGTGATGTTAGGGACTGATGATTCTCCATCATGACGTCCTTGTACAGATCCTTATGTTCTTCTAAATACTCCCACTCCTCCATGGAGAAATAGACAGTGACATCCTGACACCTTATAGGAACCTGACAACACAAGGATACAGTCATTACCAGAGCCCTCCCTTGGCGTTATTGTATAATGTCCCAGCATTCCCAGCAGCGCTCACCTCTCCGCTCAGCAGCTCAGTGATCCTGGTGGTAAGTTCTAGGATCTTCTGCTCATGTATCAGGAAATGAGGTGGAGGCTCGGTGATGGGGCTCTGGGTCCTGCTCCGTCCTCCTGACACACGGGGTGTCACACACTCACCAGACGACTTCTTCACTACTGTGTAATCCTGTGTATGGGGAGACGCCGATCACTACAGAGATTCTAAGAATCCTTCACCTTTCCAGACATTTCCCTGTTTTATTACTAGAGATAAGAGTAATGTCATGTGAGACTCTCACCTCTCCAGTTATCAAGGAGATGATCTCCAGGGTGAGATCTAATATCCTTGCAGCCATGTGGTCTCTGTCCTTGTACAGATCCTTGTGTTCTTCTAAATACTCACACTCCTCCATGGAGAAATAGACAGCGACATCCTGGCACCTTATAGGAACCTGACAACACAAGGACATAGTCATTACCAGAGCCCTCCCTTGGCGTTATTGTATAATGTCCCAGCATTCCCAGCAGCGCTCACCTCTCTGCTCAGTAGCTCAGTGATCCTGGTGGTAAGTTCTAGGATCTTCTGCTCATGTATCAGGGAATGAGGTGGAGGCTCGGTGATGGGGCTCTGGGTCCTGCTCCATCCTCCTGACACACGGGGTGTCACACACTCACCAGACGACTTCTTCACTACTGTGTAATCCTGTGTATGGGTAGACGCCGATCACTACAGAGATTCTAAGAATCCTTCACCTTTCCAGTCATTTTCCTGTTTTTTTACTAGTGTAGGAAAGCTCAAGGAGCCGTCATTGACGGAAGGTATGTCTCACCGAGATTCCTGGCCTCAGTGAGGTAAGAGCAGGTAGTTTTAAGTGTCAGATGCAGCTAGTGCTGATTGACACTATTATTTGTTAGTATGGCTGTAAAGCCGATCCGGGCCGGCTATTATTAAGAGTAGCAAAAGTGCTGGGTGGGTGGCTTCTCCCCACGCTCCAGTCCGGGTCTTTATTGGCCTATATAAACCCAGCCAGCAGTCCCAGCTGGGTGTTGTTTATCCTCTATCTGACAGAGAAGCTGTGAAGACTCTGGTTTGGGATCTGTGAATTGGTGTGCTAAAGGATTGGAAGCTACATGCTGGAAAACAGGCACCTAAAGCCTGCTGTGGACGGCTAGGGGAAAGACTGCTAACCAGGTGACGATTTTGTTCTATGGACATTGCATGGTGTGAACAAACACCAAGACTGTAAACGGTCATTTTGTGTTTCCTTATGTGTGAATAAACACCGAACTGTTTAAGTTAAAGACTTCGTGATTGCCTCTATACTGCGTCTGCTAGCCTGTCTACCAGAGCAAAACCCATCACTAGACATAAGAGAGATATCATGTGAGACTCTCACCTCTACAGTTATCAAGGAGATGATCTCCAGGGTGAGGTCTAATATCTTTTTAGCCATGGGGTTTCTGTCCTTCTCCATCCTTGGTGGGTCATTGATAGAAAGGACCATTGTCTTTCAAAAGAAGAGCACTGAACGTAAAGAACCTGAGGGAAACAAGTAAGTGCAGGTTAGCAGGCACCGAGAGATATATGAAGGCGGCATGGACTGCAGAGAGGGTCAGGCATTAAGGGGTTAATAGTTTCAACCCACAGGCAGCTAGGTGAGGGTGGTATAGCCCGCAGGGGTGTTTTATGGCAGGAGTGGCAAAAGAACAGTGGTAAGGGTTACACACCCTCCGGATCCCCCTTCCTCAGCTCTGATTGGGTGTAGTAATGGTTGGAGCTGTGGGTTTTATAGGAATGTGAAAGGGGAGGGCCCGTCCTCTTCTCTGCGGCAGCCAGGCAGCGTAGCTCCCTCCCAATTGGTTGTTTTTTATGATTGATGGTTTCTTTTGTTTTACTGTTCTTTAGGATTATGTACCAAGTCACAGCGGAGGTCGGTGTGATAAAAGGATGGAGAAGAAGGCGGACTTGCCCACAGAGGGACTCTGTTAATAAAGCTGTGACCGATTCCCACCCAACCAAGAAGTGTCCGTGTGAGTTATTCCTAGCTGCAACAGGTAGCAGATTGGTGTTTATGGGCTTATTTCTTGGCAGTCTAAGAGAGCACAGTCAGTGACTTGTAGGTCAGGGACACATTGTAGATTAATCTGGCACACAGGCTATGGGCATTTCTCCGTTTGATTAACTTAAAGGAAGACTGTTTTACTATGTTATTTTATGTTTTCTTATTTGTAGATTATAACCTGGACCTACGGAGAATATAACTGATATAATCTGCTGATCTTCTGATTTGTTATCCCTTTAACCTCACTACACTAAAAAGGAAGTATATGTGGATTTATCTTTCTACAATAATATGGAGATCTGCTGGTCAGTTTTGGCTTGGACATTTCTGGTGTTGGAATTGAGCTTTATAATGTAATCTACTTATTTCCATGTGTAATTTTATGTGTTTCTATTTTGATTTATGTCCTTCATTGTCCCTGGAGGAACCAATATTATTGAGGAAAAGTGTTGGGACCCAGAGGAAACCTCTGTCTACGTTCTTCGGTGCTGACCTACCTATCTGTGCCTGATGCCAGTCTGCCCATCATGTGGATTTGCGTGGCTTAGTGTGAAAAAAAACTGGAGCGGATATTCTCCCTCCTTGGGCTTTTCAAAAGTTATTTATATGAAGGGAAATAAAAAAAATAAAACTAGTGTCCCCGGAAAGGCTGGTAGTAAACAAACAAAAATGGAAAATTGCAGGTTGCTGAAGGGGTTAATGTTTAGTAGTACAATCAGCCCCTATACATGTCTATGGACACACAGGTATATAGATCCTTACACTATAGCGGTCTACACATCTGTATTATATAACTCCAGATACACAGATAACTAGCGTCACCAGCGCTGGAAATAGTCATCTATGGGGGAAATAACCTGGGGCTTCTGATTAACCTCTTAATGATCTGATGGACCTTTTTGGGTCGACTTGGGACTGTCCGGGTAGCCCCTGAGATATTTAAGCTGTCAACTCTGTTTGCCTAGACAGGCCATCCGCATTCCAGTTCAACTTGCCAGGCCGGCAGTGTATAGTGAAGTCGTATGGTTTTAGGGCTAGACTCCACCTGAAAAGACGAGCGTTATCCCCTGCAACCTGGCACTCTTTTTTGATAGCTGCATAACTGACCTCCCTGGGCAATAGTTTCCGGCTCAGATAGGCTACTGGGTGCTCCCCTCCATCCTCTTCGACCTGGCTTAACACTGCCCCCAGTCCAAACATGGAAGCATCTGTGTGAACGATAAAACATTTATTAGGATCAGGGGCGGCGAGAACAGGTGTATTTACAAGAGCTTGCTTCAGGGTTTGGAAAGCTGTCTCACACTCCGGCAACCACAGGACCTGTCGGGGTGAGTTTTTCTTTGTCAGGTCTGACAAGGTTTTAGCCAGGGCGCTATAGTCAGCGACAAAGCATCTATAGTAACCAGCTGTCCCTAAAAAAGCCATAACTTGTGTCTTGGTACGGGGAGTGGGCCAATTGGCAACAGCCTCAATTTTAGCCAGCTTCGGTCGTTGTCTTCCACAACCTACCCTGTGTCCCAGATATTGAACTTCCGCCATACCAATGTGACACTTCTCGGGTTTCAAAGTCAAACCAGCTGCTCTGATCCTGTCCAATATGGCCCCTATGTGGACTAAGTGGGCTTCCCATGAATCGCTAAAAATGGCTATGTCATCCATGTAGGCACACGCAAAGTCCTGGAGCCCATCTAGGAGACGATCTACCATTCTTTGGAATGTAGCTGGGGCATTCTTCATCCCGAACAGCATGACCCTAAATTGATACAGGCCGAACAGGGTGACGAAGGCGGATTTCGGAACAGCATCCTCGACTAGGGGAATTTGCCAGTAGCCCGTGCATAAGTCCATAGTAGTCAGATACTTCCCCCTAGCGATGCGTTCCAGCACTTCGTCTACCCGGGGAATTGGGTAGGGCGTCTGTAACTATCTTATTATTTAGTCTCCATTAATCTACACAAAAGCCGGTCGTACCGTCCCGCTTTTGCACTAGTACCACCGGTGAGGCCCAAGGGCTTTCCGAATGCTCAATGACTCCCAAACAGAGAATCTCCTTAATTTCCTTACGCATTCCTTCCCGGACCGCCTCGGTATGCGGTAGGGGGTTTGCCTCAACGGAGCCTGGCCTGGGGTCTCTACCCTGTGGGTCACTAGTCTAGTGTATCCGGGCTCCTGAGAGAATGTGGCCTGTTTGGCTTTCAGAAGGGTGATCGCCTGTGTCCGCTCCTGTGGTCCCAGCCGTTCCCCCAAGTGTACCTACTCTATGGCCCTTTCTCTCTGGTCACTCCCTTGCAGATCAGGTAATGGTAAGTTATCCGTATCCTCAGATGCTGGGGCACAAACGGCCTCCACTTCTTCCTCTCTCCCTTTGTACTCCTTGAGCATGTTGATGTGAAATGTGCGCTTCACATCCTCGTTCTCACAGCTGGTGACAGTGTACGTAGTGTCACATATCTTCCCAATAATCTGGTAAGGTCCCTGCCAGGCAGCCTGTAGTTTGTCATGCTGGACCGGTTTTAGTACCATAACCTTCTGTCCCAGTTGAAAACTACGGTGTGGGGCCTTCCGGTCATACCATACCCGCTGACGCTGCCTGAAGGTTCTTATGTACCATCTGCGTCAATGCCTCCATTCGGTCCCTCAATTCCAGCACATACGGTACCACCAGGGTCCCTGTCGATTCTGTGGCCCCCTCCCAATGCTCCTTAATTAGATCTAGGGGTTCCCTCACTTGCCTCCAGTATAGCAGCTTGAAGGGCGAGAATCCCGTTGATTCTTGCGGCACCTCCCTATAAGCAAAGAGGAGGTGAGGCAGGAACCGTTCCCAGTCTCTGTAAGTGGCCTTGAACGTCTTCAGCATTTGATTGAGCTCCATTCAATCGCTCACAGAGACCGTTAGTCTGGGGGTGATACGGGGAGCTCATCAGGGGTTTTATCCCACAGATCTTCATAGCTGACGTGTTACAGACGCTGTAAATTGGGTACCCGGGTCATCTCCTACTGTTTCAGCCACAATATTGGGCACCGCTACTGCTTCAGGGTACCTATTGGCGTAATCCACTATGGTCAGGATGTAACGTTTACCGGAGTGGCTAGGTTGAGCCTATTAAATCCACCGCTACCCGACTAAAGGGTTCTTCAATTTTGGGCATGGGGAGCATTTTGGCTCTAGGGTGGTCAGCGTATAGAGAAGAAATAGCGTGCTCATAAAAACGATACCTTTATTATAAATTAACGGTTAATTTTTGACGACATAGTCAAAAAGTAGGGGTGCACCGAAATTCCGGCGGCCGAAAATGGGCCTAATCCATTTCGGCCGATATTGGTACATATCGGCAGAAAATATGATAGCCCCGCCGCTCCGGTATACTAATATAAGATGTCATATTCATTTATTGGTTATTGAACTTGCCCCCTCAGTCCTATTACTACCTTACATCCTAATCGCATCTGTAGAATTCAGGCAGGCCAGGCGGGCGGCAGCGTAACTCTTGTCATGTGCCTGAATGAAGCCGGCGGCGCAGGCAAGTGACGTCAGTGAGAGACGCGCCGGCCGCCCGGCTTGGGCTGCCTGAATTCTACAGAAGCGATTAGGATGTAAGGTAGTAATAGGACTGAGGGGGCATGTTTAATAACCAATAAATGAATATAACATCTTATATTTGTATGGGGGGGGGCGATCTGTGGATGGCACAGTTATGGGCTGGGGGGGTCTGTGGATGTCACTGTTATGGGCTGGGGAGGGTCTGTGGATGTCACTGTTATGGGCTGGGGGGGGTCTGTGGATGGCACTGTTATGGGCTGGGGGGGGTCTGTGGATGGCACTGTTATGGGCTGGGGGGTCTGTGGATGGCACATATACAACAGTGCCACCCACAGATCCCCCCAGCCCATAACAGTGCCATCCACAGACCCCCCCAGCCCATAACAGTGACATCCACAGACCCCCCCAGCCCATAACAGTGACATCCACAGACCCCCCCAGCCCATAACTGTGCCAGCCACAGATCCCCCCCCCTGTAACAGTGCCAGCCACAGATCCCCCTGTAACAGTGTCCGTCATCCACAGATCCCCCCATAACAGTGTCCGTCATCCACAGATCCCCCCATAACAGTGTCCGTCATCCACAGATCCCCCCCATAACAGTGTCCGTCATCCACAGATCCCCCCCATAACAGTGTCTGTCATCCACAGATTCCCCCCATAACAGTGTCCATCATCCACAGATCCCCCCCATAACAGTGTCCGTCATCCACAGATTCCCCCCATAACAGTGTCCATCATCCACAGATTCCCCCCATAACAGTGTCCATCATCCACAGATCCCCCCCATAACAGTGTCCGTCATCCACAGATTCCCCCCATAAAAGTGTCCATCATCCACAGATCCCCCCCATAACAGTGTCCGTCATCCACAGATCCCCCCCATAACAGTGTCCGTCATCCACAGATCCCCCCCATAACATGCGAGAAAGCTGAGCAACTTTTGTTCTTGAAAAGAAACCTGCCACTTTTACTTAAATAGAAAGCAGTCCAAGTTGTGTGTAGTTATGTTATTTACATTTAAAAAAAATTGTGTAGCCCAGCAAAAATTTGTTCTTGACCTGAGGCTACGTCTGTTTACAGTTTGAGGTTGGTTTTACAACTGTTTCTTGCACTGTTGTTTTGTACAATCACTTGTGTATGAGGAAGCACCATGTTATATAATATGATTTATTAAATTCATGAAAAAGAATTATTAATAAAATCATTAAAAAAAAAGTATTTTAAAAGTATTTGGGCAAAAAGGCAGTTTCGGTTTCGGTTTTCGGTCAAGGGCATCCTGAATTTTCGGTTTCAGTTTCGGACCAGAATTTTCATTTCGGTGCACCCCTATCAAAAAGAATGATACATCTGTGGCCAACCATGTGAATCATCATCACAATGGTGACCTCAGGTCCATTCATTTTGCGGCACTTGAGGTTGTCCCCATGCCGACCAGGAGGACTAAATGAAAGGCTTACGTATACCTGTTTCATTTAGCTGGTTTTCCTTTTTGGTTAACTTGACCTTTCCCCTGTTTTCTTTAATGTCCCTTTCACTAATGGACCATGTAGGTACGAGAAGTACCACTAATTAATAGGGGCAGGACTATCATCTGCCCCTTATCTTACCTTGTTTCTCTTATGGGCCCCCCATACAGTCTTCAGATCCCATAAGGTTTGCGTGTGGCATCTAACTATAGCTACACTCTATATATGTCTCCCTCTTGTGACATAATATACTAACGGAGCTTTATTGTGCATCTCTCTATACGTTATATATTTATCAATATATCCAGGTTACCTTCATAAATGATCATAATTATATACATCTCTGGATCTTCCACCTGTTGCGCTTCTATAAGCGCTCCAAGGACGGTAAAGGACGCATGTGCGATCTATCTTTTGCCTCATGCGTTCCAATTTGCGTTCCAGAGACCGGAAGTTACGCGAACACTTCCGGTATTATGCGTTCCATCATGCGTGCCATGTACCGGAAATGACGCGTCGCAACTATGCCATGCGCTCCATTAACCGGAAATGCACAATACCCGCATCCGGAAGTGTCAGATGACACCAGTGCTTAAATACTGAGCACTGGCTTCTACAGACCGGCCACATCAGCTCCCCCCAACATCTGTGAAGTTAGACAGTGGGTCCCTCCTGATCAGTAAGTATATGACACAGAAACCCTGTGGACATTGTTTTAGTAGTCCTTATATCAATCCTTCTTTTACAGGCTATCAACTGACAGGACTCAGTATCATCATATACTTCCCACTGACTGTATACAGGAGCTAAGTATAATTTCTTTATTTATCTTGTGTATCCTTTTTTTGCCCTACAAATTAGGGTCTGTCTACCACCCCCTGATGATCTGCCAGGCGCAGGTGAAACGCCTGGAAATATAATAAAATAGGGCAGTCAGAAAATGGCAACACAAAAACAAGATTTAATTATGTTCAAAAATGCAAAGTAAAACTTAACAAAATTAAATATAATAGACATATTTCGTATCGCCGCACCCGTAACAACCTGCTCTATAGAAATATCCCATAATATGCCCCCTCAGGTAAATACTGAGCGATCAAAAAGTATTTTGTACCCTAAAATGGTACCAATGAATACGTCACCTCATCCCATAAAAAATGAGCCCCCACATAAGACAATCACTCAAAAAATAAAAACTAATGGCGCCCATAAACCAATTAATCAAAATCTGCGCTGCAAAAGCCATATAGCGCTCCTTCATTTCTGAGTCCTGCCATGTGCCCCACAGCCGTTTACCACCACATATGGGGTGTTGCCTTATTCAGGAGAAATTGGGTAACAAATTATGGAGTGCTTTTTCTCCTCTTACCTCTTGTTAAAATGAAAAATTTGGGACTAAAGCAATATTTTATTGGAAGAAATTAAACTTTTCATTTTGATAGCCAAGTGTTTTCAAATTCCGTAAAACACTTAGGGGGTCAAAGTGCTCAGTACCCCCCTTAATATATTATTTGAAGGGTGGAGTTTCCAAAATGGGGTCATTCTTTTAGGGTTTCCACTGTAGGGGAATAGTGCCCAAAAACCATTCTAGCAAAATCTGCCTTCAAAATCCATATGGCACTCCTTTTCTTCTGACCACTGCCATGTGCCCTGACAGCAGTTTACTACCACATATGGGGTATTTCTGCAAATTTCAGAATCAGAGTAATGCAGATTGAGGTTTAGTTTGCTGTTGACCCTTGCTGTGTTGCAAGAAAAAATTTACTAACATGAAAAATCTGCATAAAAAATGAAATTTTGAAATATTGACTCTATTTTTCATTAATTCTTGTGGGACACCTAAAGGGTTAACAAAGTTTGTAACATCAGTTTTGAATAATTTGATTGAATAATTTAATTTTGTTGAAAATTTGAAAAATGGCTTCTAAACTTCTGACGTCCTAAAAAAATAAAATTACATTTACAGAATGATGCCAACATAAAGCAGACATATGGGGAATGATGACTGATAACTATTCTATGAGGCAATTTATTATCTGTCTTAAAAGTAGAGAAATTAAATTTTAGAAAATTGTGAATTTTTCAAAATTTTTGTAAATTTGGGATTTTTTATGTATAAAGGAAAAATATATTGACTCAAATTTCGCACTGTCATGAAGTACAATGTGTCACGAGAAAACAGTCTCAGAATGGCTGGATAAGTAAAAGTGTTACAAAGTTATCACCACATAACTGAAAGGGTTAATAGACCTCGCTGTTGTCAGCCATGTTTCCATTACATTTCCTGGGAAAGAAATAACTGAAACCTGATGAAACCGACACAAACCGAGCGCAACTGACGCTCCGAACAACTCATCCAGACAGAACAGAACTGAGGAGACGAGCCCTTATGTGTTACACGCTGGTTGCTGCGGTCACGGTGATACAACCACAGACAGAACTGATGGAACTTGTGTGTAAAACCATCCGTTTTCTCAGCTCCTGACACAATCCGTATCCCCCTGCTGGCTGGACCTGCTATATGTCACCTATAGAACCGCTCCATTCTAATAAACCCAGAACCAAGTCCAATAACTGACCTGCAGATCTCACCTCCTGGGGCTGCAGGACCTGCGATGACGTCACACTGGTCACATGACAGGAAGTGCTGAACAGTGAAAAACCTCCACTGCTTTACTCCTCCCTCATGTGACTGATCACATGACCATGACATCATCAAAGGTCCTGTAGGATAATGTCTAAACTCCATGCTTGGTAGAGACGAGGGTTGAGCGTATCGAGCTTCAGATTACTAATTTATTATGTTTTTAAAGAATCAGAAATGAAAACCAAATTAATTCACCAAAGTCTCACGTGACTTCAGGTGAAAAGATTGAAGTTATTGAACAAATTTACTTCAGATTGAGGATCCGAAGCTCGATTCCCTCAACACTAGAGAGACCTTCTGATTAGGGATGAGCGAACCCGAACTGTATAGTTCGGGTTCGTACCGAATTTTGGGGTGTCCGTGACACGGATCCGAACATTTTCGTAAAAGTCCGGGTTCGGTGTTCGGCGCTTTCTTGGCGCTTTTTGAAAGGCTGCAAAGCAGCCAATCAACAAGCGTCATACTACTTGCCCCAAGAGGCCATCACAGCCTTGCCTACTATTGGCATGGCTGTGATTGGCCAGTGCAGCATGTGACCCAGCCTCTATATAAGCTTGGGTCACGTAGCGCTGCACGTCACTCTGCTGATTTAAGCATAGGGAGAGGTTGCTGCTGCGACGTTAGGGCGAGATTAGGCAGATTAACTCCTCCAAAAGACTTCATTCTGTGATCGATCTCCAGCTGTGGATCATTGAAGTGCTAATATCGACTTGCTCCCTTTTTTTAGGCTGCCCAGAGCGTTTTTATATCACTTTTTTCTGGGGTGATCGGCGGCCATTTTGTGGCTTGTGGTGCGCCAGCACAAGCTACCACCAAGTGCTTTTAACCATCAATAGTGTGGTTATTTTTTGCTATATCCTACATCAGCTGCAGGCTGAGCCTGTGTCACCGAAGTGCATTTAACCATCAACAGTCTGGTTATTTTTTGGCCATATACTACATCAGCTGCAGGCTGAGCCTGTGTCACCCAAGTGCATTTAACCATCAACAGTGTGGTTAATTTTTGGCCATATACTACATCAGGTGCAGGCTGAGCCTGTGTCACCCAAGTGCATTTAACCTTCAATAGTGTGGTTAATTTTTGGCCATATACTACATCAGGGGCAAGTTGAGCCTGTCACCCAGCGCCTAAAAAATAGACCTGACATTTCTATTCAACCAAATCTGTACTGTTTTAGCTGGTCAAGTTATTTGTAGTGACCGTAAAAGCACAGTTTTTGTTCTGGGTTGAAAAACTATTCCCAAATTTGACATTCTCAAAATAAGGCCTCATGCACACGACCGTTGTGTGCACCCGTGGCCGTTGTGCCGTTTTCCGTTTTTTTTCGCGGACCCATTGACTTTCAATGGGTCCGTGGAAAAATCGGAAAATGCACCGTTTGGCAGCCGCATCCGTGAGCCGTGTTTCCTGGCCGTGAAAAAAATATGACCTGTCCTATTTTTTTCACGGCCAACGGTTCACGGACCCATTCAAGTCAATGGGTCCGTGAAAGAACACGGATGCACACAAGATTGGCATCCGTGTCCGTGATCCGTGGCCGTAGGTTAGTTTTTATACAGACGGATCCGAAGATCCGTCTGCATAAAAGCTTTTTCAAAGCTGAGTTTTCACTTCGTGAAAACTCAGAACCGACAGTATATTCTAACACAGAAGCGTTCCCATGGTGATGGGGACGCTTCTAGTTAGAATACACTACAAACTGTGTACAAGACTGCCCCCTGCTGCCTGGCAGCACCCGATCTCTTACAGGGGGCCGTGATCAGCACAATTAACCCCTTCAGGTGCGGCACCTGAAAGGGTTAATTGTACTATCATATCCCCCTGTAAGAGATCAGGGCTGCCAGGCAGCAGGGGGCAGACCCTCCCCCCCCCCCCCCCAGTTTGAATATCATTGATGGCCAGTGCGGCCTCCCCCCCCCCCCTCTATTGTAATAATTCGTTGGTGGCACAGTGTGCGCCCCCCCCCTCCCTCCCTCTATTGTAATAATTCGTTGGTGGCACAGTGTGCCCCCCCCCCTCCCTCCCTCTATTGTAATAATTCGTTGGTGGCACAGTGTGCGCCCCCCATCGGCCCCCCCTCCCTCTATAGCATTAACAACATTGGTGGCCAGTGTGCGGCCTCCCATCTCCCCCCCCCCCCCACATTCATCATTGGTGGCAGCGGAGTTCCGATCGGAGTCCCAGTTTAATCGCTGGGGCTCCGATCGGTAACTATGGCAACCGGGACGCTACTACAGTCCTGGTTGCCATGGTTACTTAGCAATAGTACAATAGTAGACGATTCATACTTACCTGCTGCTGCGATGTTCGTGTCCGGCCGGGAGCTCCACCTACTGGTAAGTGACAGCCTCAGGTCTGTGCGGCGCATTGCTAAATGAACTGTCACTTACCAGTAGGAGGAGCTCCCGGCCGGACACGAACATCGCAACTCCCAGGTAAGTATGAATCTTTAACTATTGTACTATTGCTAGTAACCCGCTTCCACCAATGATGGGGGGGGGGGGGGGGGGGGTAGGAGGCCGCACACTGGCCACCAATGTTGTTAATGCTATAGAGGGAGGGGGGGGGCCGATGGGGGGCGCACACTGTGCCACCAACGATTTATTACAATAGAGGGAGGAAGGGGGGGGCGCACACTGTGCCACCAACGATTCATTACAATAGAGGGGGGAAGGGGGGGGGGGGGCGCACACTGTGCCACCAACGATTCATTACAATAGAGGGAGGAAGGGGGGGGGGGGGCGCACACTGTGCCACCAACGATTTATTACAATAGAGGGAGGAAGGGGGGGGGCGGGGGGCGCACACTGTGCCACCAACGATTTATTACAATAGAGGGAGGAAGGGGGGGGGGGCCGCACTGGCCACCAATGATATTCAAACTGGGGAGGGGGGGGGGGTCTGCCCCCTGCTGCCTGGCAGCCCTGATCTCTTACAGGGGGATATGATAGTACAATTAACCCCTTCAGGTGCGGCACTTGAGGGGTTAATTGTGCTGATCACGGCCCCCTGTAAGAGATCGGATGCTGCTAGGCAGCAGGGGGCAGTCATGTACACAGTTTGTAGTATATTCTAACTAGAAGCGTCCCCATCACCATGGGAACGCCTCTGTGTTAGAATATACTGTCGGAAATGAGGTTTCACGATCTAACTCATATCCGACAGTATATTCTAACATAGAGGCGTTCCCATGGTGATGGGGACGCTTCAAGTTAAAATATACCATCGGATTGGAGAAAACTCACATCCTATGGTATATTAACTCCTGACTTTACATTGAAAGTCAATGGGGACGGATCCGTTTGAAATGGCACCATATTGTGTCAACGTCAAACGGATCCGTCCCCATTGACTTGCATTGTAATTCAGGACGGATCCGTTTGGCTCCGCACGGCCAGGCGGACACCAAAACGACTTTTTTTTCATGTCCGTGGATCCTCCAAAAATCAAGGAAGACCCACGGACGAAAAAACGGTCACGGATCACGGGAAAACGGAACCCCGTTTTGCGGACCGCAAAAAAATACGGTCGTGTGCATGAGGCCTAAGTAGTTTCTGCTATATCAGGCCTACTAGAAATCTATCCCAAAAAGGATATCTTAGATTCAAGGTGCTGATAGTGTCATTCAGAAAAACTTAACACACATGCTACCGTGCAGATACAAGTCTAATTCTGTGATTAAACGTATACCTGTCACACAGCGCAAAAAAAATAGGCCTCACATTTCTATTCAACCAAATCTGTACTGTTTTAGCTGGTCAAATTATTTGTAGTGACCGTAAAAGCACAGTTTTTGTTCTGGGTTGAAAAACTATTCCCAAATTTGCCATTCTCAATATTGTAGTGAACGGGAACAATGAGGAAAACATCTAATAAGGGACGCGGACGTGGACATGGTCGTGGTGGTGTTAGTAGACCCTCTGGTGCTGGGAGAGGACGTGGCCGTTCTGCCACAGCCACACGTCCTAGTGAACCTACCTCAGGTCCCAGTAGCCAGCATTTTTTACAGCGATATTTGGTGGGGCCCAATGCCGTTCTAAGGATGGTAAGGCCTGAGCAGGTACAGGCATTAGTCAATTGGGTGGCCGACAGTGGATCCAGCACGTTCACATTATCTCCCACCCAGTCTTCTGCAGAAAGCGCAAAGATGGCGCATGAAAACCAAGCCCATCGGTCTGTCACATCACCCCCATGCATATCAGGGAAACTGTCTGAGCCTCAAGTTATGCAGCAGTCTCTTATGCTGTTTGAAGACTCTGCTGCCAGGGTTTCCCAAGGGCATCCACCTAGCCCTTCCCCAGGGGTGGAAGAGATAGAATGCACTAACGCACAACCACTTATTTTTCCTGATGATGAGGACATGGGAATACCACCTCAGCACGTCTCTGATGATGACGAAACACAGGTGCCAACTGCTGCGTCTTTCTGCAGTGTGCAGACTGAACAGGAGGTCAGGGATCAAGACTGGGTGGAAGACGATGCAGGGGACGATGAGGTCCTAGACCCCACATGGAATGAAGGTCGTGCCACTGACTTTCACAGTTCGGAGGAAGAGGCAGTGGTGAGACCGAGCCAACAGCGTAGCAAAAGAGGGAGCAGTGGGCAAAATCAGAACACCCGCCGCCAAGAGACTCCGCCTGCTACTGACCGCCGCCATCTGGGACCGAGCACCCCAAAGGCAGCTTCAAGGAGTTCCCTGGCATGGCACTTCTTCAAACAATGTGCTGACGACAAGACCCGAGTGGTTTGCACGCTGTGCCATCAGAGCCTGAAGCGAGGCATTAACGTTCTGAACCTTAGCACAACCTGCATGACCAGGCACCTGCATGCAAAGCATGAAATGCAGTGGAGTAAACACCTTAAAAACAAGGAAGTCACTCAGGCTCCCCCTGCTACCTCTTCTGCTGCTGCCGCCTCGGCCTCTTCTGCTGCTGCCGCCGCCTCGGCCTCTTCCTCCGCCTCTGGAGGAACGTTGGCACCTGCCGCCCAGCAAACATGGGATGTACCACCAACACCACCACCTGCGTCACCAAGCATCTCAACCATGTCACACGGCAGCGTTCAGCTCTCCATCTCACAAACATTTGAGAGAAAGCGTAAATTCCCACCTAGCCACCCTCTATCCCTGGCCCTGAATGCCAGCATTTCTGAACTACTGGCCTATGAAATGCTGTCATTTAGGCTGGTGGACACACACAGCTTCAAACAGCTCATGTCGCTTGCTGTCCCACAGTATGTTGTTCCCAGCCGGCACTACTTCTCCAAGAGAGCCGTTCCTTCCCTGCACAACCAAGTGTCCGATAAAATCAAGTGTGCACTGCGCAACGCCATCTGTGGCAAGGTCCACCTAACCACAGATACGTGGACCAGTAAGCACGGCCACGGACATTATATCTCCCTAACTGCACACTGGTTAAATGTAGTGGCGGCTGGGCCCCAGGCGGAGAGCTGTTTGGCGCACGTCCTTCCGCCGCCAAGGATCGCAGGGCAACATTCTTTGCCTCCTGTCTCCTCCTCCTCCTACTCAGCTTCCTCCTCCTCTTCTTCCACCTGCTCATCCAGTCAGCCACACACCTTCACCACCAACTTCAGCACAGCCCGGGGTAAACGTCAGCAGGCCGTTCTGAAACTCATATGTTTGGGGGACAGGCCCCACACCGCACAGGAGTTGTGGCGGGGTATAGAACAACAGACCGACGAGTGGTTGCTGCCGGTGAGCCTCAAGCCCGGCCTGGTGGTGTGCGATAATGGGCGAAATCTCGTTGCAGCTCTGGGACTAGCCGGTTTGACGCACATCCCTTGCCTGGCGCATGTGCTGAATTTGGTGGTGCAGAAGTTCATTCGCAACTACCCCGACATGTCAGAGCTGCTGCATAAAGTGCGGGCCGTCTGTTCGCGCTTCCGGCGTTCACACCCTGCCGCTGCTCGCCTGTCTGAGCTACAGCGTAACTTCGGCCTTCCCGCTCACCGCCTCATATGCGACGTGCCCACCAGGTGGAACTCCACCTTGCACATGCTGGACAGACTGTGCGAGCAGCAGCAGGCCATAGTGGAGTTTCAGCTGCAGCACGCACGGGTCAGTCGCACTGCGGATCAGCCCCACTTCACCACCAATGACTGGGCCTCCATGCGAGACCTGTGTGCCCTGTTGCGCTGTTTCGAGTACTCCACCAACATGGCCAGTGGCGATGACGCCGTTATCAGCGTTACAATACCACTTCTATGTCTCCTTGAGAAAACACTTAGGGCGATGATGGAAGAGGAGGTGGCCGAGGAGGAAGAGGGGTCATTTTTAGCACTTTCAGGCCAGTCTCTTCGAAGTGACTCAGAGAGAGGTTTTTTGCATCAGCAGAGGCCAGGTACAAATGTGGCCAGACAGGGCCCACTACTGGAGGACGAGGAGGACGAGGATGAGGAGGAGGTGGAGGAGGATGAGGATGAAGCATGTTCACAGCGGGGTGGCACCCAAAGCAGCTCGGGCCCATCACTGGTGCGTGGCTGGGGGGAAACACAGGACGATGACGATACGCCTCCCACAGAGGACAGCTTGTCCTTACCTCTGGGCAGCCTGGCACACATGAGCGACTACATGCTGCAGTGCCTGCGCAACGACAGCAGAGTTGCCCACATTTTAACGTGTGCGGACTACTGGGTTGCCACCCTGCTGGATCCCCGGTACAAAGACAATGTGCCCACCTTACTTCCTACACTGGAGCGTGATAGGAAGATGCGCGAGTACAAGCGCACGTTGGTAGACGCGCTACTGAGAGCATTCCCAAATGTCACAGGGGAACCAGTGGAAGCCCAAGGCGAAGGCAGAGGAGGAGCAAGAGGTCGCCAACGCAGCTGTGTCACGGCCAGCTCCTCTGAGGGCAGGGTTAGCATGGCAGAGATGTGGAAAAGTTTTGTCACCACGCCACAGCTAACTGCACCACCACCTGATACAGAACGTGTTAGCAGGAGGCAACATTTCACTAACATGGTGGAACAGTACCTGTGCACACCACTCCACGTACTGACTGATGGTTCGGCCCCATTCAACTTCTGGGTCTCCAAATTGTCCACGTGGCCAGAGCTAGCCTTTTATGCCTTGGAGGTGCTGGCCTGCCCGGCGGCCAGCGTTTTGTCTGAACGTGTATTCAGCACGGCAGGGGGCGTCATTACAGACAAACGCAGCCGCCTGTCTACAGCCAATGTGGACAAGCTGACGTTCATAAAAATGAACCAGGCATGGATCCCACAGGACCTGTCCATCCCTTGTGCAGATTAGATATTAACTACCTCCCCTTAAAAATATATTATTCTACTCCAGGGCACTTCCTCATTCAATCCTATTTTTATTTTCATTTTACCATTATATTGCGGGGCAACCCAAAGTTGAATGAACCTCTCCTCTGTCTGGGTGCCGGGGCCTAAATGTGTGACAGTGGCCTGTTCCAGTGGTGGGTGACGTGAAGCCTGATTCTCTGCTATGACATGAAGACAGATTCTGTGCTGACATAAGGCCAGATTCTCTGTTACGGGACCTCTCTCCTCTGCCTGGGTGCCGGGGCCTAAATGTGTGACAGTGGCCTGTTCCAGTGGTGGGTGACGTGAAGCCTGATTCTCTGCTATGACATGAAGACTGATTCTGCGCTGACATAAGGCCAGATTCTCTGTTACGGGACCTCTCTCCTCTGCCTGGGTGCCTGGGCCTAAATGTGTGACAGTGGCCTGTTCCAGTGGTGGGTGACGTGAAGCCTGATTCTCTGCTATGACATGAAGACTGATTCTGTGCTGACATGAAGCCAGATTCTCTGCTATGGCATGAAGAGACTGATTCTCTGCTGACATGAAGCCAGATTCTTTGCTATGGCATGAAGAGACTGATTCTCTGCTGACGTGAAGCCAGATTCTCTGCTATCGGACCTCTGTCGAATTGATATTGGTTAATTTTTATTTTTTTAATTTTTATTTTAATTCATTTCCCTATCCACATTTGTTTCCAGGGGATTTACCTACATGTTGCTGCCTTTTGCAGCCCTCTAGCTCTTTCCTGGGCTGTTTTACAGCCTTTTTAGTGCCCAAAAGTTCGGGTCCCCATTGACTTCAATGGGGTTCGGGACGAAGTTCGGGTCGGGTTCGGATCCCGAACCCGAACATTTCCGGGAAGTTCGGCCGAACTTCTCGAACCCGAACATCCAGGTGTTCGCTCAACTCTACTTCTGATGTCTTACCACAGCACATGGGATGTAGATATGACCCTTCTGCTACATTCCACAGCTGCTTCAAACCCATGTGACTTCAGCATGTCATGTGACCCTGTAACGTCACAAGGTCCCTTGGATATAAGATCTACAGATAAGTTACTGTAGTCTCCTCCAATATACAGCAGAGACTAGAAGGAAATGGGTAAAACTGTTCTCCATGGTTCCCCCTCTCTCACACAGACCGCTCCCTATGGTTCCCCCTCTCTCACACAGACCGCTCCCCATGGTTCCCCCTTTCTCCTACACAGACCGCTCCCCATGGTTCCCCCTCTCTCACACAGACCGCTCTTCATGGTTCCCCCTCTCTCACACAGACCGCTCCCCATGGTTCCCCCTCTCTCACACAGACCGCTCCCCATGGTTCCTCCTCTCTCACACAGACCGCTCCCCATGGTTCCCCCTCTCTCACACAGACCGCTCCCCATGGTTCCCCCTCTCTCACACAGACTGCTCCCCATGGTTCCCCCTCTCTCACACAGACCACTCCCCATGGTTCCCCCTTTCTCACACAGACCGCTCCCCATGGTTCCCCCTCTCTCACACAGACCGCTCCCCATTGTCCCCCCTCTCTCACACAGATCGTTCCCTATGGTTCCCCCTCTCTCACACAGACCGCTCCCCATGGTTCCTCCTCTCTCACATAGACCGCCCCCCATGGTTCCCCCTCTCTCACACAGACCGCTCCCCATGCTTCCCCCTTTCTCACACAGACTGCTCCCCATTGTTCCCCCTCTTTCACACAGACCGCTCCCCATGGTTCCCCTCTGTCACACAGACCGCTCCCCATGGTTCCCCCTCTCTCACACAGACCGCTCCCATGGTTCCCCCATGATATTTAGGAGACTAAACTGGCTCTTTGTCACGACCATGGTTATGGTCGTGACTCCTGATCCGCATGCGGTTGCCTGCGGTTTGTTTTTTGTCAATCACATGGTGAGGGTGGCTGGATTGTTGCCTCACATGTGGTTGCCGCTGGCAACATGTTTCTGCTTGACAGCTTGCTGCAATCTGCATGCGGTTACACCTGGCAACCTGTCTTTGTAGGTGTGCCTTTTTATATGTTTGGTGTGCACAAAGTTTGGGTGTGTGCACTGTGATAGTTTCCCTTCACTTGTGGCTGCCCGAGGTAACGTGTTGTATTCTGTACATTTGGTGGCAGTGTCTCGGCCTTCTGGCTGACTCCCAGGACACGGTTGCCACGCATGTCGTTGCCTGCGGTAACAGCTGCAGTGTGATAAGGGTTTGTACATTTCCCCTGTATGTGGCTGTTTTCCCTTGCCTGGTCTAGGAAGGGTTAAATCCCTTCTGTGTGTGTGAACACTGGGTGTGTCTGTGTGGGTGTGGCTACTGGGCCTATATAGCCTCTGCTGAGAGCAGTAGTCAGAGAGGTACTTTAGCCATGGTCTGCTGGAGTCATCCTCCTATTTTTATACCACCTGCCAGTGAGGGCCACCCTTGTGGTCATAAGCAAATGTTGTTATGTGATGTTAAGTTTATGTTTATGTGGTGTCTGTTATTATTGCAGCTATGGTTCTGGCTTCCTGTGTGTTTATGTGTGCTGTGTCCTTTTGTCTGTGTGTGGACTCCAGCACTTGTGTCCAGGGATCCAGTCAGTGTGTCTGTGGCAGGTAGGGGTGGAAGTCTTTCACTCTCCTGGCATATCCAGTCTGTTTATGTTTATATCCCCTTGCAGCTCGGCCAGTTTAGACTCCTGTTTCTCCGCATCCAGGAGGAACAGGTGGTCTACCCAGCTCCTAGTTCAGGGATCGGCGGAGGGTCAGTAGGGATCCGAGGTTTCGGAGCATGAGCCCTCCTACCATAAAGGTCGGCTCATGCAGCTAGGAGTCAGGGTCAGATTAGGGATGCGTTAGGAGGTGACCTGCTCCCTAATTCTGTGGTCCTGGCCAAGCAGCCGACTAACATCTCGTGGCATCGCACGGCTGAGGGTTTTCCCCATCCTCAGCTGTGACACTCTTGCAGCTTCTGCTGCTTGTGGCAATGAAGATGGCCTCCCTTTCATACACACTGGTGGCAGGAATCTGCATCAAGCTGCTTATACAGTGTTTCCTGGTAATAAGGTAATTTTGCCTACCTCTCTGCAGGAGGAAAACATTCCCCATTTTGCTTTGGTAACGAGGATCTAAAAGCATGGCTATCAAGTAATCATCAGACTGCTTTATGTCAATGATATGCCTGTCAGTACGCAACAAGCAAGATTACAGCTCGCCCATTTTGGCCAGCGTGCCCAAGGACCCAGTTCTTTCTAGCTCTGCCCCCAATGAGATGATTGTGTGTGTGGTCAGTGTCATCGTCATTATCATCCTCCTGCTACTACACTTCCGACTTCTCCTCCAGTGGCAGTTCCTCACCATCCTCCATGAGGTTTTCTTCTTGTGGGACTCCAACAGCTACAGGGCAGGCATCAAGATGTATTAGCTGTTCTTCTTCCACCATCGTCCCCTGCTAGGTGAGCATATGTTCTAGGATAAATTTAATTCTATGTTTATCACATGCAGTATGCAGGGAGCATGCGCTCTTTCCCCCAGGTTCAGCGTGGCCACTATTCTGTGGCTATAGTCGCTGACCACCTTGTCCAGTTGGAGGTGGCAGAGAGACAGCCAGTAGGATGTTTGCTGCTTAATGCACTTTAGCAAGTGATCGGCTGTGCAGCCACAACACTGCATGGCAACACCTGACTTTACATATGTGATAGGAGGGAGGGGGAGTGGGAGCGACACTCTTCTCTGTGGTTGTTGGGTAAAAGATGTGAGAGTGGTGAGGCCATTGTCAGTAAAATATTTATATGATCAGTATAACCTGAGTGATCATATTGAATACACACACACATACACTGCTCAAAAAAATAAAGGGAACACTTAAACAACACAATGTAACTCCAAGTCAATCACACTTCTATGAAATCAAACTGTCCACTTACGAAGCAACACTGAGTGACAATCAATTTCACATGCTGTTGTGAAAATGGGATAGACAACAGGTGGAAATTATAGGCAATTAGCAAGACACCCCCAATAAAGGAGTGATTCTGCAGGTGGTGAGCACAGACCACTTCTCAGTTCCTATGCTTCCTGGCTGATGTTTTGGTCACTTTTGAATGCTGGTGAGGCTTACACTCTAGTGGTAGCATGAGACGGAGTGTACAACCCACACAAGTGGCTCAGGTAGTGCAGCTTATCCAGGATGGCACATCAATGCGAGCTGTGGCAAGAGGGTTTGCTGTGTCTGTCAGCGTAGTGTCCAGAGCATGGAGGCGCTACCAGGAGACAGGCCAGTACATCAGTAGACGTGGAGGAGGCCGTAGGAGGGCAACAACCCAGCAGCAGGACCGCTACCTCCGCCTTTGTGCAAGGACAAACAGGAGGAGCACTGCCAGAGCCCTGCAAAATGACCTCCAGCAGGCCACAAATGTGCATGTGTCTGCTCAAACGGTCAGAAACAGACTCCATGAGGGTGATATGAGGGCCCGTCGTCCACAGGTGGGGGTTGTACTTACAGCTCAACACCGTGCATGACGTTTGGCATTTGCCCGAGAACACCAAGTTTGGCAAATTCGCCACTGGCGCCCTGTGCTCTTCACAGATGAAAGCAGGTTCACACTGAGCACGTGACAGACGTGACAGAGTCTTGAGACGCCGTGGAGAACGTTCTGCTGCCTGCAACATCCTCCAGCATGACCGGTTTGGCATTTGGTCAGTAATGGTGTGGGGTGGCATTTCTTTGGAGGGCCGCACAGCCCTCCATGTGCTCGCCAGAGGTAGCCTGACTGCCATTAGGTACCGAGATGAGATCCTCAGACCCCTTGTGAGACCATATGCTGGTGCGGTTGGCCCTGGGTTCCTCCTAATGCAAGACAATGCTAGACCTCATGTGGCTGGAGTGTGTCAGCAGTTCCTGCAAGACGAAGGCATTGATGCTATGGACTGGCCCGCCCGTTCCCCAGACCTGAATCCAATTGAGCACATCTGGGACATAATGTCTCGCTCTATCCACCAACGTCACGTTGCACCACAGACTGTCCAGGAGTTGGCAGATGCTTTAGTCCAGGTCTGGGAGGAGATCCCTCAGGAGACCGTCCGCCACCTCATCAGGAGCATGCACAGGCGTTGTAGGGAGGTCATACAGGCACGTGGAGGCCACACACACTACTGAGCCTCATTTTGATTTGTTTTAAGGACATTACATCAAAGTTGGATCAGCCTGTAGTGTGTTTTTCCACTTTAATTTTGAGTGTGACTCCAAATCCAGACCTCCATGGGTTAAAAAATTTGATTTCCATTTTTTTTATTTTTGTGTGATTTTGTTGTCAGCACATTCAACTGTGTAAAGAACAAAGTATTTCAGAAGAATATTTAATTAATTCAGATCTAGGATGTGTTATTTTTGTGTTCCCTTTATTTTTTTGAGCAGTGTATATACAGTACAGACCAAAAGTTTGGACAACTGAAAATATGTCATATTCTAGGTTCTTCAAAGTAGCCACCTTTTGCTTTGATTACTGCTTTGCACACTCTTGGCATTCGCTTGATGAGCTTCAAGAGGTAGTCACCTGAAATGGTCTTCCAACAGTCTTGAAGGAGTTCCCAGAGATGCTTAGCACTTGTTGGCCCTTTTGCCTTCACTCTGCGGTCCAGCTCACCCCAAACCATCTCGATTGGGTTCAGGTCCGGTGAATGTGGAGGCTAGGTCATCTGGCGCAGCACCCCATCACTCTCCTTCATGGTCAAATAGCCCTTACTTTCAAAGTTTTCCCAATTTTTCGGCTGACTGACTGACCTTCATTTCTTAAAGTAATGATGGCCACTCGTTTTTCTTTACTTAGCTGTTTTTTTCTTGCCATAATACAAATTCTAACAGTCTATTCAGTAGGACTATCAGCTGTGTATCCACCTGACTTCTCCTCAACGCAACTGATGGTCCCAACCCCATTTATAAGGCAAGAAATCCCACTTATTAAACCTCAGAGGGCACACCTGTGAAGTGTAAACCATTTCAGGTGACTACCTCTTGAAGCTCATCAAGAGAATGCCAAGAGTGTGCAAAGCAGTAATCAAAGCAAAAGGTGGCTACTTTGAAGAACCTAGAATATGACATATTTTCAGTTGTTTCACACTTGTTTGTTATGTATATAATTCCACATGTGTTAATTCATAGTTTTGATGCATTCAGTGTGAATCTACAATTTTCATAGTCATGAAAATAAAGAAAACTCTTTGAAAGAGAAGGCGTGTCCAAACTTTTGGTCTGTACTGTATATATATATTCTCATATTTGTGATAATAGATATGTACTTTGTGAGGATTATCATTATTTCACTCTTGTATAATGCTTTGGCCTTTTAGCACACTACGCTTCAAGGCCATCTGTATTTTTGCCTGTCTGAATATTTGTGAGGAAAAGGGAGCATTTTATCCTATTTAGATATGATAATACAAAGGTTGAGAAATATGTGGTGTGAGCAGATATATATCAAGTTCTCATGCGTCCCAGGAAATGTTTTTCTAGTCATTAATTGTCTACGCGTCCAAATTGAATCCAAGTTTGGAGAAATTGAACCTTTACTTAGATTTTGTTGCCAATATGCTATCACGTGCAATTATGTAATATCCCATGTATTATTTCAAGTACTGTAAACGCCTTAAAACACCCAGTTACTCCCATTATCAGAGGGGTATATTAATAAAGATATTTGGGGTGGTCCCCAGATCTCCTCAGACACAACTATTGTGATTGTGTCTCTGTGTCGGCCGACTTAACTATTTAAATTACTTTGAACCTGAAAATTGAACTACTCTCACAGCTGGAGGCCCCAGCAAGATATCCAGCCTTGCTTGTTTGGGACGGAACCACAGGGGAGCGGGCACCCACGGGTCCAGGAACGCTAATCCTAGGTAAGTGAGCCATTGTCTTACTACTTTCCGGAAGCTGTGGATCAGTCCAGCTTGCCAGGTTCAGGTAGACCTTCAGGTAGATTATAATTGATTCATGTCAATATTTTTGACTGATTTGAAATTCCATTGTATTGTTATTGTGTATATGATTGTACTACTAACTTGCACAAACTGTAGAAGGCGTGTGATTGATGATGTGAATTTTGTCTTGTCATCCTGTTTCCTGTGAAGGATTAGCTGTTTACAGTGACTCTTTACAGGGGAGTGAATGAAGTGGCCACTTCTGGCAACAGAAGAGGTCCTCGTGAGTCCGGATAGGGCTCCTGCAGTTCCCAGTGTGAACAACCCAAGAAGGGGGCATTGGTTCAGGAGTGAGTCTGTGTTGTTTGTCTAAAATATGCTGCTAAAACCTCTGCTCGCATTAACTTAGAGGGTTAAGTGTTGAGGAGGCATGGACACCCTCCCTATGCTGTGACGGATCCCGGAACAGGCAGAATAAGTGTGTCCTTGTAAAATACTAACTCTCTATCCAGTGACTAAGAGCTGCAGTACACAATAACGTGGATACTGACTATTTATTGTGTTGACAGCCGGTTTACTGCATGGTTGACTACTTAGATGAGACATGATCCCCTTTATAAAGCAAAGGAAGAAGACGGTCAAGTACGTGTTTTGGATAAGGAGGCCGATTGGTACAAACGAGGTGTGAAGGAGGCCAGCTACGTAAAAATGGAGAAGCTAAGCTTGAATAGAGGTGGGGGGGGGGGGGGGTTAGACATCTATTGTCTGCCACATACAATGCTGTCTTGACACCTTATTCTGGGAGGTCATTGTCATCTACTGACTCCAATTAGGATAATGGAATCAACACCTTTGACCCAATGCTGGGTATAATGACCTCTGACCACATGCTGGGTATAATTACCAGATGTTGATTCAGTTACATATTTATTCCCAGAGAATTCTTGTACAGTCACTCAGAATTGAGAAAGCTCGTTGGAAGAACGAGTGAAACTGTCACCGCCAGCTCTGTGAGAAGATCTGGCAGACGTTCTTCTCTACCTGTTGTATGATGTTCTTTGTTTTGGTTTCACTTTCTATCTCCTTTCCTTCTCCCAGCTGTCATCTATTTGCACTGATTGTCTCCGTTTATATTCCCTCCCATACTGCCTCACTTTGCGGTTTATACTTCTTCCTGGATTGTGTTCACTGCTGGAGGCTCCTGCTCCTGATTCCTCAGATAAGTCTGTTTCCTTTTATTTGTGTTTTCTTGCTGGCTTGATTGTAGGTGACCCTGACTCCGTCCGTATTAAGTGCAGGGAGCCGGTGGTCGTGTCCCCTCACTATTGTAGGGTTTTCAGGTGTCACATAGTATAAGGTACGTGGGCATGCATTTGTCTACCATTAAGACCTTTGCATGGGCATAGCAGTCAGGGAGAGCTCTAGGGGTTTTATAGGGCTCACCCATATGCTCCTTAGTTTGGGATCAAGCCAGTCGGATGTTTATTTATAAAGTTCCAGCTTTCTGCAACACCATCCGTGACATTATAATCCGCCATAACCGTCTTAAGCATGGATCCGGTTTCAGCCTTGATTGACCGCATGCAAGGTCTTTCACTGGAGGTAGCAGATCTCCGTAAAACTGTGTCTCAGTTTCAGGTGACCGGTTCTGCTTGCGTTCATGGAGTTTGTTCTGAGCCTAAGATCTCGCTTCCGGATACGTTCTCCGGGGGTAGTGAGAATTTTGTTCGCTTTAGAGAGGCTTGCAAACTCCATTTTTGCCATTCCTCTGGTGATGAGGAGCAGAGGGTGGGGATCATCATCTCGCTGCTCAGGGATAACGCTCAGTCTTGGGCCTTTCCGCTGCCGGTCGGGGCACGGCCCCTCCGATCGGTGGATTAATTTTTTGTAGCCCTGGGACAGATATATGATGACCCGGATCGTATTGCTCTGGCTGAATCTAAACTGCGTCTTTCATGCCAGGGTAAACAGTCCGCAGAGATATATTGTTCAGAATTTCGGAGATGGGCAGCTGATACTAGTTGGAATGATTCTGCACTCAGAAGTCAATTTTGCCATAGTCTTTCGGAAAGATTGAAAGATGCATTTGCTTTTCATGAGAGACCAGCCTCGTTAGAATCTGCCATGTCTCTAGCTGTTCGTATTGACAGGTGTCTTAGAGAGAGAGAGGAGACTTCTCCTTCCTGTCATATTCAGTCCAAGGACAGTGGGGTTGTCTCATTCAGTGCGCAGGGGTCTCAGTCTCTCTCAATCCCCTCTGTTTCTGTTGTGGGGGTATAAATCATTTGGCTAATGTTTGCCCCACTAGGAGATTCATGGAGTTTTCTGAGGGTAATAAAAATAAAAAAAATAAAAAATAAAAAAAAACCTCTAAAAACTTTCCATTTGCTACTATTGGCAAGGTTGATGCGGAAATTGAAGGTTTGCCATTTACTTGTAGTTCCCGTTTTCTCCTACCTGCCAGGGTGGCGCTAGACAGCAAGAACATTGTTTGTGAGATTTTTGTAGATAGTGGAGCAGCTGTCAATCTCATTGATAATCAATTTGCAATAACGCATGGTTTCCAGGTATGCATTTTGGAAAAGGATATACCCGTTTTTGCTATCGATTCGGCTCCACTTTCTCAAAGATTGTTAAAGGGCATAGTTCCAAATATCCGTTTGACTGTGGGTGACGCTCATGTTGAGGATATGTCATGTTTCGTCTTAAGCGGATTACCTACTCCTCTAGTGTTGGGGCTACCCTGGCTCACTAAACATAACCCCACCATTGATTGGCAAGCAAGGCAAATAAATGGTTGGAGTGAGTTTTCCAGAGAGAATTGCCTCATGGCATCTCTTTCAGAGATTTCTACCAAGACTGTGCCCTCTTTTCTCTCAGAATTTTCGGATGTGTTTTCCGAGAGTGGTGTCCAGAAGTTGCCCCCACACCGGGAGTAGGACTGCCCTATTAATCTCATCCCAGACGCCAAACTGCCAAAATCACGTTTATACAATCTCTCCTAACCTGAAAGAGTCGCTATGCGTACTTATATCTCTGAGAGCCTGAGAAAGGGACACATCCGACCCTCGAAGTCACCTGTTGCTGCTGTATTTTTTTTTTTGTTAAGAAAAAAGATGGTTCTTTAAGACCTTGTCTGAATTTCAGGGAGCTTAACCGTATCACGGTTCGTGACCCATATCCGCTTCCTCTGATCCTGGACCTGTTTAACCAGATTGTTGGGGCTAAGGTTTTTTCTAAGTTGGATTTAAGAGGGGCATACAACCTAGTCAGGGTCAGAGAAGGGGACGAATGGAAGACGGCCTTCAATACCCCTGAGGGTCATTTCGAGAATTTGGTTATGCCCTTTGGTTTGATGAATGCGCCGGCCGTCTTCCAACATTTTGTGAACAGCATTTTTCATCATTTAATGGGGAAATTTGTACTGGTGTATCTGGATGACATTTTGATTTTTTCTCCTGATTTCAAAACTCATCGGGACCAACTACGTCAGGTCTTGCTGATTCTGCGGGATAATAAATTGTACGTTAAACTGGAAAAATGTGTGTTTGCGGCTCCGGAGATTCAATTTCTTGGTTTTCTTCTCTCCGCTTCTGGTTTTCTCATGGACCCTGAGAAGGTCCGCGCTGTGCTTGATTGGGAGCTTCCTGAGAATCAAAAGGCGCTGATGTAGTTTTTGGGTTTTGCCAATTATTACAGAAAGTTCATTTTGAATTATTCCTCTGTTGTTAAGCCACTCACTGATATGACTAAAAAGGGGTTAGATTTTTCTTTGTGGTCGGTAGATGCGCTTAAAGCCTTTTCTACTATCAAAGAGAGTTTTGCTTCCGCTCCCATTTTGGTACAACCTGATGTCTCTCTACCTTTTATTGTTGAGGTGGACGCTTCTGAGGTGGGTGTGGGTGCAGTCTTATCTCAGGGTCCCTCTCCTGCCAAATGGCAACCGTGTGCCCTTTTCTCAAGAAAACTCTCCTCTGCAGAGAGAAATTACGATGTGGGAGATAGGGAGTTGTTGGCCATCAAATTAGCTTTTGAGGAATGGGGCAATTGGTTAGAGGGAGCCAGACACCCTATTTATTACCGTGTTTACAGACCATAAGAATCTGGCCTACTTGGAATCAGCCAAGCGTCTGAACCCGAGACAGGCTGGATGGTCTTTGTTCTTTTCTAGGTTTAATTTTGTTGTTACGTTCCGCCCTGGGGTTAAAAATGTGAAGGCAGATGCCCTGTCACATTGTTTTCCGGGAGGGGGGAACTTTGAAGACCCGGGTCCCATTTTGGCTGAAGGGGTGGTCGTCTCTGCTCTTTATCCTGATTTGGAGGCAGTGGTTCAGGCAGCCCAGGCAGATGCTCCTGATCTTTGTCCCCCTGAGAGGTTGTTTGTGCCTCTCGCTTTACGACACAAGGTTTTTTAGGAGCACCACGATACTGTCCTTGCTGGGCACCCGGGGAGCAGAGCCATCGTGGATCTCATTGCTCGGAGATTCTGGTGGCCGGCTCTTCGTAAGACGGTTGAGGGTTTTGTGGCAGCCTGCGAGACCTGCGCTCGTGCCAAGGTCCCTCATTCACGGCCATCGGGTTCTCTCCTCCCATTACCCATTCCTTCCCGTCCTTGGACGCATCTGTCCATGGACTTCATTACAGACCTGCCTCGTTCCTCGGGGAAGACTGTGATTCTGGTAGTAGTGGACCGTTTTAGCAAAATGGCGCATTTCATTCCCTTTCCTGGGTTACCCAATGCTAAGACGCTGGCGCAAGCATTTGTCGATCACATTGTTAAATTGCATGGCATTCCTTCAGACATCGTTTCTGATAGGGGCACGCAGTTTTTTTTCAAGATTCTGGAAGGCCTTCTGTTCTCGCTTGGGGGTTCGGTTGTCGTTCTCTTCTGCTTTTCACCCGCAGTCTAATGGTCAGACCGAAGGCGTCAATCAGAATCTGGAGACATATCTGTGCTGTTTTATGGCAGAAAATCAGGAGGATTGCTGTTCTTTTTTGTCCCTTGCTGAGTTTGCTTTAAATAACCGTCGCCAGGAGTCCTCTGATAAGTCACCATTTTTTGGTGCATATGGGTTTCATCCGCAGTTTGGGACATTATCTGGAGAGGGGTCTTCTGGTTTACCTGATGAGGAGAGATTTTCCTCGTCTTTGTCATTTATTTGGCAAAAGATTCAGGGTAATCTGAAGAGGATGAGTGAGAGATATAAGTGTGTGGCGGATAAGAGACGTGTGCCTGGTCCGGACCTGAATGTGGGTGATCTGGTGTGGTTGTCTACAAAGAATATCAAACTGAAGGTTCCCTCCTGGAAGTTGGGTCCTAGGTTTATTGGGCCTTACAAGATCTTGTCGGTCATCAATCCCATTGCCTTCCGTCTTGATCTTCCTCAGACTTGGAAGATCCATAATGTTTTTCACAGGTCCCTATTAAAACCTTATGTCCAACCCACTGTACCCTCCTCTTTGCCTCCTCCTCCGATTGTTGTTGATGGTAATCTTGAATTTCAGGTATCTAGGATTGTGGATTCTCGCATTATCCGTGGTTCTCTCCAGTACCTCGTTCATTGGGAGGGTTATGGTCCTGAGGAGAGGATGTGGGTCCCAGTGGCGGACATGAAGGCCACTCGTCTCATCAGGGCTTTCCATAGGTCTAATCCTGAGAAGGTGGGCTCTGAGTGTCCGGAGTCCACCTGTAGAGGGAGGGGTACTGTCACCGCCAGCTCTCTGAGAAGGTCTGGCAGACGCTCTTCTGTACCTCTTGCATGATGTTCTTTGTTTTGGTTTCACTTTGTCATCTCCTTTCCTTCTCCCAGCTGTCACCAATTTACACTAATTTCCTCCCTTTATATTCCCTCCCATACTGCCTCACTTTGCGGTTTATACTACTTCCTGGATTGTGTTCACTGATGGGGCTGCTGCTGCTGATGATGATTCCTCAAGATAAGTCTTTTTCCTTTATTTGTGTTTCCTTGCTGGCTTGATTCTAGGTGACCCTGACTCCGTCCGTATTAAGTGCAGGGAGCTGGTGGTCGTGTCCCCTCACTATTATAGGGTTTTCAGGTGTCACATAGGATAAGGTACGTGGGCATGCAATCGTCTACCATAAAGATCTTTGCATGGGCATAGCAGTCAGGGAGAGCTCTTGGGGTTTTATAGGGCTCACTCATATGCTCCTTAGTTTGGGATCAAGCCAGTCGGATGTTTATTTATAAGTTCCAGCTTTCTGCAACACCATCCGTGACAATGTGGTAATAACTTTAAAACGCTTTTACTTATCCAGGCCATTCTGAGACTGTTTTCTCGTCAAATATTGTACTTCAAGACAATGGTAAAATGGAGTCCAAAAATGTCATTTTTATTTATTAAAAAATACCAGATTTAAAAAAAAAAATTCAATTTCCCTAAATACCTTCAAAAATAGTACTTTATGTTTGAATCATTTTGAAAATGACATTTTACTTTTTGCGGATGTTAGAAGGCTTAGAAGTTTAGAACATTTCCAAACCCCAATTTTTTCAGGACCAGTTCAGTTATGAAGTCACGTTCTGGGACTTACATATTAGAAACCACCCATAAATCACCCCACTTTATAAACTACACCCCTCAAGCGATTCAAAACAGATTTTACAAACTTTGTTAACCCTTTAGGTGCCCCACAAGAGTTAAATAAATATAGGAATGTGGCCCTAGAGTGGAAACCCCAAAAAGTGGCCCCATTCAGGAAACTACACCCCCGTACAAACATTTTAAGTGTGGAAAGGGTACTTTTTACCAAACAGGTGTCTCACAGAAGGCAAAAATAGAGAGAGGATTTCAAAGCAGACTAGCAGACCCCAATTTTTCACTTTCACAAGGGGTTAAAGGACAAAATGCACCCCAGTATATGTTCCCCATTTTGCAAACACCCCATATGTGCTCGTAGCCTGCTGTATTTGCGCACAGCAGGCCTCTAGAGGCAAAGTGCAAAATATGGTTTTTGCTGGCCTGAATTGATTGGCAGACATGGATTTTAGCTGCCATTCAAATCGCTTCCGGGCCATGGTGTGACTGTAAATTGGAGTCTGGTACAAAATGTCCGAACTCCAATATTGCCTAACGTTTGGCTTCTTTACTACGCCCATATGCACCACGAGTCCCCAAAACTTCTTCATCTGCATCTACTGGGGTCCAACCTAGGGGTCTAGCGTATGGTGAACTAGGGTTCGGAGCAATAAATTGTTTCAGAGAAGAAGATTTTGTAAAAATCTAGCTCAGTGAAGCCCGCACAATCTATCAGAATTCCTGAGTGGACCACAAACTCAGGAATTTGGGGCTGATAATTCTCAGGGGGTGAAGTCCATGGGGGCTGCATCGGCTGCTACCCTGGGACACCTTCTAGAGGGTCCCTCATCAGCGGATGATGATGATCAGGAGGTAGAGAAGTAGAGGAAAGTGGCATCCTCTTCTCCCTCACTGGCAGACTCGGTATCGGAGGCAAGCATGGCGTATGCCTCTTCAGCTGAGTATAGTCGTTGGGATGAATGGGACATTTTATATTTTATTAGTGTGACACGTGTGAAACGTGTAAACCTTTATTTAGTGTGAGGTATGTGTATGTAGTGTTTTCACACGTGAAGAGGTTTGTAATAAATTAGAAATTACATTTAGAAGAAAAGTTTTAAAAAAAAAACGTTTTCTGCAAAAAAAAAAAAAAAAAAACTTGCAGCGCAAACTGAGCAGACGCGATCAGTTATGGACACTACTGATCGGTGCTCAGTGGTTGCAAAATGCACGTGCGCAGATGGTGCGTTCGTGCAAAAATCTTAACGGACACTAACTGAAATTGAGATAGATATATATCTAACTAATTAAAACTAACTACCACTAACTGCACTTATTTTTTCACAAACAAATGTGAAAAAAAAAACAACTCAAATGTGCAGATGCTACTGAGCACACTACTGATTGGCAAAAAATTTGACATATACATATATATATATATATATATATATATCTCTATATATATTTATATAAAGCCAGGGGCGGACTGACCGGTCGGGCACTTCGGACATGGTCCGAGGGCCCGGCCGGGATGGGGGCCCACCGCAGAATAACAATGTGTTATGCTGGCCTGGTAATGGTGGTAATGGCAGCTCACTGTAATACCATAGGCGTGCGCACACCCCTGTGCTCCGCCTCCTGCACTGCCAGCCGCCCCGCACTAGTGTCCGACCGCACAGCTGCTTCATCATGTCAGAGAGTGTGACATACTACATACTGCTGGATGCTGTCTCATCTGTTGTGTAATCCAGTCCAGACTCCACCCCCACTGCTCCGCTGTGCTGTGCTCCGCCTCCTTGTCTCAGTCTCCCGGCGGCCGGTGTCGTAACGTCACTCACTCCGATGTCACGCGCCTGCTCCGCCTGCTTCTAAAGTGGGCGTCACGTTACGGCGTGAGGTCAAGACCAGAATAAACTATCACAGGTATTCGATTCGTCAAAAAACGAGAGATCTACCTGTGCCGAAGCACTTTGTTGAGGCGGGGCACAGAGAGAAGGATCTCAAGTTTAGGGTAATAGATCACATCCCCCCACTCAAACGGGGAGGGAACAGGGAGAGATTACTTAAACAACGTGAGATTATGTGGATACACAGGCTACAGACATTGAAGCCCGATGGCCTTAATGCTGAATGTAGATGGGAACTATGTGGATGACAGATGTGTGCAGCGCTCGCGGGCGTGGGGGTCTTTGACCACCCGGTGTGATGTATGAGACACCTAACAGTGTTAATGTTTTTGACAAAACAAACAATGTATAATGATATGTATTTTCTTATTCTAGATGACTTTGGATGAACTTGATGAGCTTTTGTCTATGTACTGGATTGAGCCGCCTACAGAACTTGAACACTTGAACATTAGTGTGACCGTAGTGTGGAGATCTGCTGGACCGCGACTGATGGCCCGGATTGATAGCGTGATGCACACTTTGTTTTAATATACCTATTTGTTGTATTACCATTATGGATGGTGTGTGTCATTTCACCTGCTACACAATTGTGGGCAGGTGGCGACACACATACATCAATGCCATGGGTGTAGATAGATGAGAGGCGAAATCACATACACATAAGGTGTATTTGTGATGATCACTGTTGACCAAGCAATCGCTTTTTTGCGTGCCACTATAGTACAATTACCCTCCCATTGGGTCTGTTTTATGCACCTCATGGCACACTGATATTTGGATTGTGTGCACGGTTATGCTTTCTGGAGTCAGAGCGTATGTCCGCACTTCTCCTTAATGTTTACATCACTATGGTTACTTGTATACACCTCCGTGTGCGGCGCGCTTGACGCTGAGTCACATGTTCTGGCCTCCCTCCCCTCACAGCCGTCTCCCTTACGATGCGCTCCAGTGGATGACGCTGCGGTCCATGGAGCGGTCACGTGGGAACGCGGCTGGGTCGGGGGCGTGGCCAGTGACGTCTGGCTCGGCGCATGCGCATCGTCGAAGAGGAGACGCCAATGCCGGCTGGTTTCAAGAGTCAAAGTGTGGTGAGCTCCGTCCTGATGTTTTTAACTTTTGATAAGGTACAGCTGTACCAACGATTGTGATTTTAACCCTTTATGCACTTGTCACTTTATGCACAGTGGTTGCTATGTATAATTATGTATGGAATGGATAGATATATCCCACTTAAGTGTAATGGAGGCACAGTAATATTATTTCTATAAACTATCTTGATACTATTATGATCACGTATGCAATTTTTATGCTTTTAACATGAGAATGTTTACTATGCACATATGTCATGTGAAGATATGGTTAATGATCATGTGACCAGACTAGAGACACGCCCTACCACATTTTGTAATTGATTTGTATTGGACTGTGGGTATATTTGCACTGTTATGTAGCTTGAGAAAGGCCTCATTGAGCAGGCCGAAACGTCGCTTTAATAAATTTGGGGTCCTCACCCGTTTACGCTATACTGGAAGTGCTGCCTCATCATTCGTTTGAGATATTTCGTGGAGGAAGAGCCGACCTCTGTGGGGATATTGCACCCGGTGCATCACATCTGACTGTGCTGCTGCACTATTTGTGTTTTCTATATATATATATATATATATATATACACACACACACACATGCGCGCGCGTGTTTGTGCTTTAGGGTGCACACCCTAATGCAATAGGCTGCGCACGCCTATGTGTAATAATAATTTTCATATGTGAACAAGAAGAGAAATCCTCTGCGATCCTCTCCCTCTCCGTACTCACAAACTCAGTAGCAGGCAGGCCGGGCGGCAGCGCAACTCACTGACGTCACGCGCCTGCTCCGCCTGCTTCATTCATAAAGAGGGAGGAGCAGGTGCGTGACGTCAGTGAGTTGCGCTGCCGCCCGGCCTGCCTGCTACTGAGTTAGTGAGTACAGAGAGGGAGAGGATCGCAGAGGATTTCTTTTGTTCTTGTTCACATATGAATATTAGTATTACAGTGAGCGGGGCCCGGTGTAATAGAATACAGTGACTGCACCGGGCCCCGCTGCCATTACAACACCAGATGCCGACCCCAGACCCTGTATTGGGGTTCATTCACTCACAGGGACACTGTTATGGGGGGATCTGTGGATGACACATATATAGCATAAGGTGCTATATATGTGTCACCCACAGTGCCATCCACAGAGCCCCCACGACAGTGCCATCCACAGAGCCCCCACGACAGTGCCATCCACAGAGCCTCCACGACAGTGCCATCCACAGAGCCCCCACGACAGTGCCATCCACAGACCACCATTAGTTCAAAACCCACCAAAAGCACACCTTTTGGTTCAAAATATTTTTTAATTTGGCTATTCCCCACCCCTATTGTAATTGTTCCGCTACTTGTGGGCTGCGCGGGCATGAGTTCAGTCACTTCGGTGCGCAATACCGTCCTGCAGCGCGTGATCCCGTGAGACCCGCCGCTGTAGGTCACGGGTCTCGCTGGATCACGCGCCGAAGTGACTGAACTCATGCCCACGTAGCCCGCAAGTAGCAGATCAGTGGAACAAGTACAATGTGGAGGGGACTGTTTCTAACAGAGGCTCACTAATGGACGCTGAGATTAGATCACCCCATACGAAAGCATTGAATCAATGCTTTCCTATGGGGAAAAATCTGACCCTGGAGGTCATCATGCAGAGTGTGAGGACGTCCAGCGTCTGATACTGGACCAAAGGTCTGTTTTACTCCAGGAAGCCCTCAGGTGGCTGCCAGCGACTAGAGGCCGACTTATTGCTGGAACGTAAACAATGCAGCTTCTCTAGAACATTGCAGCTCGATTTGCAAAAGGGACACTGTACCCAGATCACATCAATGAGCTGAAGTGTCTGGGGGCCTTTTGTGTAGCTTTAACTTTATAATCTTATTAAAGATTGTGTAGGGTGTGGCTGGAGGCGGGGCAAGGGTGGGGCTTGCAGCAGAACATGGGTGGGGCCTGTAAGGGGGCCCTTGATTTATTTTGCCCGGGAGCCCTGAGGGTTCTCAGTCGGCCCCTGTATAAAGCCCTAACTACCAGTTCTTTAAAAAATTAAAATTGCCAAAAAAAATCAGCACAAATAATCTGCAGGTGCTGATCAGGCAGGTACGCAATGAAAAGCACTTGGCGGTCACAGCTCGCACGCAGAAAAAGTGATGCAAAGCTGGAAAATGGTAAAAAAATAAAATACCAAAAAAAGTGCACGGACCAAATGGTGTCCGTTAAAAAAGGATGAGGGGGAAGGGGGGTGGGAAGGGATCTGGAACAGCTGCAAATGAAAAAAAAAAATCTGTGCAGCTATTCCAGATGTTGTTCTTCTTTCTTCTTTTCAGCAGCAAAGGGGTTAAATTCGTAGTGGTGGTGCAGCACAAGTCCCAGCAGCACAGAACCTCTCTGCACGCAGTCACCAGCTAGAATGCAGGGAAGTTCAACCTCTTCCTGTGCAGCTATAGCGCTGCCATTGGCTGGAGCGTTGTTCCAGCCAATCGCAGCGCTGGCAGGGGACCCAAAACACTGGTGTCCCCTGCCTCACCTCGGATGTGACTGGTGCTGACCAGTTCAGAACCGGCCACCGTCCCCTGACCTCCTCCCCGCAGCTGCTGACAGCTTCCTGCGCTGCGATGTGACCAACACATTGATCAGCCAATCACAGCGCTTGGAGCTGCACGGGGGTGGATCGGCACCATGCGGCTCGTTCCTGGCATGGCTGCCTGCCGGTAAGAGCAGCCATGGTGCAGCGATTCCACCCCGATCTTCCCCCAGAGACCCGCAGACCTCATGAAGTACATGTACGTCATGGGTCCTTAAGGGGTTAAAACAGCACACAGCAGCTATGGTGCTCACGAGTAGCCGCCATATTTAAATACCCACCCACCGAGGTATATTTACGTTGGGTGGTCAGGAAGGGGTTAAAGCATTGTACAGGGAGTCCCCTTGTAGCGGTAAACGCTGCTCCTCACGGATCCGCGGGGCGGTGTAGTGTGCGCGTCTGTTAGGCCATTGTTGGTGTCGAGGGCAGTGAGTGTTCGATGCTTCATCCGAATTCACTTCGTTCAAAACTTCGGAGTCATACTGTACAGTGATTCGTCTCCGTACAGTATTAGAATGTATGGGCTCCGAGGAGCCGAAGTAAGTTATTCACGAAGTTGCGCGAGACTTCATTGAATAACTCAGGTAGTTGATTTTTAAAGTGGAAAAACACTTTAAAACTTGAAACTGAACTCGGCTTTGGTCCCGTCTAGTATCTCTGAACCGAAGCCGAGTTCAGTTAAAATGTTTTAAAATGTTTTAAAGTGTTTTTCCAATTTAAAAATCAACTACCTGAGTTATTCAATGAAGTCTCGCGCAACTTCGTGAATAACTTACTTCGGCTCCTCGGAGCCCATACATTCTAATTCTGTAAAGACCAATCACTGTACAGTATGACTCCGAAGTTTTGAACGAAGCGACTTTGGATGAAGCATCTGAAGCTTCGCTCAACACTGACCATTATAGACATCCGCGCCGTCTCTATGCACAGCTACAAGCGCCGAGAATACAGAAGAATGGCAATAAATAAAAAAATATTATTTATAGAGAAATGAACAAAAATATATAGAATAAACCGGCAGCTTTCACTTCAACTTGTACAGTAGAAAATATATAAGAATAAATATCGGGTGCGGAGAAGATGAAAACCTGTTCTATTCAGTAAAACATGTGACATACAACGTGGCCTCCCCAGATAGCAGCCCGCAAACAAAATCACACTGCGCCCCCCCCTCCACATACAAAATCACACTGCGCCCCCCCACATACAAAATCACACTGCGCCCCCCACATACAAAATCACACTGCGCCCCCCACATACAAAATCACACTGCACTCCCCCATACAAAATCACACTGCACTCCCCCATACAAAATTACACTGCACTCCCCCATACAAAATCACACTGCACTCCCCCATACAAAATCACACTGCACTCCCCCATACAAAATTACACTGCACTCCCCCATACAAAATCACACTGCACTCCCCCATACAAAATTACACTGCACTCCCCCATACAAAATCACACTGCACTCCCCCAAAACAAAATCACACTGCACTCCCACATACAAAATCACACTGCGCCCCCCATACAAAATCACACTGCGCCCCCCCCATACAAAATCACACTGCGCCCCCCATACAAAATCACACTGCGCCCCCCATACAAAATCACACTGCGCCCCCCCATACAAAATCACACTGCGCCCCCCATGCAAAATCACACTGAGCCCCCCCACATACAAAATCCCACTGAACCCCCCCACATACAAAATTACACAGCGCCCCCCCCCCTCTGCATACAAAATTACACAGTGCCCCCCCCCCCGCCATGCATACAAAATTACACAGATCCCTCCCGCATACAAAATTACACAGCGCCCCCCCTCTGCATACAATATTAAACGGGCCCCCCTCTGCATACGATATTATACAGGGCATACAATATTACTCAGCCCCCCTGCACACAAGATTACACAGCCTGCCCGCAAATAATATTACACGGCCCCCCTGCATACATAATACTACATTATACAGTCCCCCCTGCATATAATATTACAAACCCCCCCCCTGCACACAATATTACACAGTTCCCTCCGCACACAATATTACACAGTTCCCCCCGCATACAATATTACAATGCCAGGGTAAGGGAATCTGAGGTTTTCTGACAGAACACCCCCACCTCAGCATACAGTTCTGGACCCCCCTCCCCTCAGCACGTCCACAGCACACACATGTACCTCCAGCACTGACAGACACTCTCCACCCCCTCTATGAGTGATGAGCAGCCATCCGTGACCTGCTCTGCAAACAGCCTGAGCTCTCCAGCTTCCGACCCTTATTTTCGCGCTGCCGATTCAGAGTCACGTGACAAGAGAATGTCACGTGACTCAGTGACGTCAGAAGGTCCGTTTCGTGTCTGGAGTTTAGCCGCTACCGTAGAGACGAGGGTTGAGCGTATCGCGCTTCAGATTACTAATTTAATATGTTTTTAAAGATTCAGAAATGAAAACCGAATTAATTCACCAAAGTCTCACGTAACTTCAGGTGAAAAGATTTTTGGCTACACGGAGACGGCATTAAAATCGAAGACCTTCTGATGTCTGACCACAGCACATGGGATGGAGATATGACCCTTCTGCTACATTCCACAGCTGCTTCAAACCCATGTGACTTCAGCATGTCATGTGACCCTGTAACGTCACAAGGTCCCTTGGATAGATCCTGTAGTCACTAGGATATAAGATCTACAGATAAGTTACTGTAGTCTCCAATATACAGCAGAGACTAGAAGGAAATGGGTAAAACTGTTCTCCATGGTTCCCTCTCTCACACAGACCGCTCCCCATGGTTCCCCCTCTCTCACACAGACCGCTCCCCATGGTTCCCCCTCTCTCACAGACCGCTCCCCATGGTTCCCCCTCTCTCACACAGACCGCTCCCCATGGTTCCCTCTCTCATACAGACCGCTCCCCATTGTTCCATCTCTCTCACACAGACTGCTCCCCATGGTTCCCCCTCTCTCACACAGTCCGCTCCCCATGGTTCCCCCTCTCTCACACAGACAGCTCCCCATGGTTCCCCCTCTCTCACACAGACCGCTCCCCATGGTTCCCCCTCTCTTACACAGACCGCTCCCCATGGTTCCCCCTCTCTCTCACACAGACCGCTCCCCATGGTTTCCACTCTCTCACACAGACCGCTCCCCATAGTTCCCCCTCTCTCACACAGACCGCTCCCCATGGTTCCCCCTCTCTCACACAGACCGCTCCCCATGGTTCCCTCTCTCTCACACAGACCGCTCCCCATGGTTCCCCCTCTCTCACACAGACCGCTCCCCATGGTTCCCCCTCTCTCACACAGACCGCTCCCCATGGTTCCCCTCTCTCACACAGACCGCTCCCCATGGTTTCTCTTTTCTTGCACAGACTCATGGTTCTC